>NC_056437.1:15353033-15723033 GCF_018296145.1 Oncorhynchus tshawytscha
CTTGCTCGCATGTGCTTTTTCAGATTTTCTATTTAATTGAGGTCAGGGCTTTGTGATGGCCACGCCAATACCTTGACTTTGTTGTCCTAAAGCCATTTTGCCACAACTTTGGAAGTATGCTTGGGGTCATTGTCCATTTGGAAGACCCATTTGCGACAAAGCTTTAACTGATGTCTTGAGATGTTGCTTCAATATACCATTTTCATACACATAATGGGGCTGCAGGGTAGCCTAGTGGTTAGACTAGTAACCGGAAGGTTGGACTAGTAAAGTTGGACTAGTAACCAGAAGGTTGCAAGTTCAAATCCCCAAGCTGACAAGGTACAAATCTGTCGTTCTGCCCCTGAACAGGCAGTTAACCCACTGTTCCTAGGCCGTCATTGAAAATAAGATTTTGTTCTTAACTGACTTGCCTAGTTAAATAAAGGTATATAAAAAAAAATGATGCCATCTATTTTGTGAAGTGCACCAGTCCCTCCTGCAGCAATTCACCCCAACAACATGATGCTGCCATCCCCGTGCTTCACGGTTGGGATGGTGTTCTTCGGCTTGCAAGCCTCCCCCTTTTTCTTCCAAACATAACGATGGTCATTATGGCCAAACAGTTCTATTTTTGTTTCATCAAACCAGAGGACATTTCTCCAAAAAGTACAATCTTTGTCCCCATGTGCAGTTGCAAACCATAGTCTGGCTTTTTTAGGGTGGTTTTGGAGCAGTGGCTTCTTCCTTGCTGAGTGGCCTTTTATGTCGATATAGGACTCGTTTTACTGTGGATATAGATACTTTTGTACCCGTTTCCTCCAGCATCTTCACAAGGTCCTTTGCTGTTGTCCTGGGATTGATTTGCACCTTTCGCACCAAAGTACATTCATCTCTAGGAGACAGAACGCATCTCCTTCCTGAGCGGTATGACGGCTACGTGGTCCCATGGTGTTTATACTTGCGTACTATTGTTTGTACAGATGAACGTGGTACCTTCAGGCCATTGGTAAATTGCTTCCAAGGATGAACCAGACTTGTGGAGGTCTACAATTATTTGGCTGATTTCTTTAGATTTTCCCATGATGTCAAGCAAACAGGCAATTATGTTAATTTGCCCATCAGAAGCTTCTAAAGCCATGCCATCATTTTCTGGAATTTTCCAGGCTGTTTTAAGGCACAGTCTACTTAGTGTATGTAAACTTCTGACCCACTGGAATTGTGATTCAGTGAATTATATGTGAAATAATCTGTCTGTAAATTGTTGGAAAAATGACTTGTGTCATGCACAAAGTAGATGTCCTAACAGACTTTCCAAAACTATAGTTTGTTAACAAGAAATTTGTGGAGTGGTTGAAAAACGAGTTTTAGTGACTCCAACTTAAGTGTATGTAAACTTCTGACTTCAACTGTACCTACCTGGTGGATTTGATGAGTTTATTGTTGGCTTCTTCCTCCTCTTCCTCAGATGAAGAAACATCACCAGCTTTCTCCTTCTTCTTTTGACTAACTTTCGAGGAAGCAGCTTTATCAACCTGAAAGTGAGTTAAAGTAGAGGTTGGACAGTACTATCTGAGTTGATAGAGCGTTACAAATGTTTTAAATGAATAAGGAAAATAAACAATTGTGTGTGAGCTGCAATGTCAAAATTGGCTATATTGCTAAATTTCATTAAAACAAAAATGAGCTTTATGGTCTTAATTTAAGGTTAGGGTTAGGCATTAGGGTTAGCAGTGTGGTTAAGGTTAGGTTTAAAATCAGATTTTGGCAGTTAGACTGTGGCAGTTAGTGACGACTCTGCAGAGCTGCCTCCACGATATAGACTGACCAGGTGAATCCAGGTGAAGCCTATGATCCCTTATTGATGTCACTGTTAAATCCACTTCAGTCAGTGTAGATGAAGGTAAAATACAGTTAAAAAAGGCACTTAAGACAACACCTAGGTCTTAGGTGATGCGCAATAGTGTTAGTTCTGACAAAAGATCGCCAAAGCAGGTAAGGAAGGGCATACCATCAGCAGATGTGCTGTATCAGGGCTGTGGTATCAGGTACACAGGTAAAGAGGCTAATGATAACAGGATACCCTTAATAAAAACACATGAGAAAAAACACTGGGTTTGTGGACACGTGACATTTCACATGGAATTTCACGAGAACAAATCACATGTGGTTTGCATATACACATGTGAAGTTCCACATGACAATTTTTCATGACACAGACATGTGGTTTCCCAACATTTCACATGAGAAGACAGGTTAAAACCTCTTAAAGATCCCGTAGGATCGGTGTCCCTATACCGGGACGGTTGTTGCTAACGTGCGCTAATGTGACTAGAATGATGTTGTAAGTAACAGCAAACTTAAATTATTGTTAATCTAACTGCACTGTCCAATTTACAGTAGCTATTACAGTGAAATGCCATGGTATTGTTTGAGGAGAGTGCACAACAACAAAAAACTATCACGGCAACTGGTTTGATACATTCACCTCTGAAGGTAAGTCATGTACTTATATTCAGTAATCTTGCTCTGATTTATCATTCTGAGTGTCTGATAGTTTTGTTTGATAAAATTATTTTTATATTCAAATGTAGGGACTGGGTTCTGCAGTTTGACCCAACTGCTGTCTCTGGCTCCACACCCACCCCGTCCGGCCATCTAGATGTGATTTTTCTGTAGGGAAGCTAATGATCCATCATGTATGACATTCCTGGGAGTGTGTAAACTTCATTTTTGTATGTTCTCTATAGTTATGTACTTGAAGATGTATAAATTGACCAATTCGGCACATTCGGCCAGACTTTATAGAAAATATTGTGCATTATTGCACAACTTTGCACACACACTGCTGTCATCTGGTGGCCAAAATCTAAATTGCTCCTAAACTCCTATATGATATTATGGCCTTTCTCTTGCATTTCAAAATGATAGGGAAAAAATTGAAAGTGCACGTTTTTTGTTTGCATTATCTTTTAACCTCTTGAGCTTATGGCTCAATACTGCCCCCGTTGGAGGAAGTGCGTGCCCATAGTAAACTGAAAATATTTTTTTCCAAAATTGCTAACATATGCATATAATAATAATTATTGAATAGAAAACACTCTAAAGTTTCTAAAACCGTTTAAATTATGTCTGTATGTAAAGCAGAACTCTCAGGGCAGCCTTTCTCCCAAACTCTCTCTTGTCAAGAGAAAAGTTGGGTCAACTTTGACGTCATCGCCCCCACCCTTCCCAGGCAGCTACCGATCTGGGAACAGTATGTATTTGTTCAGCGCGATGTCTGCTTTCAATTGGCACGTTCATTGTTTGAATTTCGTGCTCCCTCATCCTTTGGCGGGCGAAAATGCCCGGTTCACTCTCACATACATGCACTCTATTGCGCGCGGCCGATTTGGAGAACGTTCTTTTCCAATAGACACCAGTTGAAGCCGGTTCGTTTGTTTGCGATTATCATTGTTTTACATGATAAAAACATCATTTTGCTCGATTCTGCACTTAGTTTGACCAGTTTAGTTGACATATAATATGTAATTTTGAAGTTTGATTGCGCAAGAGTGCGGGACCAGAAGGAGCAGAAGTTATTTTGGGTGCATTTCAGCTGAAGCTGTTAGCATATGCTAATACAAAGACGCACAACTTGAAACCAAACGATGTATTGGGTAAGTATGACTCCTTCTACGTCTTCTGATCGAAGAACATCAAATGTAAGGGAATATTTATGTGGTTATTTTGGGTTTCTGTGGACTCCAAACGTAGAGGAGACACTGCTAATATCTGAGCGCCGACTCATAGCATAGACTAGTGAACGAATTCTGTAACGTTAAAAATAAATGTAACACAGCGGTTGTATTAAGAAGAAGTGTATCTTTGTAACTATATGTAGAACATGTATATTTAGTCATGTTTATTGCTTGTTATCTGACGTTATCTGTCCGAGCTATCATAATTTCTCCGGACATTTTGAGTAGCATTTTTGAAATGTCGTCATTGTAAACAGAGATTTATGGATATTAATGGCATATTATTGAAAAAAAAAAATGTACTGTGTAACATGTAATATTACTGTCATCTGATGAAGATTTTCAAAAGGTTAGTGAATTATTTATTTTTTAATCCTACTTTTAAATTTTATATTTTCTGACAAAATGGCCGCCGTTTGCCTTTTGTTTCGGTGGTGGTCTAATATAAATGTGTGCTATGTTTTCGCCGTAAAACATTTTAGAAATCTGACTTGCTGGGTAGATGAACAAGGTGTTTATCTTTCATTTGAGCTATTGGACTTGTGTAGGTGTGGAGGTTAAATATGTCTAAGAATATTTTTTCACATTTTGTGTTATGCTAATGAGCTTGAGCCGTAGTCACGATCCCGGATCCGGGATGGGTAGCATCAAGAGGTTAACCAGATCTAATGTGTTATATTGTCCTACATTAATTTCACATTTCCACAAACTTCAAAGTGTTTCCTTTCAAATAGTATCAAGAATATGCATATCCCTGCTTCAGGTCGTGAGCTACAGGCAGTTAGATTTGGGTATGTCATTTTAGGCAAATTTAAAAAAAAAAGGGTCAGATCTTTAAGAGGATATTATTAAAGAAGGATTTTAAGCCTTGAAACAATTGAGACATGGATTGTGTATGTGTGCCATTTAGAGGGTGAATGTGCAAGACAAAAGACTGAAGTGCCTTTGAATGGGGTATGGTAGAAGGTGCCAGGCGCAACGGTTATGGGTCAAGAACTGCAACACTGCTGGGTTTTTCACACTCAACAGTTTCCCGTGTGTATCAACAATGGTCCACCACCCAATGGACATCCAGCCAACTTGAAACAACTGTGGGAAGCATTGGAGTCAACATGGGCCAGCATCCCTGTGGAACGCTGTCGACACCTTGTAGTCCAATCCCCTTATGAATTGAGGCTGTTCTGAGGGCTAAAGGGGTGCAACTCAATATTAGGAAGGTCTTCTTAATGTTTTGTATACTCAGTTTATATGTTTTATCACATACAGCAGATAGATGCAGGGAAATGGGTTGTTTTACAGGGTCAGCCATAGTAGTACGGAGCTCCTGGAGCATATTAGAGTTAAGTGTCTTGCTCAAAGGTTACTAGCCCAACGCTCTAACCGCTAAGCTATCTGCCGCCCTGAAATATGATATGACCACAGGAACATTTCTATCTACGATGATGTTGACAAGAATATAAGCTCTATTTTCTGACTAAAATTAGGTTTCCCTCCCAACACAAAGACCAACCTGTTCCTTAGAAACTCCTTCTTCAGTGTTCTCCTCCTCCACAGGTATGGGCCCATCTTTATCCTTATCTTTAGGCTTGGTCTTGGGATGCAGGCCTCTCTGGCCCCACTTCCTTCCCAGGTTAGGGAGAGGTCTCTGGGGTCGACCACGGGACAGCTGGACTGGTTTGATCTCCACATGACCCTTGTCTCCTTCCACTGGCCCTTCTGCTTGCTTTGAACTAATACAAAAATACATTATAGAGATATCTCAGCAAGTAACACTTGTTTCCTATCCTATAGTGAAATTGTTTCCAAACTGCACATGTTACCTTTCAGCAGGTGACTGAAGCAGCCTCTTCTGAGGAAGCAGAGGACACAACAATGTCAGTAAATAAGACAAGATCCTAAGTTACTAGATATTGTGTATTTTAATTTACTTATGGCTACTGTGAAAAGCACTTCTGAAATCATGGTGGTTCTACTGCACCTTGATCACTTGTTATCAGGTTGCTGCTCTTCTTTTTCTTTCCATACGTTGCTTTTTTAGGGGAGGACTCTCCTCCATCCTTCCTTTTGCGTCTTCTCTTGGGGGTGGTGGCGTCAGCGGCAGGTGTGGTCCCTACGTTAGAGACGTTCTCCTTCTCTCCCTCCACCTCGTCGCTGTCCATCTCCGGATCGGACCTCTCCTCCTCCACGTCACTCAGCTGATTCACTGCTTTCTTTTCTGATGGAGAGAGAGCAGAGAGATATTGAGACCCATACAGAAAGCAAGGATGGCTAGTGAGTGAGGCTGAAGACATTACTACCCTCTTAATATGAACTATGACCAAGAAATCACATCACTTTCACCAGATAACATGGGTGAGAGATGCAATATGAGATGCAACACATAGCAAATCCACTCTGAGAAATTCAGGCATTGACTTGTGGTGGAACTCCCTACACGACCAATACGAAGTAGACAAGGAAATGTATTTAGTTACCTTTTGGTTTTCTCTTATTTTTCTTGATCACTTTCTTCTCCGTGGGGGACTGCCCAAGATCTTCTCCAAGAGGCTAGTGAAGAACTCCAGATCCAGCCTACGCCTCTCCTCTGAACAAAGAAAATACCATAATGCGTTTGATTCCCCAATCCCATCTATAATGACTAAGTATAGTAATATGCTTCTGATAAAATAGTTTTCCAAAATTACTGAAGGCCTTGTCTATCCTCCAGCTGTTTGCTCTCTCCTCTTTCTTGAACTTGTTCTGAAAGATAAAAAAACCAGGAGACCAAATTATAAACCTGCAGTAACACAACCATGCCTAGTACAGTTTTAAAGTGATACAGCCCAACCTACAGTATTTGATGAGTAAAGCAAATATCTTAATATCAGTGATTTCTTATGAGGCTAATAATTTAGAATATTCTATTGTATACAGGAAATATTGAGACTATCATAGCGTATACAGTAATATATACCTTGATCTCAATGCGACCGCGGTGAGGAAACAGCTGTCCAATCATAGAGAAGTCTGTTCCCACCATATTGATAGCCAGGAAGAACATGTCTGTCTCTGATGAAACACACACCTTTGGTTTAAGTAAGACTTTTGGTTTCAATGTGCAGAAACAAATACAGATTGCCTAGTTGTGCATGATGTGGGAGTACACATCAGATACCAAGTGGTTGTCATACTGTACCTTTGTTGCACCAGGGTTTGACGTATGTCCCTTTCCTAAAGCTAGAGTAGGTGGTTGTGGAGCCACGCTCAAAGATCGGGTCTCCATCATCAGCTGGATTTGGCCCTTTCTGCCTCAGGACCTCTATCGTCAAACTGGAGGACACACCCACACCAAGTCAGGTAACATGGCTCACACTGATAAGTCATGATAACGGGCAAGTGGCTATTGAAGTCAAAAGGAACCATAGAAAGCTTCTTTAAACACTGACCTCTCCTCATCGATGATCAGAGACCCGTCCTCTGCCACCCTCACTCGCGGCACAATCACCCCATTGTCAGCGTCATCATCATCCTCATCTTCATCCCTCTGGCTTGCTGTCTCAGCCGGGGCCTCTGGCATTGGGGGCCTCGCAGGGGACCTGTGGGGGACAGAGATGGTCGTTTAAGTTGGGTTAAACAGCATAGCACACCTCTTTATATTGTGTGATCTATTCCACTTCCATTGTAATCTGCCTACTTCTCTTGGGTGGGTGAGTGGCAGAACAGTCTGGTTCTCCCTCTGTTCCTCTTCCAGATAGGACCTGGTAGGAACACACCACAGGGGTTTTAGGGCTCAGAAATACTCTCTTAACACAGATTATACTGTATAGGACCCACACGGAAGGTAGCCTATATATAACCTTACGTCATGGGGTTGGTATCAGGCAGGTAGTATAGAAGATCGCTCATGGTCATTTTAGAGGGATCCAGCGTATATTCACTCAAACACACCTTGGCTTTCCTCAGTTTCTGCACATTGAAAACATTACACGGTTATATACAGTGGAGCAATAAAGAGATATCTTTAAAATGGAAACATTATATGATTATTATTATCTTGACAGATTACTTTGCTGCCATCTAGCATCTGGAAATAGTGACAGCAACCACTGATTTAACTGAGAATCTCTAGGCTACTAAACTCAGCAAAAAAAGAAATGTCCCTTTTTCAAGACCCTGTCTGTCAAAGATCATTTGTAAAAATCCAAATGACTTCACAGATCTTCATTGTAAAGGGTTTAAACACTGTTTCCCATGCTTGTTCAATAAACCAAAACAATTAATGAACAAACACATGTGGAATGGTTTTTAAAGACACTAACAGCTTACAGACGGTAGGCAATTAAGGTCACAGTTATGAAAACTTGGGACATTAAAGAGGCCTTTCTACAGACTCTGAAAAACACCAAAAGAAAGATGCCCAGGGTCCCTGCTCATCTGCGTGAACATGCCTTAGGCATGCTGCAAGGAGGCATGAGGACTGCAGATGTGGCCAGGGCAATAAATTGCAATGTCCATACTGTGAGAAGCCTAAAACAGCACTACAGGGAGACAGGACGGACATCTGATCGTCCTCGCAGTGGCAGACCAAGTTTAACCACACCTGCACAGGATCGGTACATCAGAACAACACATCTGCGGGACAGTAACAGGATGGCAACAACTGTCCGAGTTACACCAGGAATGCACAATCCCTCCATCAGTGCTCAGACTGTCCTCAATAGGCTGAGAAGAGGCTGGAATGAGTGGCTTCTTCCTTGCTGAGCAGCCTTTCGGGTTATGTCGATATAGGACGTAGATGTCCTCACCGACTTGCCAAAACTATAGTTTGTTAACAAGAAATCTGTGGAGTGGTTGAAAAACTAGTTTTAATGACTCCAACCTAAGTGTATGTAAACTTCCAACTTCAACTGTATGTGTTGGAGGTACACTAAGTGCTTCACTTAACCTATCAATTTGCAATAATAAACCTACACTCTCTGCAGAGTCTGTGCTATCAAACATGCATCATGTGTTAGCTTCACAATATTACATTATCAAGCCTTAATCTCTGAACTAAAGAAAATCAGTGAGACTGAAACCAATCTCACCTTTTCCATCTCCTGTCTCAGCAGTTCTCTGAGCTTCCGGGCCTTGGCCAGCCTCTGCAGGTCCGTTGGGTCATTCAGGAACTTGCTAAGCCTGGACTTTCTTGGTGCCAACCCGGTGAGCCCAACAGACACAGACCTGGCTACCAGAGTCTTAGCTCTCTCAGATACTGAGATGCCCTCTTCGTGTGAAAGGGAGGATGATGGGACATTCTCTGATGGAGTGGATGGAGCTTTAGTGGCTGGTGTTTTTTTCGAGAGATCTAATTGGATGCTGCCTTTGTCTTGTTTGGTGAGCTGTGAGGATGTTTCCTCCTTGTCTGCTGCCTGCAGGGTCTGTTGTGACGGGGATGAGTAATCCACTGCCTGCTTCCCCAGTGGGGGGGTTGTTGTCTCAGGGGCTGGGGAAGATGGGGACAGGGGGCTGGGTTTGGGCTGTACTTTAGCCTGCCTACTACCTCCAGAGGGCCTCTGCCTTGGGCATCTCATGCCCTGTGGGGGTCCAGCATCTGTCTCGCTGGGGGGCCCCTGGAGCCTCAGGGGCTAGGGTCTCAGTGCCCACTCTCACAGGGGACTTGGAGTTCCGGGAGGAGTAGAGGGTGAGGGCTGGGGTTGCGGCCACCCGGGGTTTGGCAAAGTTTGGCATGAAAGAGAACCTCTTCCTCCTTTAAATACTGTCTGAGGGGGTGCCACTGGAAGCCTCACCATTTGGGTCTTTATCATCCCTATACCAAAAGGATCAGAAACAATGCTGACAATCAAGGAATACGTGAGCAGCCACACAGTCAGTGGATGGTTGTTGGGAAAGAAGCAAGTTACTTGTGTGTATAACCCATGTTACCTTGAACAGTTCTCAATTGTACAACAATTATACATCCTATGAGAGGTTACTAACATCCAGAACCAGCTCTGACTGCTGGCCAGCAGCAACTAATCATTGACAAATGTTGCTGTAAAAGGGACTATAATACATTTGATTTAATGACAGACATTTTCTCACTCTCTGGGTGTGGTGGACTCTGTGGGGGTTTCTGGCACTGCAGTAGTGGTGGTGTCCACCTCCTGGCCCCCTGCCTGGGAAGGAGCCTCGGTGGCCTGGGACGATGGAGGAGTGTCTTGGGAGGAGGCTAGGGCTGCTGGGCCTCTGCCCGCCGGCCTGACGTTGGGCCGAATACTGATCCTGGATCTGCGGCATTCTGTCCTACTGCAGAGAGAGACTGTGACACAGATGATGACATGATTGGGTTGGTAAATACATGCACCAGAAAACGTATAGTGAGATACAGACATCTGATAAAGTAATTGTATTATCTTGCCAGCTAGCTAGCATTTGTTATAACAGAATAGTAACAGCGAAAGAGCATTATTATTAACGTAAACTCACCCCATTGAGTACAAATGTGCGTAACCGCGACATTCAAATGAGGCTACAAAGAAAACTAATGGGACTGTAGCGACTGTATAATCCAGGGGGTGAACTAGGTTTTTATTCAAGCCTTGATCGACATGGTAATGGCTCTATAGTATTGGAGAAAAGTTGAAAAAACGGACCCTCCGTTACATCGTGGCGTGTCATGTCGTAACGTACAGCACTCATAAAGCAACTATTTCTGTCTTACAATCTCTCTCCACCAGGTGTAGCACTTCTCTCATCGTTTAAAAACAAGAAATGGACAGTGACGGGGGTAAGGGGGATACCTCGTCATTTTTTGCGTCGTCATTGCATGCAATCATCATTCTCAAAGCCTGTTTTACTTCTAAGATCACTTTAGCACCGCCCTAAAAACCCGATTCAAATTCGACACAAACCTTCAAATAGATATCTAATGACACATTATATAAACTCTTTATAGTGTTTTATTTATATTTTAGAGGAGATAAGGTGATAAATTGGACAGATCGAGTGAAAAAAAGCAATTTCCCCACATCTCTCCTCCTCACTATCACGCATTAGTTTTGCTTCCCCGCCCGCAATTTTTACAGTTGCCTGCTTGAATTATGCAGAAACGGGCAGCGTTTAGGTCATGTCACTTATTTTGTTTGAAAGGGGAGAAATTGTGCTTTACAATGGTATTGACATTACAGTTGATCTGGAAGTATTACGCTTTTGGGGCGCTAAAATAAGGGCAATTGTACGGACCAAGGCGATGTACGAGTTTACGTTAGCATGCTATAAGTTCTACGCCTAGGAAAGCAATCTAGCTAATACTAACTTCCTCTTCTCCAAATACATATCAAGATCAAATCAAATACAAACCTCGTGATTAAATTCATTTTTTAGAGATATATTCCATATGTTTGACGTTTTATTCCAAGTTTAGCGCTCATGAACACACTACCCCGCCATGATGTTTTCGGTGACGTCGAATGTAATTCGTGATGGGGATTATGGGAATAGTAGTTTTGTAATATAACAATATAGATTGACCAAATGTCACAGAGTTTCTAAACCGAGAGGCGCAACATCGTGAGACTTCTGGGAACGCTTGCGAAACAGACCAAACAGACCATTCTTCTTCGTTGGGGTTAACCGGCGGTAGGCATCAAATGTTAATCAAATCAACTCAAATGTTATTTATCACATGTGCCGTACACAACAGGTGTAGACCTCCCGAGTCTAAAGCACTTTATCTCAGTGCTAGAGGCGTCACTACAGACACACTGGTTCGAGTCCAGGCTGTATCACAACCAGCCGTGATTGGGAGTCCCATAGGGCAGCGCACAATTGGCCCTGCGTCTTCCGGGTTATGCTGTCATTGTAAATAACACATTTTTCTTAACTGATTTGCCTGGTTAAATAAAATGAAAATAAAGACAATGAAATGCTTACTTTACAAGCCCTTAACCAACAATGCAGTTTTAGGAAAATAGAGAGAAGAAAATATTTACTAAATGAACTTAAGTTTTATTTTATTTAAAAAAAAAATTAAGTAACATAATAAAATAACAATAATGACGCTACAAGGGTTACCGAGTAGATGAAATTAGTCGAGGTAATATTTAGTCGAGGTAATTTGTACATGTAGGTAGGGGTAAAGTGACTATGCAGGATAATAAACAGTGAGTAGCCACTCAGTTTTTTATTTTACCTTTATTTAACCAGGTAGGCCAATTGAGAACAAGTTCTCATTTACAACTGCGACCTGGCCAAGACAAAGCAAATCAGTGTGACAAAAACAACAACACAGAGTTACACATGGGATGAACAAAAGTACAGTCAACAACACAATAGAAAAATCTGTTTACGTTGTGTGCAAATGAAGTAAGGAGGTAAGGCAATAAATAGGCCATAGTGGCGAAGTAATTACAATTTAAAAATTAACACTGGAGTGATAGATGTGCAGATGAGGATGTGCAAATAGAAATACTGGTGTGCAAAAGAGCAGAAAAACAAAAATGGAGATGAGGTAGGTAGTTGGTTGGATGGGCTGTTTACAGATGGGCTGTGTACAGTCGCAGCGATCAATAAGCTTTGCAAGTTCGAATCCCTGAGCTGGTACAAATCTGTCGTCCTGCCCCTGAACAAGGCCACTATTACCCACTATTTCTAGGCCGTCATTGAAAATAAGAATTTGTTCTTAACTGACTTGCCTAGTAAAATAAAGGAAAAGTTAAAAGCTGCTCTGAAAGCTGATGCTTAAAGTTAGAGGGAGATACAGTTGAAGTCAGAGGTTTACATACACCTTTGTCAAATAGATTTAAACTCAGTTTGTCACAATCCCTGACATTTAACCCTAGTAAAGTTCCCTTTCTTAGGTCAGTTAGGATCACCACTTTATTTTAAGAATGTTAAATTGTCAGAATAATAGTCGAGAGTGATTTCAGCTTTTATTTCTTTCATCACATTCCCAGTGGGTCAGAAGTTTACATACACTCAATTAGTATTTGGTAGCATTGCCTTTAAATCGTTTAACTTGGGTCAAACGTTTCAGGTAGCAAGCTTCCAATAATTAAGTTGGGTGAATTTTGATCCATTCCTCCTGACAGAGCTGGTGTAACTGAATCAGGTTGGTAGGCCTCCATTGCTCGCACACGCTCTTTCAGTTCTGCCCACAAATGTTCTATAGGATTGAGGTCAGAGCTTTGTGATGGCCACTTCAATACCTTGACTTTGTTGTCATTAAGCCATTTTGCCACAACTGTGGAAGTATGCTTGGGGTCATTGTCCATTTGGAAGACACATTTGCAACCAAGCTTAAACTTCCTGACTGATGTCTTGAGACATCAGTCATCAGTGGGTGGGGTTATATCCTTCCTGTTTGGCCCTGTCTGGGGGTGTCCTCGGATGGGGCCACAATGTCTCCTGACCCCTCCTGTCTCAGCCTCCAGTATTTATGCTGCAGTAGTTAATGTGTCGGGGGGCAAGGGTCAGTTTGTTATATCTGGAGTACCTCTCCTGTCCTATTCGGTGTCCTGTGTGAATCTAAGTGTGCGTTCTCTAATTCTCTTTCTCTCTCTCTCGGAGGACCTGAGCCCTAGGACCATGCCCCAGGACTACCTGACATGACTCCTTGCTGTCCCCAGTCCACCTGACCGTGCTGCTGCTCCAGTTTCAACTGTTCTGCATTATACAACCATGCTGGTCATTTATGAACATCTTGGCCATGTTCTGTTATAATCTCCACCCGGCACAGCCAGAAGAGGACTGGCCACCCCACATAGCCTGGTTCCTCTAGGTTTCTTCCTAGGTTTTGGCCTTTCAAGGGAGTTTTTCCTAGCCACCGTGCTTCTACACCTGCATTGCTTGCTGTTTGGGGTTTTAGGCTGGGTTTCTGTACAGCACTTTGAGATATCAGCTGATGTATGAAGGGCTATATAAATACATTTGATTTGACATAATTTTCTGGAATTTTCCAAGCTGTTTAAAGGCACAGTCAACTTAGTGTATGTAAACTTCTGACCCACTGGAATTGTGATACAGTGAATTATAAGTGAAGTAATGTCTGTAAACAATTGTTGAAAAAAAAAAAAAAAAAGTTATGCCAAAACTATAGTTTAACAAGAAATCTGGGGAGTGGTTGAAAAATGTTTTAATGACCACAACCTAAGTGTATTTAAACTTCTGACTTCAAGTGTATGTGCGTATGAGTGACATCCTATATTAATGAACATAAATGTGTTCATGTCATTTACAGGATGTAAATGTACAAAACTGCAATTGGAAGAGACCAAGGCATTTTATTACATGATTGTAAAGTAGGTTTATCAAAGTCAAATTCACCCCAGTTAATCTTTATCAGGGGTACTGAACTACGACACAAAAGTACTGCGATTTTAAATACATGTATTACCGATTAACAGTGTTTCTGGCATTTTTTATTTATTCATATAACCCAGTCTAAAACACAACTTATAGGCAGACACCCAAAAGACGACACTTAAAGGAATACATTATTCAGTGTTTAATAGAGCATTTCCAGGGCCTTCCCTTCCATCACACATTATGTCACTTTATTACAATACATTTCATTCAGTGGTACTAAAAAGCTATGAGATTGGAACCGAAACACAACAAGGCATTTTGGGGGGGTAAACGAGGGGCTATGTAATGGACATCAAGGCAGTTATTCAGTGTGGGCAAGGGGTTAGAAGTTGTAATTGTGTAGGATTGTCTGGCGCTTGTAGTAGCTGGTTCTGAAGACATTTGGTCATAGAGCATCGCTGCTTCTTCTCTGGACCACTGCAAACCTGACTGGAAGAAGAGAACGCACAGGTTGGTTTAAAGTATCATCTAAACTCAGTCTAAGGTTCAGAATGCGTTATCCGTCTGTCACTCACATGTGGAAGATGGGCAGGGTGTCACTCAGGCAAAGGGGTCTCCGAAGGGATCCGAGCAACCTGTGGTCTGGGCAACAGCAGTGTTCGTTCATAAAAAAAAAAAAAGATTAAGGTTTTAGTGATAAAGCATTACGTCACAATCAATTGAACTTTGATATAACTAATTTCCCTACATGTGTGCTTGCAAGGGCGCAACTTTGATTTTAGAAGTGCGGGGGACATAATGTTTATTTTTTAATCCATTCGGATAAACACTCCAAACAGCATACCCGATGAATGGTCCTAAAGCACACCGTTGCCTCGTTTTGAATCACATTCCAATGAGAACTGGGGTGAAAAAAAATGCAATTTCAGTGAAAGTTGCACCACTGTTTGTATATGCGTGTACATCCATACCGTAGCTAGAAGTGGTGCTCCAAAGGCATTAGGAGTAGCAGAGCCAAATACGTCATCAAATAGGTTCTGGTTGAGACCTGCTGCTGCTGGAGCAAGGAATGTGGCTGGAGTAGGGGCAAATGCATCCAGGAGCCCTGGCCCAGGGACCACTGCAAGAGATATCATGGGTGCAGAGTGCAGTGGGGCTGGTTTGGGTGGGTCTAGAGACAGAGAAGGGGGTAATCAGGTGGATTCAAATGTATGTATACTCAGTGGACATTAAGATATAATCCTAGTAAAGATTAATTTATCATAAATGTAGTCTTCTCCAAATCAATTGACAGGAATTTAAAATCTTAAATAACTGCCATTACCATTGGCAATAGCTGAAATCCGACTCTGAATTTCAAAGTCGTCATGATCCGCAATTTCCTGGGGCACGCCCACTTTGCTGGAGAAGTACTGGGCAAACACCCCATCCCCATTGGTGCTTGGGGCAGCAGACCCGGGTATCTGCTCCCCTTTCCTTGCTGGGATGGCTGGAGGCTTGGCAATCTGGAAGTCCTTGAACATGTCCTTCCCACTCTTCTTCTCCTTCTCCCCTCCCAGTGGGTCCAGAGCTGTGAAGGCACTGGGTTCCACCTTAGCTGGGGCCTCCTTTACTGGTGGCCGGGGTGGGGGCCGTGGTGGACCCTGCGGCATACCCTGTGGAGGGCCTCCCATCATGGTGTAAGGCTCGGGCTGGAAGAGGTTAGCCATAGGAGGCTGGCCCCAGCCTGGTGCACCCATGGGCCCTGCAGGTGCAGGCTGTCCCCAAGCCTGGCTGACTGGCGGGGCCCCATAAGGGGATGGCGCCTGCTGGCCCCAGGGGGCTGGAGGTATGGGCAGGGCACTGAAGGCAGATGGCTGGGGGAAGGTGGGCTGGGGGTTGGGGAGTGTTACCCCTCCTGGCATGGTGAACATGGAAGAGGCTGGGGCTCCCCATGGTGATGGGGCGGTCCGAGGGATGGTGACTGAAGGGGGACCCAACTGCAACGCTCCTGGAGAGGAGAGCGACAACAGAGAGGAGGGTGATGTATTTAGGTTTGGGTACAGTAGGTAGCCTACTGGCTGCAAATCAACAGAACCTAACACACTAGCTAGTGTGCACACTACTGAGCGGTGTCCAGCTGAGCCATGCCGTACTGCTCTAGCCTGATTACACATGAAACAGTTGCTGGAGCTACACAGCTACGGATGCAGATTTTACCACTTTATAGAACTAACATGCGTCAACACTGCATGGGTAGAATCATTGACTATTTCGAGCCAATGGTAACACTAGTCTTACCGAGAGCTGCCATGGAGGTGGTGGTGGGACTGAAGAGGTCATTGGAGGCAGACGAGCTGTAAGGCTGACTGGGAGCAGCAAACATGTCAGCCCCAAACAGGTCGTCAGCAGGAGGACACTGTCAGTGAAATATCAGATTATTCAACCAAATTTATCACAGGAATAGTGAAGAATGATTTACTGGCCCTCAATTAATCATGAACAGAGAACTGTGGTAAGCACAAAATTAAATGGTTTATTGTATGGATGAAAACTAAATTATACTGTATGTATTCAGTTATACGATAATTAAAAATATTTCTAACAATACTTAGGCGCAAAGACCAACACTTACCTCCACACCTCACTGAAGCATGAACGTTAGGACAAGGAACATATGAATAGATAGCAAACAGGAGACAGATGCAGTGTTTACAGTCGAGCAGAGAGGTTGTTAAACTTCCCTGGGACAAGCAAGTTAGAGAAGCCATGGGAGCACCACCATGCAGTTAGCTACATTAGAAACCCACACCAGTTCCATCCGCATCCCAGAGACAAAACCCACACCACCAACCCTAATATACTTCTACAAAAACCATGTTGGTAGATACAAAACCCAGTGCATCGCAACCTGTTGCCCTTGAGGAACAGAGTATAGTGGTATGGTATCCCAGTGCTGTAAAAAGGGGTTTTTAGAAAACCTATCATGTTTTGGGGAGGTGGTGTGCAGACAGAGACTCATTCTCAGACATGCAGCAACATCAGAGCTTCATTATGGAGCTTCACCTTGGCACTCCTCCGACCTCGTCCAGCCTTAGTGTTCTGTGGAGGGAGGCTTATCACTACCGAACTGTCCTTGCCATGACCCATGGGTGTGTTTTCTTTTGGATCGAACAGCACACCATTACAGAGGGGCGGGATTTCCCCAGATATGCCGAGAAAGGGGTTCTGTGGAGAGGCCACAGGTCCCAAACCATTCTGGATTAGAACAGGGACCCTGCACTCTGACATACCGCCACCGAGTGGCCACTGGCAATTACTGAGAGGCAGGATCATGTTCTTATTGGACAACCCGTTCAACTGCTGACCGGAGTGGTCAGAGTCTCCATTAAGACCATTGCCATTCATGACTGGCCTGCCCAAGATGTGAACAGAGCTCTCTTGGCTGTGATTGGTGGAGGGTGCTGAGATCTGAGAATTGGGGGGTGCTGATTTGGCAAGGGGGTCGTCGCTGAAAGGGTCAGAGTCTGGGGTTGGAAAGAAGCCAAACGCGGAGGAGAAGGGGTTCTCTGTTTGGGGGGTGCCCCAAAGGTTAGAGGCGTAGGAAGTGAAGGGATTTCCTTTTATACCGTTCTGATTGCTGTCAACCTCAGCGGACAGATCCAGCAATAGAATATCATTAGTCTCCTGGTTATCAAGAGGAGAAAGAGATAAAAATCAGTTGTGATGAAAAAGAGAAGCAACTGTTAACATAGCTAAATTAATCACATAATGACATGACAGTTAATGATTGTTGAAGCAACAGTATTGACGACAGACCAATAAACATTTCAACAGGAATCAGAAACTCAACTCTAAGAATGTGCTTTGTGATGGCAGTAGGCTAGCTTGTGTCCGTTTGATGATTTAACCATATATCCAGGATTTTACCTTTGTAATCCATCAAACGACTTCAAGACAAACATCCAGATTACACACCTTCACAGAGTTGAGTTTGAGTCCTGTATGACATGTGGAATGATATGATTGGTGGAAAATGAGGGTGAAGTTATGCAGTAGAGCCTGAGACACTGCCGCAATGCAGAACAAAACAGACATCTTTGACAACTGGCAAGACTGCGCTAGCGAGAACCTGAGAAAAACTTTACCAGAGAGAGAGTTGTCAAACCCACCTGATTATAAAGATCCCTGTTAGTAATAAGAACGGACAAAAAGCCGCCGATCTTCAAAAATAAAATAGAAGCACAGTTGTTGGCCGTACCGTCCTCAAATGTAATGACAAATGTTTGAGCATCCTAACCGCCAACCACTGCATTATTATACCCATTTCTAGAGTGTTATGAATATTTCCCCAGTGCCATCATTTGGTCTCCTTATGACCGCAGAATTCAATGTTCCCAGAAACGAGGGGTTCTATATTGTGTGTCCGCACATCCAGTGAGCCTCACCCTACAGCAACAGGCCAACTTACTGTAGGAGAATGGATGTCTGGCGGTGTGGACATGTCTCCAAACAGATCCAGCTGTTGCACCTCCTGAACAAAACACAAATATCTAGTATCAGCATCATAAAGACATTTATTGAACCTTTAACTAGGAAAGTCAGTAAAGAACACTTATTTACAATGACGGCCTACTCTTATTTACAATGACGGCCTACAGTGCCTTAGGCCTGTGAGTGGCGCAGAGGTCTACATATCATAAAGATACAGAGCCTTCGGAAAGTATAAAGACCCCTTGATATGTTCCACTTTGTTACGTTACAGCCTTATTATACAAATTGCCCCCCTCCCCCCCTCCAATCTCAAATCAAAGTTTCACCTTACAGTGAAATGCTTACTTACAGGCTCTAACCAATAGTGCGGAGAAAAAAATAAGTATGCATGTGTGTGTAGATAAGTAAAGAAATAAAACAGTAAAAAAAAACATTTGAAAATAAGAGTAGCAGGGCTATATACAGACACTGGTTAGTCAGGCTTATTGAGGTAGTATGTACATGTGGGTATGGTTAAAGTGACTTTGCATATATGATGAACAGAGAGTAGCATTAGCGTAAAAAGCAATCACACTATACCCCATAATGACAATGCAAGAACAGCTTAAAAATGTTCACAAATGTATAAAAATTAAAACACTGAAATATCACGTTTACATAAGTATTTCAGACCCTTCACACAGTACCTTGTTGAATCACCGTCGGCAGCGATTACCGCATTGAGTCTTGGGTATGACGCTACAAGCTTGGCACACCTGTATTTGGGGAGTTTCTCCCATTCTTCTCTGCAGATTCTCTCAAGCTCTGTCGGGTTGGATGGGGAGCGTTGCTGCGCAAGTATTTTCAGGTTTCTCCAGAGACGTTAGATTGGGTTCAAATCCAGGCTACGGCTCGGCCACTCAAGGCCATTCAGAGACTTGTCCTGAAGAAACTCCTGCGTTGTCTTGGCTGTGTGCTTAGGGTCGTTGTCCTGTTGGAAGGTGAACCGTCGCCCCAATCTGAGGTCCTGAGCAGGTTTTCATCAAGGATCTGCACTTCGCTCTTTTAATCTTTGCCTCGATTCTGACTAGTCCCCACCTCTGAAAAACATGCCCACAGCATAATGCTGCCACCACTGTGATTCACCGTAGGCATGGTGCCTGGTTTCCTCCAGACATGACACTTGACATTCAGGCCAAAGAGTTCAATCTTTGTTTCATCAGACCACAGAATCTTGTTTCTTATCTTGTCCTTCTGGAAGGTTCTCCCATCTCCATAGAGGAACTCTAGAGCTCGGTCAGTGACCATTAGGTTCTTTGTCACCTCTCTGACCAAGGCCCTTCTACCTCGATTGCCCAGTTTGGCCGGGCGGCCAGCTCTAGGCAGAGTCTTGGTGGTTCCAAACATCTTTCATTTAACATTGACGGAGGCCACTGTTCTTGGGGACCATAAATGCTGCAGACATTTTTGGGTACCCTTCCCCAGATCTGTGCCTCAATCCTATTCCTTCGACTTCATGGCTTGGTTTTTGCTCTGACATGCACGGTCAACTATGGGACCTTATATAGACATGTGTGCATTTTCCAAATTATGTCCAATCAATTGAATTTACCACAGGTGGATTCCAATGAAGTTGTAGAAACATCTGAAGGATGATCAACGGAAACAGGATGCACCCAAGCTCAATTTCCAGTCTCATAGCAAAGGGTCTGAAAACACATGTTTTTTATTTGTAATATATTTGCAAACATTCCTAAAAACCTGTTTTTACTCTCATTATGGGGTATTGTGTGTAGATTGCTGAGGATTTTTTATATGAATTTAAAAATAAAATACATTTTAGAATAAGGTTGTAATGTAACAAAATGTGGAAAAAGTCAAGGTTTCTGAACACTTTTTGAAGGCACTGTATATCCAGTATCATCAAGATACATCTTTCTTTATGATGGCACTGGATATAACAAAATACTATTGATCAAAACACCACATAATGTCTACTAGTAGACAGGTGGTCCTGGAGAATGCTCTTTTGCATCCAATTGGCGCTCTTTTGCATGTATGATTCCATGATCTGAAACACTTACTTTGGCAGTGCCTGCCTGGCCATCGATACTGAGCAAGGTGTTGCCACCATTCTATAATTGAGAAACAGCAATTAAGTGTCAAGTATGCACTACTACAGCCTACATCTCAGATCAAGCTTATATTAAAATCAACATATACAGGCAATTAAAAAAAGCAAAGGAAAACTAACCACAAATAGGTGCTAAGTGGCATGACAAATACATAGGCGCTTACCTCAACTGTTGCGTTATTGCGCTGATCCTGAACAGATGGAGGAAGAGGGGAAAACAAGGTGATTCCATTGGAGTAATGTCATATGTAATCCATTTACTTATTGGCTGAGAAGTGATATTTGTGCCATAACGAGTCATCATTGCAATACAAAGAAAGCATGGTTTGTGGTGCAGGACTGTAAAACAGCACTAGGGGGCAGTGTCAACCTTACAACTTCAGTCAGCAAACCCAAAAACACTACCTCCCCAAAAACAATACTTGAAATAAATAAATAGGGGTCACGTTCAGTAGGGAGAAAAAAGCTTTGAAACTGATTGAAGCAGAGAAGAACTATTCGCACATAGAACAGTGTTTTCTGTTGCAAAATGTTTAGCTACGGTGTGTCCTACTGAACACAACCCAGATCCCACCATAGTAATTTACCTTCTGTGAGGCCTCAGACTCTTTCTTCATGTTGAAGATGACCTGGAACAGATCCTTCAAGTCAATGACCAGGGGCTCTGCCTATATGGAGGAGATTAATGGAAAAACAGTCAATAGATACAATCAAAGACTTTCAGTCTGTGTCCCTGTGTGTTACCTGCTGGCCAGTCTTTATGGCGAAAAACTGGTGCTGTCCCTCGGCCCCACACACGTAACCAAAGGCCCTGTTATCTGTTACGTCTCTGGCGATGAACGAGATCTTATTCACCATGTGCTCATGTTCTATTACCTGAGAGGGAGGAAATGAAAAAACAGCTTTAAAAATAAAATAGTCTTCATTAGCATAATATAACTATGATCAGAGGCCTACATGGCATCTACTCCTGACAGAGATCATGTCCAGTGTTCATATTCTGAAAATGTGCTCCCTCTATGATGTCTACAATAGATCATTCCATTTGTAGGTTGGTACTCCCAAGCCACTGAGACATGGTTTAGAAAGCCACAGAAGAGTTGTTCTCACCCCTGTTTTCTCATCAATGATCTTGATGCCCGACATGGATATGTTGACCCAGATCCTCTGCTTGTGTTTGCCCTGTGACCGAGAGGCTATTGCCAAGCCCTGCAAAGAAACAATGACCGCCATGCACAGAACAGAGTTACATAAACACCACAACAAAAAAGACATACTAACACAGACCAGGGAGGTTTTCCAATGTCTCGCAAAGAACGGCACCGATTGGTAGATGGGTAAAAATAAGTAAAACATTAAAAAGCCTATTGAGCATGGTGATGTTAATTACACAAGGATGGTGTATCAATACACCCAGTCACAAAGATCCATTGCAATCAGCAAGTTCAGACCCCTTCCCTTTTTGTTATGTTACAACCTTATTCTAAAATGGATGAAAAAAAAAATGTACTCCTCGTCAGCACACAATACCCCATAACAAAGCAAAAGCATATGCATTCTATAAAAAATGAAAAATACCTTAAGTGTTCAGACCCTTTGCTATGAGACTCAAAATTAAGCTCAGGTGCATCCGGTTTCCATTGATGATCCTTCAGATGTTTCTACAACTTGGAGTTCACCTGTGGTAAATTCAATTGATTGGACATGATTTGAAAAGGACACACATCGGTCTATAAAGTCCCACAGTTGACCGTGCATGTCAGAGCAATAACAAGCCAAGGAATTGTCTGTAGAGCTCCGAGACAAGATTGTGTGGAGGCACAGATCTGGGGAAGGGTACCAAAACATTTCTGCAGCATTGAAGATGCCCAAGAACAGTGGCCTCCATTCTTAAATGGAAGAAGTTTGGAATCACCAAGACTCTTCCTAGAGCTGGCCACCCGGCCAAATTTAGCAATCGGGAGAAAAGTGCCTTGGTTCAGATCTCCTCTGTGGAGATGAGAACTTTCCAGAAGGGCAACCGTCGCTGCAGCACTCCAATCAGGCCTTTATGGTAGAGTGGACAGATGGAAGCCACTCCTCAGTATAAGGAACATGACAGCCTGCTTGGAGTTTGCCAAAAGGCAACTAAAGGACTCGCAGACCATGAGAAACAAGATTCTCTGGTCTGATGAAACCAAGATTGAACCTTTTGGCCTGAATGCCAAGCGTCACATCTGGAGGAAATCTGGCACCATCCCTACGATGAACCATGGTGGTGGCAGGATCATGCTGTAGGGATGTAGGGATGTTTTTCAGCAACGGGGACTGGGAGACTAGTCAGGATCGAGAGAAAGATTAACAGAGCAAAGTACAGAGAGATCCTTGATGAAAACCTGCTCCAGAACGCTCAGTACCGTGAAGGGGAACCGTCGCCCCAGTCTGACAGGACAATGACCCGAAGCACACAGCCTAGACAATGCAGGAGTGACTTCGGGACAAGTCTCTGAATGTCCTTGAGTGGCCCAGCCATAGCACACACTTGAACATCTCTGGAAAGACCTGAAAATAGCTGTGCAGCGGCGGTCCCATCCAACCTGAGAACTTGAGAGGATCTGCAGTGAAGAATGGGAGAAACTCCTCAAATACGGGTTTGCCAAGCTTGTAGCGTCATACCCGAGAAGACTTGAGGCTGAAATTGCTGCCAAAAGTGCTTAACAGTATTGAGTAAAGGATCTGAATACTTATATGTCAATGTAATTTCTAAACCTGTTTTTGCTTTGTCATTATTCTGTAGATTGATGAGAGAAAATGATTTAATCAATTTTAGAATAAGGCTGTAATGTAACAAAATGTGTAAAAGTTCAAAGGGTCTGAATACTTCCCAAATGCACTGTACAGGCGTCTTAACTCCGTTGCCGGAGAGGAAGGAAACCACTCCGGGATTTCACCGTGAAGACAATGGTGACCTTAAAACAGTTCGAGTTTAATGGTTGTGATAGGAGAAAACTGACAATGGCATCAACATTGTAGTTAATCCAAAATACTAGCCTAAAGAGTGAAAAGGAAGTCTGTACAAAATAAGAATATTCCAGTAATGCTGCAAAAAAAAATCAATCAATTCATTTAGTTAATTGTGTTGTATTGGATTTGCCCCAAGCATAATGGGGAAAAACGCCAAATACAGGTGTGCCAAGCTTTTAGAGTCATACCCAAGAAGATTACTCAGTACCACCCTCCATATTTGTAAGCATAGGAGTGGCTATGTCATGTTATGGGTATGCCTGTAATTGTAAAAGGACAGGAGTTTCAGGATTTCTAAAAAAAAAAAAAAAACTATGGAGCTAAGCACAAGCAAAATCCTAGAGGAAAACATGGTTCAGTCTCCTTTCCACCAGACATGGAGATGAATTCACCTTTCAGTAGGACCATAACCTAAAACAAGGCCAAATCTACACTCGAGTTGCTTACCAAGAACACCGTGAATGTTCCAGAGTAGCCGAGTTACAGTTTTGAACAGCATAATGGGGCAAATGTTGCACAATCCAGGTGTGGAAAGCTTAGACTTAACCAGAGGACTCACAGCTGTAATTGCTTCAAAAGGTGACTCCAGGGTGTGAATACTTATGCAAATGAAATTTCTGTATTTCATTTAAGAATTCCTAAAACATGTTCTCACTACAGGTAGTATTTAGGTAAGTGAGGATTGCATGTTTATTAGGTACACTACCCCTTTCATGAAAACGGTTTGCTCCTAGAGGCAGTCACGTAACCTTGGCTTGCTATATTAGCACTGTTGGATTGAACGTTCAAATGGGAAAATGAGTGACAAAAGCGACTGAGCGTGGCATGATCGTCGGCGCCAGGCGCACCAGTTCCGGTATCTAAGAAACGGCCAGCCTTTTGGGCTTTTCACACACTACAGTGTCTAGGGTTTATGGAGAATGAAGCGACAAACAAAAAACATCCTGTCAGTGGCAATCCTGTGGCCGAAAACAACTCGTTGATGAGGTTGAAGGAGACTGGCAAGAATCATGAAAGCTAACAGGCGCGCCCACAAACTCAGCTCAGCTAACAGGCGCGCCCACAAACTCAGCTCAGCTAACAGGCGCGCCCACAAACTCAGCTCAGCTAACAGGCGCGCCCACAAACTCAGCTCAGCTAACAGGCGCGCCCACAAACTCAGCTTGGTACAACAGTGGTGTGCAGAAGGGCATCTCGGAACGCACAACTCATCGATCCTTGTCACAGACTGGCTATTACAGCAGAAGATCACACCGGGTTCCACTCCTATTAGCTAAAAACAAGAAGCGGCTCATGGCCACGCAATCACCAACACTGGACAATTTAAGAGTGGAAAAACATAACTTGGTCAGATGAATCCAGATTCCTGTTGCGTCATGCCAATGGCAGAGTCAGGATTCGGCGTGAGCAGCCCTGGCTTAATCCTGCCTGGTGTCAACGGTATAGGCAGGTGGTGTTCGAATGGTGAGGGGAATGTTTTCCTGGCACATGTTAGGTCCCGGTGATACCGTTTCCATGCCCCAAAGAATTCAGACTGTTCTGGAGATGAACAGTGGTCCGACCTGGCACTAGATGGGTGTACCTAATAAACTGACCACTGAGTGTAGATGCGTAACAGTAAGTGTACTGTAGCATCATGATATGTGGTACCTTGAGTTTCATCATGGAGTCCTGGCTCATCTTGTCCCCTCGGGCCTCTGGGACATCATCGATGCCAATCAGCTTGGCCCTGTACCTCACACCATCACCCTGGAACCGGGACAGCAGGTACTCATCAGTCTTCTCTGGAGCTGGACAGAGGTATGAGAGAAGGATATTAAACTGATTGATTTTCACTTTCTATCCAGTTGAGCATGCTCTCTTATTCTACTGTATTTATTTTATGACAGCCTCAAAACATCACACCACAAGAAGCATAGAAATCAATATGCAGAGTCAAAATAGGTCAAGTCGGAGGTCACAGAAAAAGGCTGTTCAGCCCTTACCACCAAATCCCTCACATGCGGGGAGAGAGGGAGTGGCCCTTACATACAATACCTTTCTTCTTCTCTTTCTTGAAGGGGGTCTTGGCTGGTGCTGCGGAAGGGGTGGTGGGGATGCTTGTTGTGGGGGAGGGAGTGCTGGAGGGGTCGGCTGGGACGACAGGTGTATTGCTCGCCACTTCCGTAGACATGGTGGGTTGGGGGGCCAGCCTTACGAGAGTTGAGACAGGCAGACAGAACGGGTAAACCTGATGAGGCTGCAGCTCCGGTCGCTCAGGCAGGGGGAGGGGTTAACTCAGCAAAGAGGTTCAGCACTTGCAAATGCTCAGTTATGTGCCTGAAGGAGGGTTGAGGGGAAGGAGTGTGACAATGCAATGACACGCCGATGTTAAGCTTTCAGGAAAATTTAAGGTGAAATACAAAAACATTTCTGGTGATAAAAGAATGATAACAGAAGACATTACAGCTCTAAACATTTTAAAGACCAACAGCTTTCGCTGGCTTGTGCTACCTGAATATTGTCCCTTACGGGTTTTGTGAGCATCATAAAAAGTAATATCACTTTAATGATCAACAACCAAGAGTCATGACCCCAGTACCTTGTTCCTACTAACCACGCATAAGGAGCACACACCATTTTGACCCTTGCTGTGAACCCTGTGCTTTATGTAGTGACGGCTGATCGCAGGTAATGGAACTGCCATTGAATTCAGTGGGCTCTTTAATTAATATTGAGTGTGTGGGAGAGAGAGAGAGAGAAACACCTAGAGGGCATCAAAAAGAGTTGTGCAACTGGCCACACACACGCACTTCCTGTTTCGAACTGTGCATCCCGTCAGTCAGATTCCCAGTCACAGGGGTCCTGTCCAGAACACCACCAGTCCAAGTCTGAGACGAGCATAGGCAAGAGGCTGGGTGTTTAAAAGCGGAATAAGCCACGACTCACTCTGGCAGAGCAAAGATCGGGAGCGACCAAAGGTTGCGCTATTAAAGGTTAATCTTACGCTAGCTGGTTGGTGTTAAAACTGACAGATCCCATGATGACCAAGTGCTCCAGTTAGCTCTTAATGACACATCTAAGGACAACATGACAGTACAGCTTGCAATTCTCCCTCAGCAACTGCAGGTCTACCCTATAAAACCTCAGATGGGAATCATCATGATAGACAAATGCAAGCAACTTGACAATGTCATCGAGCATACAAAACATTAAGAACCTGCTCTTTCCTTGACAGACTGACCAGGTGAAAGCTATGATCCCTTAGAGGTCACTTGTTAAATCCACTTCAAATCAGTGTAGATGGAGGGGAGGAGACAGGTTAAAGAATGATTTTTAAGCCTTGAGACATGGGTTGTGTATCTGTGCCATTCAGAGGGTGAATGGGCAAGACAAAATATTTAAATGCCTTTGAAAAAAAAGGTTGTGCCAGGCGCACCAGTTTGTGTCAAAAACAGCACCGCTGCTGAGGTTCTCACACGCAACAGTTTCCTGTGTGTATCAAGGATGGCCCATCACCCAAATGACAACTGTGGGACGCATTGGAGTCAACATGGGCCAGCATCACTGTGGAACGCTTTCGACACCTTGTAGAGTCCATGCCTAGACGAATTGAGGCCGTTCTGAGGGCAAATATTAGGAAGTTGTTCTTAATGTTTGGTATACTCAGTGTGTCTCCAGGCTTGCTAAACTCCAACAAACATCATCATAACTCTGGAATTGGGAGACATGCAAGGCCAAGAACCTCCTGTTTGACACAGCTGAAGTTGAATTCCCTCCCCTTTACATAGATGCCTCTTGTAATCCTTGCTCGCCCTCCCTCTGTGCTAGTCTGGGGGGGTTACTCATTAAAAAAAAACAGTCCAT
The DNA here is from genome assembly GCF_018296145.1 of Oncorhynchus tshawytscha. Taxonomy (NCBI): domain Eukaryota; kingdom Metazoa; phylum Chordata; class Actinopteri; order Salmoniformes; family Salmonidae; genus Oncorhynchus; species Oncorhynchus tshawytscha. Next base: position 15,380,454 of record NC_056437.1, read on the forward strand.
TTCCTGAAAACAAGCAGAACCTGACAGTCTACAGGCACTTTTAAAACCCAAAGCACAGTCAGTGACTGCTGAAGAGTGCCTAACATTAATCCAACTCTCCTCAAGTAAAGTCCATTCTGAGCTCTAACCTGATGTCAGGTAATCACAGTAACATTAAAACAATGAGAGACTGGAGGCTGTCAAAGAGATTTAACTGTATAAACTTCCACTATGAGAAGTATGCATCTCTTCTAAAGCCATTTGATTTACAAAGTCAGATGAAATACTTTCTAGAGCTACCATGTTCAGAGTTAACAGCAGCATCCAGAAGTGTTTTCCAGTCATGACATGATAGCTGATGCAGTCGGAGACAGCAGGGTTTGGTTGAGTCCCCCGCTTAAAGACTTACGGAATTGCTGGTCCTATCTGTCACTGAGTGAAAGTGTTCTTATTCATTACATGTGTGTTTAGTGGGCATCCAGCACAGAGAAGACAATTAAGCCTAGGTTCTAAATAAATTAGGAGTTAGATACCATACCAATCACATCCCAGATCATACCTCCATGACTGATTGGCGCAGCCATGGTTCACGTCACACCACACTGTTTGTGACGGTTACCCCCAAGATTTTTTTCAGCAGTGGTGGCAAAGTTAGCATGGTGCGTGATAGGGGGTGTGGCCAATGGCACAGTCCAACATTTTTAAGGGCAATCCTCTTGGCCAGTGAATGTTGCCGTTTTAAAGCCAATTTCCTGCAATTCTACACATACCGTCACTTATGCTGTGTTCTTATGCTATCAGAGGGACTCAAACATTATAAATACTTCAACAAAAACTTTAAGAAATACAAAATGTATTATACAGGAAGGCTTGACGCTGCTAAATGAATATAGGTTAAATACTGGGGTTTCTGTGTGTGTGACAAGTCAAAGGACCTCCAGTAATGGGTGAGAAGAGGACAATTTGGGATACTGTCAGACAGGAAGGTTGAAGACTGAAATAGTTTAGGGGTGGTGACACGACCCACATGATTTTAGCTGGTCTATAACTACCATGGGGTGACAGTCCAGGTAACTTTGCCCCAGATAAGTGGTGGGGTCAGCGACTATAGAAAACACTAATAAAATACAACTTCTCAATGTCAGCATGTTAACTAACCTGGCTGACACACTGCGTGAAAAACCTGCCCCCAGTCTAAGAAGACAAAAACCATTGGCATTTCCACAGCTTTAGAAGTGAAAGAAGAACCAGACGCATAACAAATAGCTAAAAGCCATTTGAAAGCTGCCAGGGAATCAACATGAACATTAGACATCTTGCCCAAATGCATAGACTGAATCCAGTGTTTTTTCACCAAGTCAGCAGAATTGCTGGAGAGAGAGAGAGAGAGAGAGAGATTCAGCACATCTGGAGGAGATTATGGGATTAATCACATACTCAATGGAATGGTGAAATGCACTACAGCCTATAGGCCCACTGTGGGTACAGACAGTGGCCTGGACTACAGACAAAGACTACAGGGAAACAATAACCGTCTACTAGGGATAAAAAGGCAGCTATTTGTATTGTGTTTTATAAACTCAAATGCAGTCATAAATAGCAGTAGGCTATAGGGAGGACAGGAATACATCTGGTTGGACAAATATTAACCATGATGGATAAACAGCCAAGGTGGCCAAAATACGATTTGAACGTCGTTTTAGCCTTACATTCAACAAGACAGACGATCCGTTATTCAGCCGAAGTACATTTTCGGCATGAAAAATAGCGAACTCCCACAATTACCAGTGACGTGCGCACAGCTGGAACTAATGGAAAAACCAGGGTCGCTTTCTTGAGTGTGTTTGATTCAGCATGTAAAACATGTCACAAATATCATCCCAAATGTATCATTTCATATAAGACTCCGTGACAAGACAACATAAATTGCGATCCCTGCCTGGTGAATTTGTGGCTACGAAAGAATGTGGCTGTCACGTACCGTTAACAAGCGCTCCAGACAGAATTCTTCATATTCGAGGTTTGTCTTCCAGCGTTCTGAATGTCATGCGAATACTACTTTCCCCGTCGACACGTCTCCTGTCCGCTATGAGGGTTAAATCAAACGCAGCTTTTCAAAGACTTGTTGGAATCAGATGTTACCGCTGAGATGTGCCGCTATGCAGTGAATTGGCTACTCCCCCACAGCAGCAGGATCATGCAACCTCCCAATTTAACCCCTTGCATGACAGAACGTCAGCCCCCAAATCTACACCAACCAATGATGAGACCAATATGATTGACATGAAAGCATTATTTCATTCTCACACCACATCGCAACAAGAGAGGCACACTACAAAGCAAAATGAATGAGTTAGCCAGCTAACTTACCTAAATATAACTTTACATTTCTCAGAAAAATTTGCTTGAAATGGGAATGGTCTAATTGAGTCAACAACCAAAAACACATATCTAAGTTTAGTTTTCCTAATGAACAAGAACATCTAGCTATTTCTGTCTGTTCATCAAAGTTGGCTAACTCATTAAACATAATTTGTACTAGTATACCCTTCTGATGTTGCCTTTAGTTTTATGCAACTCCATGTAACTGCTCTCTAAATGTACATTCTAATATTTGGGCCATACTGCTTGGGATCTGTGTAGCCTAAGCCTATAAGAACATATCAGATATTTTCTGATGTTTTGCAGATTAAAACATTTAATAATTCCCCACTGCACTGCCCCAGGTTTGTTTGACCCAAATTTAGTAGGCCTGTTAGGCCAGAGACAAATATTTGAAATGCAATTTCCATTAAGTGAAACTATTTCATTAACACATGTTGCATAGGGCAGCATTTCATCAGAACCTCCTTCAGAGAAAAAGGAAGAGTAGGATATCAGTTCATTTTTTACATTTTTTTTATCTTACGCTTCTATTGTTCACACTGGGCATGATGACAGTAGAATGAAAGTGGTTGTTGAAGTAGCATTTCACAGCCACCCTAGTGTGTGTGTGTGTGTGTGTGTGTGTGTGTGTGTGTGTGTGTGTGTGTGTGTGTGTGTGTGTGTGTGTGTGTGTGTGTGTGTGTGTGTGCGTGTGTGCGTGTGTGCGTGTGTGTGTGTGTGCATGCGTGTGCATGTATGTGTCTGTGTCTGTGATTCCAGACTAGCCTTATGAGACAGATTAGGGGAGAGAATTAGATAGAGGGAAGCTTTCCTTCCTGGCTAGGTTTCCTGTATAGATCTGCTGACAGAGGATGTTGTTTAGGAGGAGTTAGGGAGAAGAGCGTCTCTGAACCAGATCACTGTCAAGCTGAGGAAGAACCTCTTTTCCCTTTTTCCCGTTCCTGTGACCTCTGGAATGGATAGCCAGGGGCTTCGTCCCAAATGGAACCGTATCCCCTACATACTACAGTGCACTACTTTTGACCAGAGCCTTGTGGGCCCCTGATTGGTTAATGGGCAAAATGCTTTAAGACCAACCCGGACTCAGTGGTAGACGTAACATGTAAATGTAAATCTGTCTCTCTCCATTTAATTTGATATGTTACGTTTTGTAATTTGTGGATATCCATCATCCATTTCTTATGATATTTTAGGAATTACAATTTGTATGATATGTTACTAATTGCAATTTGTACAATTTCTTACGAATTTGCAATACATATGATATCTTATATGAATTCCAATATGTTGTGGCTAACATTAGCTAGGTGACAAATGTTAGCTAGGCTAGGTGTTGGGGGTTAAGGTTAGGGGTTAGAGTTAAGGTTAGGTTTAGGGGTTAAGGTTAGGGGTTAGAGTTAAGGTTAGGTTTAGGGGTTAAGGTTAGGGGTTAGAGTTAAGGTTAGCTTTAGGGGTTAAGGTTAGAGTTAAGTTTAGGCTTAGGGGAAGAGTTAGCTAGCATGTTAAGTAGTTGTAAAGTTGCTAATTAGGTAAAATGCATAAGTTGTCCCAAATGTTATTTCAACACGCAACCTCCACGTTCACGTTATACGCCCACCCATCCTCCACGTTCACGTTATACGCCCACCCATCCTTCACGTTCTCGTTATTCGCCCACCCATCCTCCACGTTCTCATTATTCGCCCACCCGTCCTCCACGTTCTCGTTATACGCCCACCCATCCTCCACGTTCTCGTTATACGCCCACCCATCCTCCACGTTCTCGTTATACGCCCACCCATCCTCCACATTCTCATTATTCGCCCATCCATCCTCCACATCCTCGTTATACGCCCACCCGTCCTCCACATTCACGTTATATGCCCACCCGTCCTCCACGTTCTCATCATACGCCCACCCATCCTCCACGTTCTCATTATTCGCCCCCACCCGTCCTCCACATCCTCGTTATACACCCACTCATCCTCCACGTTCTCGTTATACGCCCACCCATCCTCCACGTTCTCATTATTCGCCCATCCATCCTCCACATCCTCGTTATACGCCCACCCGTCCTCCACGTTCACCTTATACGCCCACCCATCCTCCACGTTCTCATTATTCGCCCACCCATCCTCCACGTTTTCATTATACGCCCACCCGTCCTCCACGTTCACGTTATACGCCCACCCGTCCGCCACGTTCTCATTATACGCCCACCCGTCCTCCACGTTCTCATTATACGCCCACCCATCCTCCACGTTCTCGTTATACGCCCACCCATCCTCCACGTTCTCATTATTCGCCCACCCATCCTCCACGTTCTCATTATTCGCCCACCCATCCTCCACGTTCTCGTTATACGCCCACCCATCCTCCACGTTCTAATTATTCGCCCACCCATCCTCCACGTTCTCGTTATACGCCCACCCATCCTCCACGTTCTCATTATTCGCCCACCCATCCTCCACGTTCTCGTTATACGGCCACCCATCCGCCACGTTCTCATTATACGCCCACCCGTCCTCCACATCCTCGTTATACGCCCACACTTCCTCCACGTTCTCGTTATACGCCCACCCGTCCTCCACATCCTCGTTATACGCCCACACTTCCTCCACGTTCTCGTTATACGCCCACCCATCCTCCACGTTCTCATTATACGCCCACCCGTCCTCCACGTTCTAGTTATATGCCCACCCGTCCTCCACGTTCTCATTATACGCCCACCCGTCCTCCACATTCTCGTTATACGCCCACCTGTCCTCCACGTTCTGGTTATACGCCCACCCATCCTCCACGTTCTCATTATACGCCCACCCGTCCTCCACGTTCTCGTTATACGCCCACCCGTCCTCCACGTTCTTGTTATACGCCCCACTGTCTTCCACGTTCTCATTACACGCCCACCCGTCCTCCACATTCGTGTTATTCGCCCACCCGTCCTCCATGTCCTCATTATACGCCCACCCGTCCTCCATGTCCTCATTATTCGCCCACCCTTCTTCCACATCCTCATTATACGCCCACCCGTCCTCCACGTTCTCATTAAACACCCACCTGTCCTCCACATTCGTGTTATTCGCCCACCCTTCTTCCACATCCACATTATATGCCCACCCGTCCTCCATGTCCTCATTATACGCCCACCCGTCCTCCACGTTGTCATTATACGCCCACCCATCCTCCATGATCTCATTATACGCCCACCCGTCCTCCACGTTGTCATTATACGCCCACCCTTCTTCCACGTTCTCATTATACGCCCACCCGTCCTCCATGTCCTCATTTTACGCCCACCCGTCCTCCATGTCCTCATTATACGCCCACCCGTCCTCCATGTCCTCATTATACGCCCACCTGTCCTCCATGTCCTCATTATACGCCCACCCGTCCTCCACGTTCTCATTATATGCCCACTCGTCCTCCATGTCCTCATTATACGCCCACCCGTCCTCCATGTCCTCATTATACGCCCACCCGTCCTCCATGTCCTCATTATACGCCCACTCGTCCTCCACGTTCTCATTATACGCCCACCCGTCCTCCATGTCCTCATAAGAAAGAGAGCGAGAATTAGAGAAAGCATACTTCAATTCACACAAGACACCAGATAAGACAGCAGAAATACTCCAGATATAACAGACTGACCCTAGCCCCCCGACACATAAACTTCTGCAGCATAAATACTGGAGGCTGAGACTGGAGGGGTCGGGAGAAACTGTGGCCCAATCCCACCCTTCTGCCACGTTCTCATTATACGCCCACCTGTCCTCCACGTTCTCATTATACGCCCACCCATCCTCCACGTTCACGTTATACGCCCACCCGTCCTCCACGTTCTCATTATACGCCCACCCATCCTCCACGTTCACGTTATACGCCCACCCGTCCTCCACGTTCTCATTATACGCCCACCCATCCTCCACGTTCTCGTTATACGCCCACCCATCCTCCACGTTCTCATTATTCGCCCACCCATCCTCCACGTTCTCATTATTCGCCCACCCATCCTCCACGTTCTCGTTATACGCCCACCCATCCTCCACGTTCTCATTATTCGCCCACCCATCCTCCACGTTCTCGTTATACGCCCACCCATCCTCCACGTTCTCATTATTCGCCCACCCATCCTCCACGTTCTCGTTATACGCCCACCCATCCTCCACGTTCTCATTATTCGCCCACCCATCCTCCACGTTCTCGTTATACGGCCACCCATCCGCCACGTTCTCATTATACGCCCACCCGTCCTCCACATCCTCGTTATACGCCCACACTTCCTCCACGTTCTCGTTATACGCCCACCCATCCTCCACGTTCTCATTATACACCCACCCGTCCTCCACGTTCTCGTTATACACCCACCCATCCTCCACGTTCTCGTTATTCACCCACCCATCCTCCACGTTCTCATTATACGCCCACCCATCCTCCACGTTCTCATTATACACCCACCCGTCCTCCATGTTCTCACTATATGCCCACCCATCCTCCACGTTCTCGTTATACACCCACCCATCCTCCACGTTCTCGTTATTCGCCCACCCATCCTCCACGTTCTTGTTATACACCCACCCATCCTACACGTTCTCGTTATACGCCCACCCATCCTCCACGTTCTCGTTATACGCCCACCCGTCCTCCACGTTCTCATTATACGCCCACCCGTCCTCCACGTTCTAGTTATACGCCCACCCGTCCTCCACGTTCTCATTATACGCCCACCCGTCCTCCACATTCTCGTTATACGACCACCCGTCCTCCACGTTCTGGTTATACGCCCACCCATCCTCCACGTTCTCATTATACGCCCACCCGTCCTCCACGTTCTCGTTATACGCCCACCCGTCCTCCACGTTCTTGTTATACGCCCCACTGTCTTCCACGTTCTCATTACACGCCCACCCGTCCTCCACATTCGTGTTATTCGCCCACCCGTCCTCCATGTCCTCATTATACGCCCACCCGTCCTCCATGTCCTCATTATACGCCCACCCGTCCTCCATGTCCTCATTATTCGCCCACCCTTCTTCCACATCCTCATTATACGCCCACCCGTCCTCCACGTTCTCATTACACACCCACCTGTCCTCCACATTCGTGTTATTCGCCCACCCTTCTTCCACATCCACATTATATGCCCACCCGTCCTCCATGTCCTCATTATACGCCCACCCGTCCTCCACGTTGTCATTATACGCCCACCCATCCTCCATGATCTCATTATACGCCCACCCATCCTCCACGTTGTCATTATACGCCCACCCTTCTTCCACGTTCTCATTATACGCCCACCCGTCCTCCATGTCCTCATTTTACGCCCACCCGTCCTCCATGTCCTCATTATACTCCCACCCGTCCTCCATGTCCTCATTATACGCCCACCCGTCCTCCATGTCCTCATTATACGCCCACCCGTCCTCCACGTTCTCATTATATGCCCACTCGTCCTCCATGTCCTCATTATACGCCCACCCGTCCTCCATGTCCTCATTATACGCCCACCCGTCCTCCATGTCCTCATTATACGCCCACTCGTCCTCCACGTTCTCATTATACGCCCACCCGTCCTCCATGTCCTCATAAGAAAGAGAGCGAGAATTAGAGAAAGCATACTTCAATTCACACAAGACACCAGATAAGACAGCAGAGATACTCCAGATATAACAGACTGACCCCAGCCCCCCGACACATAAACTTCTGTAGCATAAATACTGGAGGCTGAGACTGGAGGGGTCGGGAGAAACTGTGGCCCAATCCCACCCTTCTTCCACGTTCTCATTATACGGCCACCCGTCCTCCATGTCCTCATTATACGCCCACCCGTCCTCCATGTCCTCATTATACGCCCACCCATCCTCCACGTCCTCATTATATGCCCACCCGTCCTCCATGTCCTCATTATACGCCCACCCGTCCTCCACATTCTCATTATATGCCCCACCGTCTTCCCCGGCCAACCTCCCTCTTTTTGTTTCTGTCTTATGTAACCAAACGGAATATATCATACTAATTTGAGTGTCACAGATGTACATTAATGCTAGACATGCTACGTCTAGTCTGGGAACCAGGCTGAGACAGAACAGACTAAGAAAAAGTATAATCTATTAACGGATACTAACTTGGTCATCTATTTGATTCAGTTTACTGTTTCCTCCCTATTAATGAGATGACCGAGGCCCTCAGACTGTTGAACAGCATCACTAACCAGCTACCTGCCCGGTACTATACCCTGCACCTTGAGACTAGTGCCTCATGCATAAAGAGTCATTGAACGCTGGTCACTTCATATACTGTTCATATACTCAAATCAAATCAAATGTATTTATATAGCCCTTCGTACATCAGCTGATATCTCAAAGTGCTGTACAGAAACCCTGCCTAAAACCCCAAACAGCAAGCAATGCAGGTGTAGAAGCACGGTGGCTAGGAAAAACTCCCTAGAAATGCCAGAACCTAGGGAGAAACCTGGAGAGGTGGCCAGTCCTCTTCTGGCTGTGCCGGGTGGAGATTATAACAGAACATGGCCAAGATGTTCAAATGTTCATAGATGACCAGCAGGGTCAAATAATAATAATCACAGTGGTTATCGATGGTGCAACAGGTCAGCACCTCAGGAGTAAATGTCAGTTGGCTTTTCATAGCCGATCATTCAGTATCTCTACCGCAGTATCTCTATCTCTACATCTGTCTCTAGAGAGTTGAAAACAGCAGGTCTAGGACAGGTAGCACATCTGGTGAACAGGTGAGGGTTTCATAGCCGCAGGCAGAACAGTTGAAACTGGAGCAGCAGCACGGTCAGGTGGACTGGGGACAGCAAGGAGTCATCATGTCAGGTAGTCCTGGGGCATGGACTAACGATTGCTTCTGAAGTCTATACTAACGATTGCTTCTGTATATGAAGTATATACTGTCTATACACACCACGTATTTATATTCTGGATTCTGACACATTCTCACTCTAGTATAGCTACTCTGGGTTGTTTATTGGATTCATTCTGTCATTTCTTGATTTGATCTTTGATTTGATTATGTGTGTATTTGTATTGTTTTTGAGAGACGTTCTCCTGCCCAGCAGGAGCTGGTAACACAAGCATTTCACTGCACCTGCTATTACATCTGCAAATCTGTGTACGCGACCAATACACTTTAATTTGATGATGTGTATTTTGTTTTCATGTTCTAATCTTGTGTATGTACTCCGTGCTTCTACACCTGCATTGCTTGCTGTTTGGGGTTTTAGGCTGGGTTTCTGTACAGCACTTTGAGATATCAGCTGATGTACGAAGGGCTATATAAATACATTTGATTCGTTTGATTTGATATTCTGTTTTCAACACGACAAGAACGGAAATGTGTTTTAAAACTTTTTTTGTGACATTTCAATCATTTTTAAATGCATTGTGTCCACGTGTGGTTGTATTGTGCTTTAAAATGGTCAAATAAATCAACAACAACAAAAAGTACTCTAGTCAAAAGTAGTGCACTATAAAGGGAATAGGGTGCCATTTGAGAAATGGCTAGTGGAGTGTATCAGCACGATTCTGTTATGATACAGGTTAGGGTGGAATTACCGTGGGCGTGTAGAACTATTTTCCATTCAGCAATAGATATAGAATCTTTACGAAACAGATGTAGACGCATGTGTACGAGACACATAGTATCCTATAGGCATATTCAATGTAGACACAGAACAATGCCCTCTATCAAATCTGTCAAGGGTGACAAGTTCATTCTTCTTTCAATGACTCTGGTGTCAGGGGAAAAAAAATTGTGTTTCATATTTCTGTTGAATACAAATCACTTCCATTCCATTTAGTTGTGAAGCACACCCAATAACAAGAACACTATTGGGACACTTCTGACCACAAATACATGTCTCAACTTCCCTGTCTAGTATCCACCCACGGGGCAAAAACTGTTGAATCAACCTTGTTTCCACATAATTTCAAACCCCAAAATCTATGTGACGATGTTAAATCAACGTGGAAAACTAATTGGATTTGCAAAGTCAGTGTAGGAGCATTTAGTATTTTTTCACCCAATTTTAAAAATAAATCCAATGGCATGGTGATATTCTTTGTTGATTTCATGCTGAATTCACATTAGTTGACAACTCAAACAAATGTAAATCAAAACTAGACATTGAACTGACGTCTGTGGTGACAGAGATAACAACAACACACAAAGTTGAATAAACATTCCACAGTCTATATTTGGGGAATGTGATTTAGTGAACAGACATCAAGACTGCATCTCAAATGGCTCCTTAAATAGTGTACTACTTTTGACCAGGGCTCTGTAGTAGTGCACTATGAAGGGAAATGTGTTGCCAAACCTGCTACGAATAGGATCCAAACAAGAGATACCAATTCATATTGATGTATTAGAATCATGATTCCAATGATTCTGCTGAATGATTCTGCTAAATGATTCTACTAAATTATTCTGATAAATTATTCTGCTGATGAAATTCTGCTGAATGTGATGAGTAAGAGTTCTATGTAATTATTTAAAACCAATTGTACCTGGGAACTAGCCAATAGCCATGTCCACAGCAGTGCAGCTGACTCAAGTATACCACAGGAAGGCTCCAGTCCTTGCAGGAACAATGTGAGGAGTGACTTCTGGCATCACCTCTGGCCACCTGACCACAGTGTCAGACTGGACCCAAAGTAGCCAATCAGATCACAGCCTGAACCCAAAGGAGCCAATCAGATCACAGCCTGAACCCAAAGGAGCCAATCAGATCACAGCCTGGACCCAAAGAAGACAATTAACTCCATAATTGAGGGAGTCTTCTTCCTTTGACTGTTTTTCTTATTTTAGTCTTCTGACTGTGCCAGAGGAGAAGTTGATATGCTTCTCATCCTGGTCTCCCTGAATGTCTACTTTGAATCCTGTACTGGTTTATTATCTGACTGGGTCCCATGGCCCTCTGGCTGCCACCCCATATGGAAGACAGAGTATAAAGCATTTTTTCTCTCCTAGAGTACACTCTAAGGTACTACTGGGGATGTTGAACCATGTCTGACTTTGAACTATGATTAATCATTTCACTTTCTTACTTCTTTTGAGTAGAGATGTTTCTACATATCCTATAATGTTATACATCATTGCTCAAACTCTGTTCCTGCTGATGACACTGACCCAACCCCCCCTCTAATCAGGAAGTCTTTCTAGTGAGGAGAAACCTTGACCAAGCAGCACCTTGCCTCCCCTCTGGCTTCCTGAGAAGGCTGTGAGGAAACAGGCTGCAGCGGCAGAGCCCGGTGAAAAATGGTGACTTCAGCACATATTTGTGCCTCTCAGGCAGGACCCTGGGCAGATGGCCTCTGTTCTACCTCTCTCTCTCTGCCTGACATTTATCACGGCTCAGGGAAGAGGGCAGGAGCGGAGGAGGGGAGGAAAGGTAGAGGGGAGGAGCGGAGGAGGGGAGGAGAGGAGGAGGGGCAGAGGGGAGGAAAGGAGGAGAAGAGGTGTCAGGAGCGGGCAGCCTCCAAATTGACTGGAGGGGTGGTAGGGGTTAAAAGGAGGGTTGCTTTGGTTAAAGAATTGCTCGCAGCTTACTGCTAACTCTTCATCAATTGCTAGCAGCTTGGGCTGGGAGTTTTATTTCATGACATAAGGTCAGTACATAAACCAAATAATTACACTTTTATACACATAACAATACTCACAATAAATATGTGACCAACATTTCTTCAACATGAAATAATCCACCATTAAATAAAACATAAATCAATATTGATCTAACCAGACTTAAACAAACCGCTTCCATCCAATAGCATACCGTGCTGACAACGAGCCTTTCTCTCTCTTGCCCTAACATCTCTTGTTCTCTCTTCTCTCTTCTCTTCTCTCTTCTCTTCTCTCTTCTCTTCTCTCTTCTCTTCTCTCTTCTCTTCTCTCTCAGCACAGAAAACTCCTGCTTCCTGAACGATCAGATCACATGACGGCTAGATCACTCTGTAGAACATTCTGAAATGTTCTCAGAAGCGAACTTTTTTTGTGTTAGGCTATGTTTTAATGTACTGTACTTTAGTCATGTTGCTCATTAGGCCTACTGTGGTTTTTCCATAAATGCCTACAGGAGGGCAGCAAATGTAAACAGACATTGCAGTGATTGCAAATGTTTTTAAATATGACACGAAAAGATGAGGAAAAAGAACCAGAGTGGAACATTTGTAATGTTGTTGCAGGTTGTTTTAAAAGCCGCTGTAATGCATGAGTTCACAGTTTCAGACAGACAGAGGCAAAATGATCTCCACAGACTTCAGATCAGTCTAGGGTTGCCACCTTGTGGACATTTGTTAAACGACACACATTAGAGACAGAACAGGGAGGGCCATTTTTTTTTCACCAGGTAGGCTAGTTGAGAACAAGTACTCATTTACAACTGCAACGTGGCCAAAATAAAGCACAGCAGTTCGACACATGCAACAACACAGAGTTACACATGGAATAAACCAACATACAGTCAATGATACAGTAGGAAAAAAAAGTCTATATACAGCGAGTGCAAATGAGGTAAGATAAGGGAGGTAAGGCAATAAATAGGCCATGGTGGCGAAGTAATTGCAATATAGCAATGTGCAGAAGATGAATGTGCAAGTAGAGATGCTGGGGTGCAAAGGAGCAAGATAAATAAATACAGAATGGGGATGAGGTAGTTGGATGGGCTGTTTACAGATGGGCTATGTACAGGTGCAGTTATCTGTGAGCTGCTCTGACAGCTGGTGCTTGAAGCTAGTGAGGGAGATATGAGTCTCCAGATTCAGTGATTTTTGCAGTTCGTTCCAATCATTGGCAGCAGAGAACTGGAAAGAAAGGAGGAATTGGCTTTGGGGGTGACCAGTGAGATATACCTGCTGGAGCGCGTGCTACGGGTGGGTGCTGCTATGGTGACCAGTGAGCTGAGATAAAGCAGGGCTTTACCTAACAGAGACTTGTAGATGCCCTGGAGCCAGTGGGTTTGGCGACGAGTATGAAGCGAGGGCCAGCCAACGAGAGCGTACAGGTCACAGTGGTGGGTAGTATATAGGGCTTTGGTGACAAAACGGATGGCACTGTGATAGACTGCATCCAATTTGTTGAGTAGAGTGTTGGAGGCTATTTTATAAATGATTTAGGGCCAGGTTTCAAGACACAGACTAAGCCTAGTCCAGCCTGGACTAAAAACAGTTTAATGGGAATGCTTTCCCAGAATGGAAAACTGGCCCAAAAATGTTATTGGACTTTTATCTTGTCAATAATACCATTGCGTCACAAGTTTCTACAAACAAAGCAACTATTTGCTCTTCTATTTCCACAAACTCCAGTGGTCAGGGGAGGACACAGAGGACACTTTCCAGTAACACTCTTGCATCAATACCTTTGCAGATGTTAGACATAGCTAATTGTAATAATTTGTTCATGGTAGATACAGTAGGCCTACAATAGTTATGTTTGGTGCCAATAAATGTAAATTAAACAGGATATGGTACTATGAGAACCAGAGCTCTGCCTAACCTGAGTACAGGGGGTCCCTGATGTAAACTGGATCTCTTTCATCCATTAGAAAAGCCTATAAGACTGTCCTACTTTAGCTACTCCATGTTGTTCTACTTTAGCTAACTATGCTGTCCTACTTTAGCTACTCCATGTTGTCCTACTTTAGCTAGCTATGCTGTCCTACTTTAGCTACTCCATGATGTCCTACTTTAGCTACTACACGTTGTCCTACTTTAGCTAACTATGCAGTCCTACTTGAGCTACTCCATGTTGGCCTACTTTAGCTAGCTATGCTGTCCTACTTTAGCTACTCCATGTTGTTCGACTTTAGCTAGCTATGCTGTGCTACTTTAGCTACTACATGTTGTCCTACTTTAGCTAACTATGCAGGCCTACTTGAACTACTCCATGTTGTTCTACTTTAGCTAGCTATGCTGTCCTACTTTAGCTACTCCATGTTGTTCGACTTTAGCTAGCTATGCTGTCCTACTTTAGCTACTCCATGTTGTTCGACTTTAGCTAGCTATGCTGTGCTACTTTAGCTACTCCATGTTGTCCTACTTTAGTTAGCTATGCTGTTCTACTTTAGCTAACTATGGTTGGTAAAGCGGGACAACAATTTTTTTAACATAATACCAGTACATAGTATGCACATTTACATTACAGTTTGGCACAGTGCATTATTTATGACAGTTTTATAACCTTAACATCAAAACAGAAAAAAAGCTGTCACTAATCTCATTGTGTTTTTCACAGAGGTGAGCTTCCTGTTTGAAGCTTGTTTTTCCCTCCTCTATAAGGTCACACCAATGAAGTGATGTGATTTTGATCATGTGGTTTCTCTACAAGGGTTTAGAAACAATAGTTTAGATTTTCACTTGTCAGACCAAGAAATAAACTGTCCCAAATTGAAAATATGGTTTTGGCTCAGAGTACACAAAATGGTGTGTAATGCCTCCTATGAGTATGATATTAACATTTGTCATTTTTGTGTGATTATGAAACGTCTTGAGGATTTCAGAAATGTATCATATGTTGGGATAATATATTGGATAGAAAAATGCAAAATACACTGTATTTCAAAAATCTTCTGTCCATTTATTCTAATACACAATAATTGTAATAAATTGCGAAATAGGGGATAGTCCACTAACTCTACCATGAGTCCACTGATAACACTCTGGGTTGCGTTGTTCCATAAATCAAGATCCAAACTATCGATTTGTTCTGCAATTATTAACAGAAAGGCCGTAAATATAAAGCAAGACATACCAAACTTCTGTTTATCATTCTGCCGTTATGAGGACTGAGGTAGCTGCTGCTCTTCTCCTGGGGTTCTGTGCTGTGGCTGTGTCTGGTGATGAAAACAGAACGTACGTATGCTCTATTTGACACAAAATACTCTCATTAGTCTTGCTTATTCTCTCATTACACAAAATACAATTAGAGGACACTTGTTCTAGTAATCTGAGCTCTGAACCTTATGTGTGTAACCCATAGAGGCAAACGGGACACTCGGGAGGTCAAGGTGGCTCTCCCTGACCCGGTGGACTGTGTCTGGAGCCGCTGGTCTGAGTGGACCCCCTGTAACAGCTGCACCAAGATACGGGTGGGTCCCAGATTAATAAAATATACAGATCAGGGCCTAGCAATTTGGCCTCCCAGTCTCTCATTTTTCTCAAATGTCAGACTCAAATTATTTGTGGCTTAAAAAGCATGAGTGAAAGTTTGTATGCTCCTTAACTGTATGAACTCTGTCATGTTGGCAGCACCGTTCTCGGAGTGTGGAGGTGTTCGGCCAATTTAGTGGGAAGCCCTGTCAAGGACAGCCAATAGGAGAGCAGCAGGCGTGCACTAGTGAAGCTGTGTGTGAACAGGCCCTGCCCTCTGAGTGCTCCAGCACTGAGTTCACTTGTGAATCAGGTACTGTACCTCCCAATTAGGTCATAGCCATGAGTATGTCTGTGTATGGTGTTACAACCTGCCTCAAGATTGTAACAAACAATGGGAAACCACACACTAAGTAAAGGAAAAACAAAATTAATTTATTCCATAAATAAAGTAAACACTCACAACAATAATCAGATGAAGGTCAGTAAATTAGATGTCAACATGGAGAGAGGAATCTCTTGCTGAATGGGGAAACAGTGGCTTTATGCCAGTGCTGAGCTTTGACAAGCGTGCTCCATCAGCACTGACAACCCTCCCAGCTCCACCCACCTCACCTACTCCACCCACCAATCTCCTGCAGGAGCAGTACTGAGAAGAGCTTCAACATCCGCAAAGGACCATTGACATAATGGAGACCAGACAAAGTTGGCCTTTGCCTTAAGCAAGTCAGTAAGGGGTGCGGCCTCAGTCGAAATATTCTTACAAAACTGCGGTTGTAGCCTACCTTCCCCAAAAAACACTGGAGATCTTTTTTAGTGGTTGGACGTGAATATAATGATCAATGGCCAAAACATTAGCGCGTACCGGCCGTACTTCCCCCTGCCCGACAACTTCACCAAGGTATGTCACAGTTGCCCTGGCAAACTCACACTTTGCCAAGTTAATGGTAAGTCGAGCTTCTGCCAGGCGACCAAACAGTGCTGCTACACGGCACAAGTGTTGTTCCCATGTATCACTGTACACAACTACATCATCGAGGTACACAGCACGTCCCTCCAAACCAGAAACAACCCTGTTCATAAGGCGTTGAAAAGTGGCTGGTGCATTTTGCGGACTAGTCGAGGTGGGCGGATCCGGGAGGGTCGTCAGTGCTGATGGGGCACACTTGTGGTAGCTCAGCTAAAGCCACTGTTTCCCCATTCAGCAAGAGATTCCTCACCATGCATACCTTTGGTTGTTTTGTTGTGGCTTTGGCAGTTGACACCTAATTTACTGACCTTCATCTGATTATTGTTGAGAGTGTTTACTTTATGAAATAAATTCATTTTGTTTTTCCTTTACTCAGTGTGTGGTTTCCCATTATTTGTTACAATCTTCAGCCAGGTTGTAACAAGTGGGGGCTCATCCGGGACACTCTCTTGGTTACCTATCAGAGATACGTAACCCTCAGTAATGAACGGTTAATAGATGGATGCACTGTCAGCCATACCCAATGGTTATTTTAACTAGTCCTGAGGTGGAACAATTTAATCCCTTAACTTAGAAGCAGGTGCCGCTAATTCCATAAGCTTTACGGGCACATTAACCCCAGAAGGCCTAGCTTTAACGCTAAGGACAGGGAATTCATTTTACCAATGACCTTTACCACGGCAGTAATTGCAGATTTTGCCATGATCTGACTTCACATGGGAACCACAGTCAACCCTTGAGACAAGGTCAGGCCCAGTAGGAAAGAATTTAGTCCCAAAACTATCCCTGCGACCATCACTGCTAAAACGGGGTTCCCCAAAGTGACCTTTATGCCTCAACACATATTTATCAGCCAACACGGCAGCCCCGGAGGCGGTCTGTACCTTATGCTCATTTATGCATGTGGCAAGGCGGTCAGAGACAATCTTTGAACTGCTCCAGCACAACTGCTCGTAGGTTGTAACATCTAACGAAGTGCACCATCGATTAAACTGGGTGTGCAAATCCCGTGCGAACTCAACAAAAGTCTGTTTGTTAGCTATTTTCCAGGTTCTAAACCACTGGCGATACCCTTCTGGAACTAACTCATAGGCATCCAACACAGCAGCTTTAACTTTGCCCTAGTTTTGGCTGTCAGCAACGTTAAGAGCCGAGTAGGCCACTTGTGCTTTCCAGTTAGCACACATTGAAACATCAATGTACGGTCGGTGTCAGGCCAATTAGTGGAATCTGCTACCCTTTTCACTGAATTTCATCCGGAGCCTCAATTTTCCAGCTACATTGAAGGAAAGCTGAGCACGAACTCCAGAGAAATCACCGTAACTGTCATTAAGAGACATGTCAGAGAGCTTACCATCTCTGACCATGTAACGGTTTTCTTCCTGGGAAGGAGAGGACCAAAATGCAGCGTGGTTATTTATAAACATCTTTAATGAAAGATGAAAACGTGAACACTCTACAAAATAAGAAAACGTGGAAAAACCGAAACAGTCCTAACTGGTGCAAAACACAGAGACAGGAACGATCACTCACAAGATACCTAAAGAATATGGCTGCCTAAATATGGTTCCCAATCAGAGACAACGATAAACACCTGCCTCTGATTGAGAACCACTCCAGGCAACCATAGACTTACCTAGAACACTCAACCCCATAGACTACAAAAACCCTAGATAAGACAAAACACATAAATCACCCATGTCACACCCTGGCCTAACCAAAATAATAAAGAAAACACAGAATACTAAGGCCAGGGCGTGACAGACATTGTCTAAACGGACTTGTTGCAGCGTCAGTTTGGCATGCTCCGTTTCCAGTTTAAACCTTTCTACCTTCAACTCCTTTTCCAAGGCTTGTTGCAGTTTTAGTCTATCATGCTCTAGTTGTAGCAACAACAGTTATTTTTGCTGTTCAAAAGATAAGATTGGATTATGGGCGTTTGAGTGGACCGAAATGTAGCCAAACCAGGAGAAAACAACTCCATTAGAATGCCGGATTCAATCAAGTTGGCCTTTAGTATGGACTTGGCCTTTAGTATGGACTTGGCCTTTAGTATGGACTTGGCCGTCTCTTTCAGACGTTTATCATCAATCTCAATGTTATGTCGCAATTTGTAACAATTGATCTTTATTATAGCAATCCAGAAGCTCCTCCCTCAGGACTTGGAATAATTACTCAATGTTAGCCATAGTCAAACAGTCAAAGAACAAAAAACCTGCTCTCGCCCCAATTGAGTACCCCAAACCAGACAAATCAGAATCAGTGTCAACCACACAGGATAGAAAAAAACAAAAAAACAAGTGGAGCTTCCCCAAGACCTATTACTAGCTCAACCTCAGTCTTCATGCACTTTACCCCGCTGTCACAGACAAAGCTCCTAGCAAACTGGTTACCCCACTGAGCCACAGATGTGCTCCTGAGACAACTGCCCAGCCATGGTCACCACACAAAAAATAACATAGAGCTAACACTGCACAACGTGTGTCAACTGCCAAAGCTACATCAAAACAACTAAAGGTATGCATGGAGAGAGGAATCTCTTGCTGAATGGGGAAACAGGGGCTTTATGCCACAGCTGAGATTTCACAAGTGTGCCCCATCAGCACTGACGACCCTCCCAGCTCCGCCCACCTCTACTACTCCGCCCACCAATCTCCTGCAGAAAGTAAGCACAGCAAAACCCAGTAGACAGAGCAGGGAGGGGCTGTCACAATGGTGCCTCCATTTTTCAGATCGAATATGAAGCTGAATCTGTGTGCATCAAAGCTGGTGGCAATATTTCAGTTAGGGCAGGACGTTTACTCTGAGCAGCTATGGACTAAAGTTAAGTTAACAGTAATACAATTTACACAGTTGCAGAAGTGCTATTGCAGTGAATTAATTGATAAAACTGTCATCATACACTGATCATGCACGTTTCTGTCCGTCTGTGTTTCTCGCTCTCTCTCCCTCTCTTTGTGAAGGTGCATGTATTAAGATGAGACTGTCGTGTAACGGAGACTATGACTGCGAGGACGGGTCAGACGAGGACTGTGAGCCCATACGTAAGCCCTGTGGCACAAAGTTGTACAACACCAACGAACAGGGCAGGACTGCAGGATACGGGTCAGCACAGCAGCACTCACCTCTCAAACACCTGGACAGTAGCAGACCAAATAGGGTTCAACTAGTATTTATTTTTGTTTTAAATATTTTACATCAGATTAGTTTGTTATTCACATGCACAAGATCGCAGATTGATTCGCAGGTTACAGTGCAATTTTTATGCTCCGAGCTCCAACAGTGCAGGTCAAAAAAATAGAAGTAAATGAGACAATCATAATAATAATAATAATAATAATATACACATTTAAAACTGTACAATGATAAATGTCCATGGGGGGGGGGTGCAGGGTAAGTGTCCGTAGAGGGATGAATGAAACAATGAATGAAACAATAATAAAAACTAAGAATATATACATATTTCCAGCTGTAACAATGATAAATGTCCATTGGAGGGTGTGCAGGGTAAATGTTTGTTGTTGAGGTTGAAGAGTTGCTGCCTTGCCTGCTTCACTACGGTGTCCGTGTGGTTTGACCATTTCAGCTCATCAGAGATGTGTATGCCGAGGAACTTTACGTTTTGTATCGTCTCCACGATGGCACCGTTGATGTGGATGGGGCGTGCCCAACCTGGTTCCTCCTGAAGTCCACAATCAGCTCCTTTATTTTGCTGATGTTGAGGGAGAGGTTGTTTACCTGGCACCACGCCGTCAGAGTGCCTAACTCCTCTCTGTAGGCCGTCTCGTCATTGTTGGTAATCAGGCCTACTACTGTCATGTCATCAGCGAACTTGATAATGGAGTTGGAACTGTGTGAAACCACAAAATCATGGGTATACAGGGAATATAGAAGGAGACCTAGGATGCGGCGGAGGTAATGATGCCACCTAGGGGCGACCCATCAGGAAGTCCATGACCCAGTTGCATAGAGAGGAGTTCAGTCCAAGGGTCGTGAGCTTTGTAATGAGTTTAGATGGCACTATGGTATTGAAGACAGAGCTGTAGTCAATGAACAGCAAACTCATGTCACGTCCTGACCATAGAATGCCTTTATTTTCTATGGTTGAGTAGGTCAGGTCGTGACCAGGGGTTTAGTCTAGTTTATATTTTCTATGTGGGGTTCTAGTTAGTTTTTTCTATGTTGGTGTTTTAGTATGATTCCCAATTTGAGGTAGCTGGCTATCGTTGTCGCTAATTGGGGATCATACTTAAGTAGCGTTTTTCCCACCTGTGTGTTATGGGATATTGTTTTGTGTTAGTGCCTGTAGCATCTCTGTAGTCACAGTTCGTTGTTAGTTTGTTTATTTGTCTTTGCTTAGTTTCACTTTCTAATAAATAATGTGGATCTCAACATTCGCTGCACCTTGGTCCGTTTCTACAAATGATCGTGACACCTCACATACTGTATGCATCCCTTTTGTACAGGTAGGTGAGGGCAGTGTGCAGTGCAATGGTGATTGCTTCGTTCGTAGATCTGTCAGGGTCGTAGGCGAATTGGAGAGGGTTGAGTGTGTCAGTGGAGGGAGGAGGTGATGTAGTCTTTGACTAGCCTTTTGAAGCATTTCATGATGACGGAAGTCTTTTTTTTTTTCCTTTCTCTAGAGGGTGGATCAGCTTAATATTGCGGAAAGAATGTTGCTCCCAATGTAATTGAATGCATCATTTCCAATCCCCCATATTTTTTGGGTAAATATATATATCCATACACGCATGCATACATATACATACACATACCTATATAGACATACATACTTTTTTTTTTTGATGATGATGGAAGTTAGTGCAACGGATCGCTAGTTGTTCAGTTACTTTCCCTTTCTTGAGCACGGGATGATAGCTGCACTTGATTGAGTATGCCTGGTGCAATGGAATATTCCCAAAAATGCAAACCTCGCACACTCAATCAAAGACACAAAGTAAAGAAAACAAATATTATTTGAACTCGGGTCTGCTCCTGAATGCTCTCCAGCAGCCACTAAGGTCTGAATACAGAGCTCTCTGACATGTCCATAGAAATACATATTATATTCGTGTTCTTTTAAGTTCTGTGTCTGTCTTTATGCTGTGACAGAATCAACATCTTGGGCATGGAGCCCCGTATAAACCCCTTCAACAACGACTACTTCAATGGGATGTGCAACAAGGTGAAGAATACCAATAACAACGAGTACAACAGGCTGCCTTGGAACGTGGGCTTGCTCAACTATGAGGTGAGTAAGGCCTAGCCTGGAAATGCCTTCACTTCAGTAAAACAATATTGAAACAGAGATATTCAGCTCAGATTTCAGACTAAGATGAATCACTTCTCCGTCCATAAATGTAACTTTTCAATTCTTGCATTGTAATTTCAAATCATCTTTATGTAATTTCGAATCAGTTCTTAAATTGCACTGACCCAAACCATTCTGGCTTTATGATATTGTCTGTATATTTGCTCAAAGTTCCATCCCACATTGTGACAGACTATTAACATCTAGTAGCTGGCCAATGAGCATGTGAGATTTGCTTCAGGGTTCGAAGATGAGACAATACATTATGTATCACTTCAGCAAATTCAAACCTTGGTGATTGACCTCTGACCCCTGCATTTGTCTTTCCCAGACTATAGCAGAGGAGACCGTTTCCAAAGAGATCTATGAGGACACATACACCCTCCTGAGGGAACTGATGACTGAGACCAAGTTGACTGTGAGCGCTGGGTTGAACTTAAAATTCACCCCGACAGAAAAGTCTATGGCCAAGTCCAATACGACTGTGTCAGGAGGGGTTGGGTTGGATGCTGAGTATGACAGGACACAGATGATCAAGGAAGTCTCGGAGTACACTACCATCAAGGTACAGTAGGCTTCATGTTATCCTGTAGTGTACGCTCTCTGTACCCCCATGGATAAAATACTTTCAGTCCATTTTGTATTTGTTTATTTCATCCATCTTGTAAATCACAGTGGCTTTATATTTGACGGAAGTCTAAAATGTCTTGGCTGATTGAGTTTAAACTCCCTGATTTGAATTTATGAATTGATGTTGGTTCTTGTCCAATCAGAACAAGAGTTTCATGCGCGTGAACGGCCATGTGCAGCTGAGCACCTATAGGATGCGTTCCCGGGACCTTCAGGTGGCTGGGGAGTTTTTAGAGCATGTCAAGTCTCTACCTCTGGAGTACGAGAAAGGACAGTACTTCAGGTTGGACTGTTATCATTACACTAGAAACACATTGTTTTTGTGACTATATCTTATGTAAATTGATATATAATGTATATAAATTGTTGTGTGTGTGTGTGTATTTGACAATTGTGGGATGGATGAAGTGTTTTGAGTTAAGTTGAATGGAATGGAATTTAATGGAATTGAATTGAATGGAATGCAGCTTTCTTGAGGACTATGGGACTCACTACACCAGGAATGGGAAGTCTGGAGGAGAGTACCAGCTGGTCTACGTTCTCAACCAGGACACCATCAAGGACAAAAGTAGGGATCTTAAAATTGTGTTGTTTTTCTACCAACACCACTCTTAAAGGTCCAATGCAGCTGTTTTTATATCAAATAATTTCTGGGTAACAATTAAATACCTTATTGTAATAGATTTCCATTAAAATTGTCAAAAATAACTTTTTAGGAAAACTATTTCTCAACCAATAATTTTATAGGACTGGCTGGGAGTGGTCTGAGTGGGGAGGGGAAACCGGAAAACTAGCTGTTATTGGCAGAGGTTTAGAACATTGTTATTGGTCAATTAACCTATTTACTGTATGGTCTTGTCACCATGGAAAGCCGGAATTCCCGCCAATGCAAACCTGCTGATTAGAAGTTCCTGTGTAGAGTGCATTTTTTACCAGCAACTATCAGAAAACTGGATGGTTATTTTCCGTGAAGAAAAATTGGTGGGACTTGCTTTAAACTCTTTGCAAGTATTTTTGTGGTAGTGGAAGAAGTTTAAATTACAGTGCCTTGCGAAAGTATTCGGCCCCCTTGAACTTTGCGACCTTTTGCCACATTTCAGGCTTCAAACATAAAGATATAAAACTGTATTTTTTTGTGAAGAATCAACAACAAGTGGGACACAATCATGAAGTGGAACGACATTTATTGGATATTTCAAACTTTTTTAACAAATCAAAAACTGAAAAAATGGGCGTGCAAAATTATTCAGCCCCATTACTTTCAGTGCAGCAAACTCTCTCCAGAAGTTCAGTGAGGATCTCTGAATGATCCAATGTTGACCTAAATGACTAATGATGATAAATACAATCCACCTGTGTGTAATCAAGTGTCCGTATAAATGCACCTGCACTGTGATAGTCTCAGAGGTCCGTTAAAAGCGCAGAGAGCATCTTGAAGAACAAGGAACACACCAGGCAGGTCCGAGATACTGTTGTGAAGAAGTTTAAAGCCGGATTTGGATACAAAAAGATTTCCCAAGCTTTAAACATCCCAAGGAGCACTGTGCAAGCGATAATGTTGAAATGGAAGGAGTATCAGACTACTGCAAATATACCAAGACCTGGCCGTCCCTCCAAACTTTCAGCTCATACAAGGAGAAGACTGATCAGAGATACAGCCAAGAGGCCCATGATCACTCTGGATGAACTGCAGAGATCTACAGCTGAGGTGGGAGACTCTGTCCATAGGACAACAATCAGTCGTATATTGCACAAATCTGGCCTTTATGGAAGAGTGGCAAGAAGAAAGCCATTTCTTAAAGATATCCATAAAAAGTGTCATTTAAAGTTTGCCACAAGCCACCTGGGAGACACACCAAACATGTGGAAGAAGGTGCTCTGGTCAGATGAAACCAAAATTGAACTTTTTGGCAACAATGCAAAATGTTATGTTTGGCGTAAAAGCAACACAGCCCATCACCCTGAACACACCATCCCCACTGTCAAACATGGTGGTGGCATCATCATGGTTTGGGCCTGCTTTTCTTCAGCAGGGACAGGGAAGATGGTTAAAATTGATGGGAAGATGGATGGAGCCAAATACAGGACCATTCTGGAAGAAAACCTGATGGAGTCTGCAAAAGACCTGAGACTGGGACGGAGATTTGTCTTCCAACAAGACAATGATCCAAAACATAAAGCAAAATCTACAATGGAATGGTTCAAAAATAAACATATCCAGGTGTTAGAATGGCCAAGTCAAAGTCCAGACCTGAATCCAATCGAGAATCTGTGGAAAGAACTGAAAACTGCTGTTCACAAATGCTCTCCATCCAACCTCACTGAGCTCGAGCTGTTTTGCAAGGAGGAATGGGAAAAAATTTCAGTCTCTCGATGTGCAAAACTGATAGAGACATACCCCAAGCGACTTACAGCTGTAATCGCAGCAAAAGGTGGCGCTACAAAGTATTAACTTAAGGGGGCTGAATAATTTTGCACGCCCAATTTTTCAGTTTTTGTTTGTTAAAAAAGTTTGAAATATCCAATAAATGTCATTCCACTTCATGATTGTGTCCCACTTGTTGTTGATTCTTCACAAAAAAATACAGTTTTATATCTTTATGTTTGAAGCCTGAAATGTGGCAAAAGGTCGCAAAGTTCAAGGGGGCCGAATACTTTCGCAAGGCACTGTATTTTACTTAAGTAGTTATTGTTATTGCTGTTTTGATTTCAGATTTGAATATATGAGAAGTCGACCAATGTGTCATACCCTTTAAGTTTTTGTCTACGACATATTGTTGAGAAAAGTGGTCAAGGTAGCTGATTAGTGTTATTAGTAACAACGTTTACTCATTGTCTCATGCTTAGAATGCGCTCCCACATTGTTCTAATTTGAAAGTGCTGAAAAGTTCCATAGCAATTAATTCAACAGTGGGAACGTGGCTAAATTAGTTGCTGTGGTTATTAAAACATCTGTAGCGCTTGATTGGTAATAGATATTTCTGTTCGTATTTCCAGATATGTATCGCACAGAAGTAGACCAAGATGTCTACTTCAACTTTGGTCAAAATGTCAGTTGTTAGGAAAAAGTTGGCCATTTTTTTAATGCAGTTACTAAAACGGCTGTATTGTTAGATCCGTAGCGGATATTTTTGTTCAGTGGACTGAATGGAATAGCAGAGAAGTGGATGAAGATTTCATACCATCTAACTTCTTGTCTAACTTGTTCGGAAAGATCAAAATGTCAGTTTTTAAAGTTACAGAAAATGTTGTTGATGCTGTAACGGTACCAGATAATTATGTTATTATTTCAGATTTGAAGAGCAGAGAAGATGTATAAGTGTTTGGCCAAAGTAGCTGATTTGTGTCAAAAGTTGCATTGTTGCATTTACAGTGAATGGAAGTTTGAAGTGATGATGTCACAATTAAAGTGAATGAAGATGGACAGAAAGTGTAAATAATATCAAACAGTTGTATGCAAGCACACTATTCCAGACCAGTCTGCACATTTTAAAGTTTCAATGGCGTTTCTAGCTTAAATGGTGTAAGAGGAGTTTTGTGCAGAAGAATGACGAAGATTTAACGTCGGGACTTTTGCCATCTGATAAAAATGTAAAAAATCACACTTTACAGTGTTAGTTTCATCAGCTGTTGTACATATGTAATAAGAAAAACACCATTTTGACTGCACTGGGCCTTTAAGAGGCTACCACTTATACATGAAACATCAATACTAGCTAGGGCTCTTATTCAAAACAGCCCAACATTGTATTGAGGATCAGAGAGAAGATATTTGGTTCTATATGAATGTTTTTTATAATAATTTGGGAAAATGAATGAAATGTGACCATATAAAAACCTCTCCTGTTTGCAGTGATGTCCGTATTTGATGTTTTAGCAATGTTGTCTTTCCTATAGAGCTGACTGAGAGAAAGCTCCAGGACTGCATTAAAGTTGGAATCTCAGCAAACTTTGACACCAACATCGGGATTGGAGGAGATGCCCACATCAGGCCCGGACACTGTAAAGACGCTGTGAATAAAAACACAGGTCCGTCAACACAAACATACCGTTTATCTAACCCTTATTTTACCAGGTAAGTTGACTAAGAACACATTCTCATTTACAGCAAAGACCTGGGGAATAGTTACAGAGGGGGGGATGAATGAGCCAATTGGAAGCTGGGGATGATTAGGTGCCCTGATGGTATGAATTTAGCCAGGACACCAGGGTTAACACCCCTACTCTTAAGATAAGTGCCAAGGGATCCATAGTGACCACAGAGTCAAGACACCCGTTTAATGTCCCATCTGAAATACGGCACCCTACACAGGGCAATGTCCCCAATCAAGAGTGTCTCCTACTGGCCCTCCAACACCACTTCCAGCAGCATCTGGTCTCCCAACCAGGACCAACCCTGCTTAGCTTCAGAGGCAAGCCAGCAGTGGCATGCAGGGTGGTATGCTACTGGCACACACGCACAACACCCACCCTCCTTGATTCCTGATTCCTATGGTGGCTCTGTATCCACAGCTGAGAAGGAGGGCAAGGCGCTGGTGGATAAGGTGATAACTGTAGTCAGGGGCGGAACCCTAGAGGCCGCTGTCGCCATGAGAACCCAGATAACAAAGGAGGGGCTAATGGACGTGAAGACCTATCAGAACTGGGCCAGGACAGTGGGCGATGCCCCTGCACTCCTCAGCAGTGAGGTGAGGGCACAATTCCAAATCCATCCCATACTGTCTCATTCCTATAAACACTGTGTAGATCTGAAAGAAGGTGTTACATTGCCCAAAAGGGGATTGTTAAAGTTGTATTTTTGTAATAAAAAATGTATACTGTCTGTATATTAAAACAAACAATCTACCTGCAGTGAAGCCCCCCCCAAAACAAAAAAACAACAACCTCACCTTCCATTCCCCCCAAGCCACAGTCCCCCAACAGCCAACAAAATGAACAAAATAGAAGAAAATGTAAACAAAGGAAAACAGAAACACCAACAGAAAATAACAACTGAAAACAACAGAAAACAAAATACATCCAGGACAACAAACATAACAGCAAGGCCAACTGAATACGTTTCAGTGCATGTTTGCACTATTTACATCTGTGTATGAGTGTGTGTCCGTGTGTGTGTGCACATGCATGGGTTTGAATGCGAGTGGATGTAACAGCGTTGCCCCTCGGTGTCATTCAAATGTATTTTTTAAAACTTTTTGTTACTTTTATCTTTGACCGTCATTCTATCCCATGCCCAATAACTCCACTTCCATCTGTCTCCAGTTCACATCACAACTCTGTTTCCTTGAGTTGTATTGAACTGAATGTTACAGTAAGTCAGTTTCCTGTCCTGTCTGTCTGTCTCCCCTCATAGCCAGAACCCATTCAGACCCTGATCCCACTGAGTATGCCTGATGCGAACACCAGGAGGCTTAACATGCAGAGAGCCACTCAGGAGTACGAGGCTGAGTACAGTGTGTGCAAGTGTAAGCCCTGTCACAACGGGGGCTCTCTGGCCCTGCTGGACGGGAAGTGCCTGTGTCTCTGTCTGCCCCAGTTTGAAGGTCTGGCCTGCCAGGATGCCAAGGCTGATAACAGTGAGTGGAGCCAGCCGTTGTATACACACGCATGCCCAAGCATGTATGCACGCACAAGCACACTGTCCTATGTATATAGTTAAAGCTGTCAAGCTGAAAATATAGTTTTCTTCTCCAGATAAGAATACTAAAACCCCCGTGGAGAAGGTTCCTCAGGAGGGGAACTGGTCGTGTTGGGGAGCCTGGTCAGGCTGCAGTGGAGGAAAACGTATCAGGACCCGCAGCTGTAACACACAGGGCCTTTCTGATGCCACCTGCAGGGGAGACATAGTCACTGAAGACTACTGCTGAGCACACTCATACAGAACACTATGATGACACCGCATAACTAACGGAACCCCATACATGTAGACAAAGAGGAGTTAATGCATCTTATACACATGTTCGCTCACTCACTCACACTCATACACACACGCACGCGCCAGCCACACACACACACACACACCTATGTCATTTTTTTAATATTAAAAACTGTATCAACATATTCCTTGAAGTAGGCCTAGTTCTGTTTTACAAATCAACATTGCCAATAAAGTTTGACCTTTTATTGAGAGTTCATGATGAAAGGTATCCATACAACATGAAAACATCCCATTACATATTCATCCATAAAATCCATCCTAATCTCAAGTGTTCACTAGACTGTGACCAGAAGTAGCTTCCTTTGACTGATCGTCTAACAAGAAACTATTCCGCCTTGTGGCCAACAGTGTGAATACAATTCATATGGTCCTTAGAAACCTTAGGTTTGTCTTCATGATCATCTTTGATAATCTCATAATCTCAGGAAGTTAAGGGAAATGGAGGCTTGGAATGCATTTTAACCGAAACCTATTGCTGTTGTTTGGCAATCATAATGTCATGATTCCTCCTTCAGGAAACCAAATATCTAGAACCATAATGTTCTCGTGTTAAAATATGCACAAAGTGTACCAAACATTAAGGACACCAGCTCTTCCATGACATAGACTGACCAGGTGTATCCAGGTGAAAGCTATGATCCCTTATTGAGTTCACTTTTTAAATCTATTTCAATCAGTGTAGAAGAAGGGGAGATTTTTGAAGGTTAAAGAAGGATTTGAGGCTTTTCTGAGGGCAAAAGGGGGGTGCAACTCAATATTAGGAAGCTCTTAATGTTTTGTCCACTCAGTGTACATACAGTGCATTCAGAAAGTATTCAGACCCCTTTTCCCACATTTTGTTATGTTACAGCCTTATTCTAAAATGGATTAAATAAAACATTTTTCCTCATCAATCTAATCACAATACCTCATAATGACAAAGCGAAAATAGGTTTTTAGACATTTTTAAAAATTGATAAAAGAACAAAACAGAAATGCCTTATTTACATAAGTATTCAGACCTTTTGCTTTGGGACTCAATTGAGCTCAGGTGCATCCTGTTTCCATTGATCATCCTTAATATGTTTCTACAATTTTATTGGAGTCCACCTGTGCTAAATTCAATTGATTGGACGTGATTTGGAAAGGCAGACACGCATCTATATAAAGTCCCATGTCAAAGCAAAAACCAAGCCATGAGGTCGAAGGAATTGTCTGTAGAGGTCCGAGACAGAATTGTGTCAAGGCAAAAATCTGAGGAAGGGTAACAAAAAAGGTTGGCACCATTGAAGGTCACCAAGAACACAGTGGCCTGGAAGAGGTTTGGAACCACCATGACCATAAAAGGCACACGACAGCCCACTTGGTGTTTGCCAAAAGGCACCTAAAGGACTCAATGAGAAACAAGATTATCTGGTCTGATAAAACCAAGATGGAACACTTTTGCCTGAATGCCAAGCATCACGTCTGGAGAAAACTTGGCACCATCCCTATGGTGAAGCATGGTGGTGGCAGCATCATGCTGTGGAGATGTTTTTCAGCGGCAGGGACTGGGAGACTAGTCAGGATCGAGGGAAAGATGAACGGAGCATAGTACAGAGAGATCCTTGCTCCAGTGTGTCCAGGACCTCAAATTGGGGCGAAGGTTCACCTTCCAACAGGCCAGCAGCCCTAAGCTCACAGCCAAGACAATGCAGAAGTGGCTTTGGGACAAGTCTTTGAATGTCCTTGAGTGGCCAGCCAGAGGAGAGACCTCAAATACAGGCTTTTAGCGTCATACCCATGAAGACTTGAGGCTATAATCGTTGCCAAAGGTGCTTCAACAAGACACTGAGTAAAAGGTCTGAATACTTATGTAAATCAAATCAAAGTGTATACAGTGAAATGCTTACTTACAGGCTCTAACCAATAGTGCAAAAAAGGTATTAGGTGAACAATAGGTAGGTAAAGAAATAAAACAACAGTAAAAAGACAGGCTATATACAGTAGCGAGGCTACATACAGACACCGGTTAGTCAGGCTGATTGAGGTAGTATGTACATGTAGACATGGTTAAAGTGACTATGCATATATGATGAACAGAGAGTAGCAGTAGCGTAAAAGAGGGGTTGGCGAGTGGTGGGTGGGACACAATGCAGATAGCCCGGTTAGACTGTCTTGGTGTGTTTGGACCATTCTAGTTTGCTGTTGATGTGGACACCAAGGAACTTGAAGCTTTCAACCTGCTCCACTACAGCCCTGTCGATGTACAGCCCCGTCGATGAGAATGGGGGCGTGCTCGGTCCTCCTTTTCCTGTAGTCCACAATATTCTCCTTAGTCTTGGTTACGTTGAGGGATAGGTTGTTATTCTGGCACCACCTGGCCAGGTCTCTGACTTCCTCCCTATAGGCTCGTTGTTGTTGGTGATCAGGCAATGATCAGGCACTGTTGTGTTGTCTGCAAACTTAATGATGGTGTTGGAGTTGTGCCTGGCCATGCAGTCGTGGGAGAACAGGGAGTACAGGAGGGGACTGAGCACGCACCCCTGGGGAGCTCCAGTGTTGAGGATCAGCGTGGCAGATGTGTTACTACCTACCCTCGCCACCTGGGGGCAGCCCGTGATATTTCTGTTTAAAAAATGCTATACATTTGCAAACATTTATAAAAACCTGTTTTTGCTTTGTCATTATGGGGTTTTGCGTGTGGATTGATAAGAAGAAAAAAAACAATTTAATACATTTTTGAATAATGCTGTAGTGTAACAAAATGTAAAACAGTCAAGGGGTCTGAATACTTTCCGAATGCACTGTAAGTTAAATGCATATCGTTAGAGAGCTTCTACTAAGGAAATGTACCTAACGGCACTGGACGGCCGTATACATTTACAGAAAAACAACAGCCGGTAAATCTGATCAGCCCGTTGCTGTCACAAACATATAAAACACATTTTACAAAACACGTATCCAACATTACAAATAGGCATGAAACCATACTAAAAGAAGTCATCCAAAACAGCATTGTTCCTAAAACACAGTGCTGCTGTGTCTTTCCACTTTGGCCCACTTCAGAAAGTGTTGGGTAAAGTATGTATTAATGGCCTAATAACTCATCTCTAAAAACATGGCCACATTCCAAGCAGCTACACCATGGAAATGAGAAACAGATGCGCTGAAACTGGGAGAGAGATGGGAGAGGGTGGAGAGAGAAAGCAAAAGAGGGTGATAAGGTGAGAGATATAGAAGGATAGGGAGAGAGGGGGAGGGAGAGGGGAAAGACAAACTAAGATCTGGACAGGACATGGAGACTGACGAATGAAGGTGATTGAGATTCAGAGATGGTTTAATCTTGACATGGACAGGAGAAAAATCTGATATATTTTTTATTGTGTATACATTCTTCGAATAAAAGGTGCTATCTAGAACCTGAAATGTTTCTTTGGCTGTCCCCATAGGAGAAACCTTTTTTGTTCCAGGTAGAACCATTTTGGGTTATATGAAGAACTCTTTCCACAGAGGGTTCTACATGGAACCCAAAAGGGTTTTTACCTGAAAATGGTTCTCCTATTGGGACAGCTTACCAACCCTTTTGGAAGCCATTTTTCTAAGAGTGTAGAGATACCATGACCTTGTAAATTAGGTTTGCAGTATGTAGACATCTTAGGCTAGCAATAAGTATGTATACAAGAGCTCTCTTTCGATATGAACATATTTTGGCATTACCTCTCACATAGCCAAGTTTATCATTTGACACAAGTCTGAACTGGTAACAGCAGGGTTCCTAGATTGAGCAAACTGGAACCAGACAGGCCAGGTTGTAAAGATGTTCCTGATCCTCTGTGTCCCGCTGGTCTCTGTGTCCCACTGGTCTCTGTGTCCCGCTGGTCTCTGTGTCCCACTGGTCTCTGTGTCTCTCTGGCCCGCTGGTCTCTCTGGCCCGCTGGTCTCTCTGGCCCGCTGGTCTCCTGTCTTGCTGGTCTCGCTGGTCTCTGTGTCCCGCTGGTCTCTGTGTCCCGCTGGTCTCTGTGTCCAGCTGGTCTCTGTGTCTCGCTGGTCTCTGTGTCTCGCTGGTCTCTCTGGCCCGCTGGTCTCTCTGTCCCGCTGGTCTCTCTGGCCCGCTGGTCTCTCTGTCTCACTGGTGTCTCTGTGCCACTGGTCTCTGTGTCCCGCTGGTCTCTGTGTCCCGCTGGTCTCTGTGTCTCGCTGGTCTCTCTGGCCCGCTCTTCTCTGTGTCCTGCTGATCTCTGTGTCACGCTGGTGTCTCTGTCCCACTGGTCTCTGTGTCCCGCTGGTCTCTGTGTCTCGCTGGTCTCTGTGTCCCGCTGGTCTCTGTGTCTCGCTGGTCTATCTGGCCCGCTCTTCTCTCTGGCCCGCTGGTCTCTGTGTCCTGCTGGTCTCTGTGTCTCTGTGTCACGCTGGTGTCTCTGTCCCACTGGTCTCTGTGTCCCGCTGGTCTATGTGTCCTGCTGGTCTCTGTGTCCTGCTGGTCTCTGTGTCTCGCTGGTCTCTGTATCTCGCTGGTCTCTGTGTCCCGCTGGTCTCTATGTCCCGTTGGTCTCTGTGTCCCGCTGGTCTCTGTGTCTCGCTGGTCTCTGTGTCCCACTGGTGTCTGTGCCCCGCTGGTCTCTGTGCCCCGCTGGTCTCTGTGTCCCGTTGGTCTCTGTGTCCCGCTGGTCTCTGTGTCCCGCTGGTCTCTGTCTCTCGCTGGTCTCTGTGTCCCATTGGTCTCTGTGTCTCGCTGGTCTCTGTGTCTCGCTGGTCTCTGTGTCTCGCTGGTCTCTGTGCCCCGCTGGTCTCTGTGTTCTGCTAGTCTCTGTGTGTCTCGCTGGTCTCTGTGTCTCGCTGGTCTCTGTGTCTCGCTGGTCTCTGTGTCCCATTGGTCTCTGTGTCTCGCTGGTCTCTGTGTCTCGCTGGTCTCTGTGTCCCGCTGGTCTCTGTGCCCCGCTGGTCTCTGTGTTCTGCTAGTCTCTGTGTCTCGCTGGTCTCTGTGTCTCGCTGGTCTCTGTGTCTCGCTGGTCTCTGTGTCCCGTTGGTCTCTGTGTCTCGCTGGTCTCTGTGTCTCGCTGGTCTCTGTGTTTCGCTGGTCTCTGTGCCCCGCTGGTCTCTGTGTCCCGCTAGTCTCTGTGCCCCGCTGGTCTCTGTGTTCTGCTGGATGAAACCAGGATGGGTTTTACAGAATAAAGGAAAGTGACAGTGACAGTGGATGTTGATGAGGCAGAAAGATAGCAGCTCCCTGGTGTTTGAACTTTCACCCTCTCGTCATGAAACTACTGATACGCAGACTCATGCTCCGTACGGCTTACACATGCACATTCATAACACATCACACACATATGGTACACACACACACATACGCACACACACACACACGTTACTTTTCACAACCAGAAGGTATTATCCCTTTTACTACATAGCACTTCACTGTCAAGTCCATTCTGCCTTTGTTAAAGCCTCTGCTAACATCCACAAGTGTCCTGACCTCTTTTATGACGCTGTTTATCTGTTTCCATCTGAGAGCTTTGAACAAAGTCATTATGACTGGCCTAATGCTCCTAGATCCTGCTCTCACAATGGCTAGAAAGGGCTTGAGATGAACTGTGATATTTGCCTAGCTCGGCTGGCTTTGATTTGCCTGTTTGCTCTCGGGTTTAAATTGAGTCATTTACCGTCAACACTGCAAGCATGACTGGAGATCCCTACGCCTGAGCCAAGCTTGTTAAACAAACAGTGGTGGAGTGGTAGAGGGAGGGGAGGGAAAGAAGGTGAAGGGGGAGAGAGTGGTAGAGGGAGGGGGAGGGAAAGAGGGCGAAGGGGGAGAGAGTGGTAGAGGGAGGGGGAGGGAAAGAGGGCGAAGGGGGAGAGAGTGGTAGAGGGAGGGGGAGGGAAAGAGGGCGAAGGGGGGGAGAGTGGTAGAGGGAGGGAGGGAGGGAGGGAGGGAGGGAGGGAGGGAGGGAGGGAGGGAGGGAGGGAAAGGGAGGGAGGGAGGGAGGGAGAAAATGCGGGGGTGTCAAAGTGTTGGTTTGCTTACAAAGCAATGAGAGTACTGCCACTGCTGCCACAGTCTGAAAGTTGCACAGTAATACATCAAATCAACTGCAGCACCGCAGCATACCTTAAAGGTATGTGTTTCTAACACATTTAAATCACTCACATGAGATCTTTTAGGCAACCTTTCCAATGTGATCACTTCTCCATTGCTGTTATGCTTAGGTAATGGAGACAGTAGAGATGAATCTTATCATTTCATTTGTGCAACACAGATAAGGAAACGGAAGGGGCCTCTTATAATTATATTTTGGTTCCACAAACAAATCTTTTGTAAACTCTCATATTCTGAGTGCTTGTTGCTTGGCTTGTTTCAATAGCCGCTACGACTCAAACACTTTTTGGCCTCAGTCTTAACCTTGACTCCTCTCTCTCTCGCTGTCTGTCTCTGTCTCTCTCAATTCTCTCTCTCTCTGTGTCTGTCTGTGCTGTCTCTCCCTCCCTCTCTCTCTCTCTCCTTAACCTTTATTTAATTAGGCAAGTCAGTTAAGAACACATTCTTATTTACAATGATGGCCTACCAGGGAACAGTGGGTTAACTGCCTTGTTCAAGGGCAGAACGACAGATTTTTACCTTGGGGATTCAATCCAGCAACTTTTCGGTTACTGGCCCAAAGCTCTAACCACTAGGCTACCTGCTCTAACTAACCACTAGGCTACCTGCCACCCCAATGTCTGTCTGTCTGTCTGCCTGCCTGCCTGCCTGCCTGCCTGCCTGTCTGTCTGTCTGTCTGTCTGTCTGTCTGTCTGTCTGTCTGTCTGTCTGTCTGTCTGTCTGTCTCTCTCCCTCTACCAAAACTCTATTGTTCTTCTCTCTTGTAATTGCATGTTACTATCTCTCATATCCAGTGCCTCTCCCTTCCTCTCTCTATCACTCCATCTCTTCCCCTCTCAAGACTGACCTACATTTTGTTTTTCAAAAATAACACCATAAAACTGTCCTCCCTTCATGGTAAAAAGAAAAAGCCTCAGAGCATAGAGCTAGAGAGAGAGAGAAATAGAGAGAGTGGGAGGAATGTGTGATGGATGAATACCTAGACAGTGGCTGGGGGTGGTGGCCCCTGGCCCTCAGGATGTCAAGATAATGGAGTAAAGCTTTGGGCTCCCATTGAGATCCAGGGAGACCCTATTCACTACCGACATCCCCCTTGCCTCGGGCCATTATCTTAGGATAAAATGTTTTGTTCTCACCCCTCTCTATAACAAAACGGTTAGCACAAAATAATGAACCTCTTTCCTTCGATAGACTCTCCCAGTTCTCTGTTAAGTCATATTTTTTATATTGGTTCATTGTTGAGCACGCAAAAGGGGAAAAGTACTTTGAAACGTCATTTGAAAGAAGAGTATGTTTGAGGGAGTTGTTTTTTAATATTCTGTTTGTATGCTAAAACACCATTGGTTATATTATATTTGGCAATATTAAAGTTTGAGGATGATTTCATGATCACATGAAGAAAAGGAGAAGTTAAAAACCTTGATTGACGCAAAACTATAAAAAACATATACTGGGACAGCAAGTGCATAATGGGAAAACAGAACAGAATTACAAGATACATGTAAACAATTGTAGGGTAGGAACCTGGCCCTTTACTTCAGAAGGAAATAGACAGCCATTATTATTTCCCAAAAATGATCATGCACTCAAATCCCATTTAAGTATCTATGTATCCCCAGGCTAGAAGTGATGTGATGCTTAAAGGCTGTATAAAGCCATATTCCATATGATAATAGATTATTTTTATGTTTGTACATTTTCCAAACAACAAATAGCAACTTACAGAATGGTAGCTAAAAGTAAAATAAAATAAAATAAATAAAGGTCAACTAATTTTCTAAAAAAAAATTTTTCCCAAGATCTAAACTCTTGCATATAGGGGTATGTGTGTGTGTGTGTGTGTGTGTGTGTAATTGTTTCCCAGCTCATTGATCAAACAGCTATAGAACCAAGGCATGAATTCTAAGTTTGCTTTAAAAAATGACCCATTGTTGTCTCCTTGTGTCCTCGTACCTAAACACACAGGACTGCATATTCCCCTCTCAGAGAAGTATAGGGGGGTATATTGCTTTAAGACAAACCCCTGAATGGTGTGAAAGGGGCTCCACTCCCTGGTCCTCTCCTCTAAACGGCTGGACACAGTTGAAGTCTCCCCCCCTGGGGTCAGTGGAGCCATGGCAGATTACTGCACACAGCTGTCCCAGCACCGTGGAAATGAAATGATGCCCCGTGTCAGCAATGTTTTGTGTTCCTTCTTCCTCCTCCTCTACTCTCCCCCGCAACCCAAACTCAAAACCTACGCTTCACTCTCGACTCCCTCGGTCCTTTCAAAACCTACGCTTCACTCTCGACTCCCTCGGTCCTTTCAAAACCTACGCTTCACTCTCGACTCCCTCGGTCCTTTCAAAACATTAGCGTTCCTCTATTGGTCTTCTCTGGCCCTGGCCTGGACGCAGGAAGGAGAGGCAGGAATGAGAAACCAATCAGGGCGCCCCACTGAGAGCTCAACTCCAGCGTTCCAGAGATCCCTGCATGGGTTGGAAGAAGTTATCTGATTGGCCTGGGTGAATATCCCCATTCTTTATCTATGTCCCACATGGTATCCTATTCCCTATGTAGTGCATGACTTTTTACCATAGCCCTATCCTATTTTTGACCAGGAAAAGTAGTGCACTACATAGGGAATATGGTGCCATTTGGGACATTACCTTTGTGTCAGCATCATCATTCAGAGGGATCTGAACTCGACAACATCCAACCCCCTCACCTCTCCTCCAGACCACAGTCCCCCCCCCAGGCACTTAAAAACAATAAATCAGCCCCTCCCCCACGTAACCCCCTCACCTCTCCTAAAGCCCAGGGTGAAGCAGGCAGCCCCCTCCCTCACACCCCAATAACCTCTACAGCCCTCAGTAGACCGCTGGCCTGGGGGTTTACCTACTCAGCTTGTCTGTGGTGAGTTTGTTTATTCTCTAGTTAGTCCTGAGAGGTAAGTAGTCAAGAATACTGTCAGAAGTCCCTTCCACAAGACATGGTGTGGTTAAATACAGTCATGACAAGCAAATATGTCAATGAAAGAGGAAAAATGCACCCTGTCCTAAGAGCTTGCATTTAAACAAATATACTGTAGCATACAGCTGTAGGATCTACATTTGACCAGTATTGTCAAAACAAAATAATCCTGCAGCAACCGGATTTGAATGTTTAGTCCATAATGCTGCCTGATCAGATAGTCTATTAGCTAGCCAAAAGTAGTGTAAACCGTGTTTTAGTGTGGGTTTTCAGGCAATTGACCTAAATAACAAAGCTTGTGCACTTCCAGCGGTGCAGGACAATTTTCAGCAACAAAAGAGTGATCAAATTAAGATCCTATATCTGTATGTTTGTATATTTAAAAAACATTACACACTTGCTTTATACTTTAAAGTTAAATTTCAAATAAGCAACGTTTCTAAGTTAGGCTGATTGTTTACACACAAATAGGAAATCAACCTTCTCTTCCAGAACAATTTTAGTCTTACTCTTTCCCCACTCGCCTATTTTTCTCTCCATCTAGTTTAGGGTTCACAGGAGGCACAAGGAAGTCTAACTGGATTAGAGACAGTTTTCTTCAAAGGCTGGTGAACTCACAAAGGGCTTGACGTGACAGAATCAATGTGGCAGTTTGGAATTTTGAAGAGTTTCACAGAAGCTTAAAAGAGAAAGGGAGTAATTTCATTACTGGCATTTGTATTACTATTTATTATTGTTGTTCATTGAGTAGCCTACAGATGCTTCTTAAACAACATGGGAAATTGTTAAGGGGCACACGTTGTTTTTATTGACCTTTTTTAGCTATTTTGCACACTGGTATTTCTACTTTCACATCATCATCTGCACATCTATCACTCCAGTGTTAATTTGCTAAATTGTAATTACTTCGCTACTATTGGCTTTCCTCCTTACTCCATTTGCACACACTGTACACAGATTTTTATATTGTGTTATTGACTGTACGGTTGTTTATCCCATGTGTTGTTTTTTTGTGGCACTGCTTTGCTTTATTTTGACCAGGTTTCAGTTGTAAATGAGAACTTGTTCTCAACTGGTCTACCTGGTTAAATAAAAGTGTAAAAAAATGTTTTTGTGTTACATGTATGCATCTTATGAAATATGCCCTTTTTTGATATTAGAATACTACACAATTACCTTAGATATCCAGTATTGATACTTAATTCATTTACGCAGTTTACATTGTGTAAAATGTTAATGGTTTACCTTCTAGTAATGTATTTTAAGTGAGAGAAAGTTCAGAGAGGAAAATGTGGTCAGTATGCGCAGGGGTTTGTTAATCATTGTTCCAAGAAGCATCTCAACCATAAGTCACATCATCGCCTTAATTGTGTCTAGATTGGAATGTCCACTAATGTAAGACCTTTTAGTCTGCTTCTGCAGATCCCAGAGTTACCCAGAACGAGGGGTTAGTGTGTGTGTATGCCATGTGCTTGTGTGTGTGTGTGTGTGTGTATGCCCTTCTGTATGTATGTGTTTGTGCTTGGGTGCATCTGTGTGTGTGGATAAATGGGGAAGGGGGGGTACTAGAGGTAGAGGGTTGAGTTATGATGAGGTGACTTTAATGAGGTAGTGTGTCCCGCAGCGCTGCACCCATCCCCCTCTAGCCTCTCCTCTATTTCAGCATGATGGAAAAAAAACATCTTGCCTATTTTCCTCCAGTGCCAAAAGTTAATTGAAAACATTTCAGGAGACAGTATGGTTTTGGGGGCCCCATATGACTCTCATTCCTTCATTATCCCTAGCAATAATAAAGAGGCAATACAATTAATAATGGTTGGAGACCAGGCCTGCCCTCTTAAAGCGGCAGGACCCTCTTTTGTGACGGCAAACAAAGGCCCATAAATGCATTCGCCACATCACCGTGACAAAGCTGCAGGGCTTCCAGTTTTTTTTAACGTTTTTTTTTTTACATTGAGTGGGAAGGAAAAGCAAAAGTAACTTGAGCAAGTTTTAAGTTTTAATGTCATGTGCACAAGTACAGTGAAATGACTTTTTTCCAGCTCTAACCCCAATAATGCAGTAATCAATAACAATGTAATACTAAAAATAACACAAGGTAGAACAAAAACACAAGAAATTCTGTGTCCTGTGTCCTGTGAGTGTTTAGGGTCATGTGAGTGTGTAGGGCCCTGTGCATAAAGACAGTGCAAAAATAAATAAAATACAAGGATCAACTCAGATAGTCCGTGTAGCAATTTAGTAAGCTATTTATTTGATTTTCTGAGCCTTCCTTTCACCCTGTCTGATATAGAGGTTCTGGATGGCAGGGAGCTCTGCCCCGGTGATGTACTGGTCTGTCCGCATCACCCTCTTTAGCTCCATGTGATCGAGGGTGATGCTATTGCCATGCCAAACAGTGATGCAGACAATCAAAATGATCTGAATGGTACAGCTGTAGAACTTTTTGAGGACTTGCGGGCCCATGCCATTTTTTCAACCTCCTGAGAGGGAAGAGGCGCCGTCACACCTTCTTCATGACTGTGCGCGTGTGTGTGGACCATTTTAAGTGCTTAGTGATTTGGACACCGAGGAACTTGAAGCTCTCGACCCGCTCCGTCGATGTGGATGGGGGCGTGCACGCCCCACCATTTCCTGTCGTCCACAATCAGCTCCTTGGTCTTACTGATGATGAGGGAGAGGTTGTCATTCCAGCACCACACTGCCAGGTCACTGACCTCCTCCCTGTAGGCTGTCTCATCGTCGCCGGTGATCAGGCCAACACCATCGTGTCGTCAGGAAACCTGATGATGGTGTTGGAGTTGTGTGGCCACACAGTCGTGGGTGAACAGGGAGTACATAATTGTAATTCTGATAGTAAACTACAATCTCAAATAAATTATTTCTCAGACTATTTATAAAGAACTCATGATAAAATGTTTTACAAACCAGTATCAAATAGTTTGTTAACCAGTTGTAACCTGATTATGTAGCATACTTAATGTTTTCATGTATGTTGTACATAATATATTATTTTAAAAATGTGTACTACTCATACATAGAAAAAGGGATACCTGCTCAGTTGAACAACTGAATGCATTCAACTGAAATGTGTCTTCTGCATTTAAACCCAATCCCTCTGAATCAGAGGTGCGGGGGGCTGCCTTAATCTACGCCCATGGCGCAGTTGTTATTGGGGGTTAACTGCCTTGCTCAAGGGCAGAACTGCAGATTCGTCCACCTTGCCGGCTCAGGGGTTCAAACCAGTGACCTTTTGGTTACTGGCCCAACGAGAGATACAACTTTGAAAGAAGTTTTACACGTCCTTCCGAGAAGCCCCTATCTGCAATAGCTAGCAGTCTCTGTCTCTCCCCCCAGCCCAGCTCTCCGCTCTCTCCTTTCTCTCTGGTGTCAGAGAGAAAGAGAGTGAATGAAGTGTCTGCACATGGTGCCGCTCCACCATTGTGTGTTTTACATTTCTATGACAGAAGTGCCACTCGACTTCTCCTCCATTCACTGGGCTGGAGGGCCCTCGTCCCCTCCCAGAGAGAAACAACATGGCTGCCATCATGGCTCTCAAGTCCCTCTTGTGACAAGAGGTGAAGGAGAGGATGATGTCCCATCTTTTTTTTCTGTCTCTCAGTGATGCCAAGAGAGAAAACAATTGTGAATCTATTTGAACTCCAAGATTATTATATTTTTGTAGTGGTGGTGGTGGGTAGGCTAGGCTACAACATCTACAAGTAGACCTAGGTCAATAACCAGCATTTCAACTTCTGTTCAGGATGATAATAACAGTATAGTTTATGCGAAAGTGTCAAATAAAAACACAAACTACTTTGTTACACATACATAGCAATGGTCCGTAGCTAAACACATACACACCAACAGCAATCCAATCGGAGTGCATTTGTAATGGTTACTTAAGTCTCAATTCACCCAGACACAGCTTTTCTTGCCCTCTCTCCTCTCTGTGTGAATGCTTCTTCTAACAAACACATGGGGTGAGGATAAATAAACTAGCCAGGCCCATCTTGGCTCCATCTGAGCTGCAATCCCCAGGAGATAGGCTATTTCGTCCTCAGGCTTATACAGTCTTCCAGCATTAACAGTTTAGCCTTCAGCAAACATTAATGTTGACAAATTCAAGTGTATATCAATCTGACTCTTCATTTGCTCTAGGAGTCAGATAACATTCAATAGCTCAGATCAACTGATGGTTTGTATTGAGGGGGTTTTGTGATGTAGAAAGGATTGGTACAGCTGCCAAAAGATTTGCGAGACACCGTACTAAAATCACCTGCTGCTACCCATACGGCTACATAAAGTAGAGTTAAGACGGAAACAATCAAGAGTCAATAGAATTTTAAGCAAGAACATTTATATTTTCACTAAAATACAATGTAGACAGTGAAGCATTTCATGACATTTCTATACAGTGCAAAAATCCTCTTAGCAGTAATAAACAAATAACTCTGGGAAAAAAAATCCATATCATACAATATACTGTACAATTTAACTTCACACATTTTGACATATAAAAATAATCTCCCTTAACTTGTTTTTAAACTTGATATTGATACTGAGCTTATGGAAATGTCTGGGACATGATTAAGGCTAATAATATTGAATAACAAATCAAACTGTGGTTAGGTAAATGTGTTTTACATCTGTCACTTTGATGATTACCAACTGACTAGAGCTTAAATGGCATCT
The DNA here is from genome assembly GCF_018296145.1 of Oncorhynchus tshawytscha. NCBI lineage: Eukaryota > Metazoa > Chordata > Actinopteri > Salmoniformes > Salmonidae > Oncorhynchus > Oncorhynchus tshawytscha. The sequence goes on from NC_056437.1 coordinate 15,422,454, forward strand.
TAATGAAATGTAGGCCTATGTCTATTGTCTAGCTCACAGTGAAAGAAAACTTGATTAGTCTGTCCCCATTTTCGCCAAGTGACCAAGAACATGTTTTATACTGATGTTTTCACTATTGTCTTGAAACAGCATTATACATATGTACACTTACAAGTCACCTGGCTGTCCACATTAAAGACAATTGTGTGTCAAACTTTTTGGGCTATTTTGTGAGACACAAGGTAAGGAGAAGCTTATGGTAGGCCTAGAACATTCTTTAAGGGTTGGTTAAAACAATTACATATTTTAGAGGTTGCACAGCTATCTGGAAATGAATCTATAAACTTTTGAGATTCACATAAAATGTATACATTTTAAATATAAACATTTGTGAGCAAGATGACCCATAGCCTAATCAGCACAGAGACTGAGACCAGATAGAATGTTGAGAAGCCCCATTATGAAGACAGCAGAGCAAAGGCCATAACATCTTCCAAACACACAAATTATACGCTAAAGCAGGTGTGCTGGTGTTACAACACTTTCATGAGCTATTCTGTCTCTCTGTGTCAACTTTTCACAGGCCTCTCTATTTCTCTAACAACTTCCCCAACAGCTGAATCAACTTGGGTAGACTGCCCTATCAGATAAGACGCATTAGAACCAAAATGGTGGCCACAGTAGAAGTCCATACACCCCGACAGGCGGATTTAGCTGAATCACTAGCGTTTTCCACATAGACATAATCCTCCATATCATCATAATCATCTTCAGAGTCCGAATCAGAAAACCCGCTGCCTGCGTATCTGTCCATAGAGTCAAAGCAAAAGTTTTTCATACTAACTTTGACGTACTCGCATATCGTCCTCTCCGTGCCATCACAAACACAAGTATCAAGTTGTTGTGCTTTGGGCATATTGCGCATGTTGGCTATCACCCTCCTGCAATCGTCTGAACATCTCTCGCCTCCGAAAAGTTTACGGCAGTGAAACAAATAGTCACGCATTGCCGAGCTACATTGGTAATCGCTCTCGCACTGCCGCCGGGCTTCGGTGCAGCCCATGTTGCTTGTCCGAGGCAGGCACGGCTCTATGGCGCGTTTGGTGCTCCGGCAGACGGGGTCCGAGGCGCAGTCACAGTCCTCTAGAGACGGGCCGGTCTCAGTTAGATTCAGCTGGATAAGGGACGAGATGCAGTGGCTGGGACACTTCTTCCTATCCCCGTTGATAACAGGCGCACAGGCGTAAAGGTATTGGTCATATGCGTAGTGACAATCCGGCTCTCCATGACACTTCATAATGGCTTGCCAACAGATGAGCCGACGACCATGAGTAGGGGACGCGATACAAAGACAACCGAACAGGGCAAACGCACAGCATAAATACAAAGTTGATCTTCCAGTCCACTTTATAAACCCGGCAAAACTTGCCATTTCGAAGTAGACTGATCCGAATAAACGAAAGACTTCAACATATGGATTCGGTTATCAGTATATTCATCAAATATGTCAAAAAGAAGTCATCCAAATCCATTCCCTCCCATTCAGTACGCGCCAGTGGGGAATGAACGAGGTTCACCAAATAATGTGCAATGCAGTGATACCGTGTGAAAACCGCACATGGCCTGCAATTTGTTCATTAGATTTTTTCCCCAAAATTTGATACACTGTTACAATACAAGTTCACAGGCACTCTCCACTTATCTTCACAGCAGTAGAGGCTTCACAATACTGAATTATTCAACTTCTGCGTTCCATTGCTTTGCCGCACAGACAAGATGAAGTAGAAAGAACAGTTCCGTCGTCGTTTTAACGTTCAGAAAGGCAAACTCCGTTCCAGGAAAAGTTTTATGATGTAGCCTAGGCTATCTGCGCAACTAGCATGCCATTCGGTGTCTTCTTTAGCTATACAATTATGTAAAGGCATGAGGAATGCGATGAACGATTCGCCCCATTGAAGACTGTGGAATGACTCTCTCGTTCATCTGCGTCGGTTGACTAAAACCTCCTTGCCTTATTGGTCAAATTAGTTGTTGTGATTTGTTACATTGTTCAGGGCAGTGACGTGAGGTGGAAACGTGACCAATGAATTAGCAAGGGAAAAGGGTTGTCACTAGCTTCCACAGCCACAAAGTCAGAAACCCCGCCCATTTCTACCGTTTATCTTCTAAAATGTTCATTTTAAACCTAACCCTAACCTAACCACACTTCTAACCGTATGCCGAACCCCAACCTTAAATTAAGACCAAAAAGCAAATGTTTGTTTTCATGATTTTTTATGATATAGCCAATGTTAACCCAGTGGCTGTGGAATCTAGTGTAAACCGGGGAAAAGGGATAGTACATTTGGATAGTAAAGATTAATAACATTGTTATTATAGGCTAATATTTTTATTTATTGAACCTTTATTTAACTAGGCAAGTCAGTTAAGAACAAAGTCTTATTTACAATGACGGCCTACCTCGGCCAAACCCTAACCCTAGGCCAATTGTGCACTGCCCTATGGGACTCCCAATCACAGCCAATTGTAATGCAGCCTGGAATTGAACCAGGGTCTGTAATGACACCTCTAGCAGTGTCTTAGACCGCTGCACCACTCGGGAGCCCCTAATAAACATGATCTGACTTCACATAACTTTTTCTTTATTTAAAAATGTTTACTTATTGTCAATTATTCTCACCAAACATTTCAAACATATGAAAATAAGACATAAAGGGTAGTCCAAGAAAATTCTGCCATCCATCACAGGAGACATGTGGTAGCCTAACCTGTACTTCAACTACCAGTGAGACAAAAACTGTGAATGTTGATTGACCTATAATCACACTGAATAAATTCTAAAGGTGGTGAAGGACAATGTCTTTAGAAACGTTATGGTCATGTTGACTAACTACCGTAGAGAGTCCGCATCCCAAATGGCACCCAATTCACTATATAACACACTAGTTTTCACCTCACAGCTGCTATAACACATGCTGCTGCTCCTGTCCACCCCTTCCCCCTCCCCTTTCCCTTCCCTTCCACCCTCCACACAACATAAGTGAGTATTAACACAAGCCTTAAGGGCCTTCCTATGTTACAGCACACGTGTGAATAACACCAGTCACCACATGTATGCCAATAAAGACATGCCAGCCAGGGAGGACAGAAGGGCAAAGAGAAAATAAGAAATAGAGCTGTAATCTTGTGAAAATAGAGCTTTGAAAAAAAGGAAGTATAACCTTCTTTCACCTGAAAAAAACAAACGCCTCATTTGTCGGCCTCATATATACTCAGCTATTCAACCCATAAGGATAGCAGTTATTTTTATAACATTACTTCCGAGTTGTTAATGGTTCATGAAAAGACTGTAGCCTACAGACCAGGGAGAGTGACAATGATCAACGGGGCAACAGTATCAAGACGCTGCCAGTGAGTGACTGAGTGAGTGGCCAAACCCAGAGCCACTATGTCTGAATACGAGCAAAATGTGATCATTGAGTCGTGGACACCGACGTCTTGCTACCCGATAAGCTAAACACCTTCTTCACCCGCTTTGAGGATAACACAGTGCCACCAACGCAGCCCGCTCCCAAGGACTGTGGGCTCTCATTCTCCATGGCCAATGTGAGTAAGACGTTTAAGCGCGTTAACCCTCGCAAGGATGCCGGCCCAGATGACATCCTTGGCCACGTCCTCAGAGCATGCGCAGACCAGCTGGCTGGAGTGTTTATGGACATATTCAATCTCTCCCTATCCCAGTCTGCTGCCCCCACTTGCTTCAAGATGTCCACCATTGTTCCTGTACACAAGAAAGAAAAGGTAATGGAACTAAATGACTATAGCACTCACTTATGTCATCATGAAGTGTTTTGAGAGGCTAGTTATCACCTCTAACTAGGGTTGCAAAGGGTCAGCATTTTTCTGGAACTTTTCCAAGGGAGTTAAGCCCAGGAATTTGGGGAATTTTGCTTAAATTCATCAACAAAGTTAACTTATAACAGTGAACCTTTTTTGTGGGATACACATAAGGCAATTCTAGGTCTTGTGGCATATTTTGGTTAAACTATTCCCAATTCAATGGAATTGCAACCCTCTGCATGCAAAGTGCATTCTTCCATCACATGTGCAGTGCACTCTTCCATCACATGTACGGCTGATTCTCAAGATCTTGCACACTAATGAGACACTATTGAGCCCACACTACTACATTGTCTGAGCCAAGGACTGCATGCTTTCTGGTAAGTTTTGATTACATTACTTGGTCGGGTGAATATATTTAAATGACATACATGATTTTTTTGTTAATTAGTAAATAGTAGCCTACAGCAAAGTATGTTTAAATCATTTCTAACTTGTTAACAATTTCTGCTAGTTAGTTTTTGCTACCATGTAGGTTTTAGTTTGCTTGAGCCTGCTAATTGAGGAGTGTTAATTCACCTGTTTTCATACGTTTTATTTTAAAGCATTTATCATACAAAGGAGTTGTTTAATCTAACTGCTTAACTATTTATCTGTACATGGAATTTTATTGTTAGTTATAAAAATAAACAAATCTAATCTTTACAGGAAAATGCCACAGGCACTATCTGATGTGTGGAGACATTTCACTGCAGCTAATGTAGAAGGAAAAGCTGTGTACATTTGCAATTACTGTGCCAAATCATATCTGAAGAACACAACAAATATGCAGAATCATCTGGCCAAGTGCATAAAGTTCCCTCAGCGCTCACAACAAGCAACCTCTGACAAAAGACCCTCTACTTCTATTCGAGGTGAAAATGATGAATCAGACACAGCTCATGGTCCTCCTGGAATCAGACGTTTTTTTTGACTCAATGGAGGAACGTAGTCGGGGAACTGCCGATGAATGTCTTGCTCAAGCTCTGTATGCAGCTGATTCACCTCTGATACTCACAGGCAATGTGTATTGGAAGAGATTTCTGAATGTTCTTCACCCAGCATACACCCCTCCAACCAGACATTCTTTATCTACTCATTTTCTGGATGCAGAGTTAAACAAAGTTCAAGTGAAGGTCAAGCAAATCATAGAGAAGGCAGACTGTATTGCAATCATCTCTAATGGGTGGTCGAATGTTCGTGGGCATGGAATAATTAACTACAACTCCACCCCTCATCCAGTATTCTACAAGAGCACAGACACAAGGGAAAACAGATACACCGGTCTCTAAAGCTAAAGGCAGTCATCAATGACTTTGGACCACAGAAGGTATTTGCACTGGTGACAGACAATGCTGCGAACATGAAGGCAGCTTGGTCTAAGGTGGAGGAGTCCTACCTTCACATCACACCAATTGGCTCATGTATTGAATCTGCACCTCAATGACATCATGGCACTGAAAACAATGGATACACTCTACAAGAGATCCAAGGAAATGGTTAGATATGTGAAGGGTCATCAAGTTATAGCAGCAATCTACCTCACCAAGCAAAGTGAGAAGAATAAGAGCACCACATTGAAGCTGCCCAGCAACACCCGTTGGGGTGGTGTTGTCATCATGTTTGACACTCTGCAGGAGGGGAAGGAGTCTCTCCAAGAAATGGCCATATCACAGTCTGCCGATATGGACAGCCCCATCAAGAGGATCCTCCTGGATGATGTATTTTGGGAGAGAGTGGTAAGCAGCCTGAAACTCCTGAAACCTATTTTTTATTTTTTTATTTTTTTATTTAACCTTTATTTAACCAGGTAGGCTAGTTGAGAACAAGTTCTCATTTACAACTGCGACCTGGCCAAGATAAAGCAAAGCAGTGCGACCCAGTAGCCATTGCGGTAGCCATTGCAAGGATTGAGGGAGATAATGCCATCCTGTCTGATGTTCAGACTCTGCTTGCAGATGTAAGAGAAGAAATCCGTACTGCCTTGTCCACTTCACTGTTGCTCCAAGCAGAGGAAACTGCAGTTCTGAAATACATCAGAAAGCATGAAGACTTCTGCCTGAAGCCCATACACGCCATAGTGTACATGTTGGACCCCAAGTATGCTGGCAAGAGCATCCTGTCTGGTGTAGAGATCAACAAGGACCATGGTGTCATCACTACTGTGTCTCGCCACCTTGGCCTGAATGAGGGCAAGGTTCTTGGCAGTCTGGCAAAGTACACTTCCAAGCAAGGCTTTTTGGATGGAGATACAACATGGCAGTCGTGCCAACATATCCCCTGTTCCCCTGTTGCCTCCATCATCCTCCATTCCAACCAACATCAGCTGCCTCAGAGCGCTACTGGTCCTTGTTAGGGAACACACACACCAAAGCACGCAACAGGCTGACAAATGCAAGGGTTGAAAAATTGGTGGCCATCCGGGCAAATTTTAGGCTTTTTGAGCCTGACAACGATCCATTCTCAACACGGTTGGAAAGTGACAGTGAAGATGAGGCCTCAGAGTCTGATGTTCAAGAGGTGGACATTGAGAAGGTCCAGGGAGAAGACATGGAAGGCTGAGAGGAAGACAACCAAAGCTTTAGTTTATAGACCATTATTTTACAGATGTATGTTGAAAACATTTTTGGGAGATGCGATGGATCTGTGGGGATCATTCAATATTCCCTTTCTTTTGTTGTTCATTGATGTCACCACTTCCGCCGAAGTCGGCTCCTCTCCTTGTTCGGGCGGTGTTCGGCGCTCAACGTCACCGGCTTTCTATCCATCGCCTCTCTCTTTTTCATCTATCCATTTGTTTTGTCTTGTTCCCTGCACACCTGGTTTTCATTCACTACCAGTACGCACACATTCTGACAATTGAAATCATCCCATGTGAAGAGTTAACTAATTTAATGAAAGTTCAATTTGTAACAAATCTTTTTTACAGTTTCTATTGGAAGGATTTAATCATTTGCAATTATGTCTACGTATGATAAGGTAAAATGTTTATGTTTCTGTCTCCATATGATATGGTAAATATGTCCAATGCAAAAAGACATCTACATTTAAATGGTATTAATATTAATTTGCATAGAGTGGGGAGAACAAGTATTTGAAACACTGCCGATTTTGCAGGTTTTCCTACTTACAAAGCATGTAGAGATCTGTAATTTTTTTATCATAGGGACACTTCAACTGTGAGAGACGGAATCTAAAACAAAAATCCAGAAAATCACATTGTATGATTTTTAAGTGATTCATTTGCATTTTATTGCATGACATAAGTATTTGATCACCTACCAACCAGTAAGAATTCCGGCTCTCACACACCTGTTATTTTTTCTTTAAGAACCCCTCCTGTTCTCCACTCATTACCTGTATTAACTGCCCCTGTTTGAACTCGTTACATGTATAAAAGCCACCTGTCCACACACTCAATCAAACAGACTCCAACCTCTCCACAATGGCCAAGACCAGAAAGGGTGTAAGGACATCAGGGATAAAATTGTAGACCTGCACAAGGCTGGGGTGGGCTACAGGACAATAGGCAAGCAGCTTGGTGAGAAGTGCAATTATTAGAAAATGGAAGAAGTTCAAGATGACGGTCAATCACCCTGTTTCTGGGGCTCCATGCAAGATCTCACCTCATGGGGCAACAATGATCATGACGAAGGCGAGGGATCAGCCCAGAAAGACACGGCAGGACCTGGTCAATGACCTGAAGAGAGCTGGGACCACAGTCTCAAAGAAAACAATTAGTAACACACCACGCCGTCATGGATTAAAATCCTGCAGCGCACGCAAGGTCCCCCTGCTCAAGCCAGCGCATGTCCAGGCCCGTCTGAAGTTTGCCAATGACCATCTGGATGATTCAGAGGAGGAATGGGAGAAGGTCATGTGGTCTGATGAGACAAAAATAGAGCTTTTTGGTCCAAACAACACTCTCCGTGTTTGGAGGAAGAAGAAGGATGAGTACAACCCAGAGAACATCATCCCAATCGTGAAACATGGAGGTGGAAACATCATTCTTGGGGATGCTTTTCTGCAAATGGGACAGGACGACTGCACCGTATTGAGGGGAGGATGGATGGGGCCATGTATCACGAGATCTTGGCCAACAACCTCCTTCCCTCAGTAAGAGCATTGAAGATGGGTCGTAGGTGGGGTCTTCCAGCATGACAACGATCCGAAACACACAGCCAGTGCAACTAAGGAGTGGCTCCGTAAGAAGCAACTCAAGGTCCTGGAGTGGCCTAGCCAGTCTCCAGACCTGAACCCAATAGAAAATCTTTGGAGGGAGCTTAAAGTCCGTATTGCCCAGCGACAGCCCCGAAACCTGAAGGATTTGGAGAAGGTCTGTATGGAGGAGTGGGCCAAAATCCCTGCTGCAGTGTGTGCAAACCTGGTCAAGAACTACAGGAAACGTATGATCTCTGTAATTGCAAACAAAGGTTTCTGTACCAAATATTAAGTTCTGCTTTTCTGATGTATCAAATACTTATGTCATGCAATAAAATGCAAATGAATTACTTAAAAATCATACAATGTGATTTTCTGGATTTTAGATTCTGTCTCTCACTGTTGAAGTGTACCTATGATAAAAATTACAGACCTCTACATGCTTTGTAAGTAGGAAAACCTGCAAAATCGGCAGTGTATCAAATACTTGTTCTCCCCACTGTATATTTCCATTAATTCCCACGGAAAGTTTCCACCGCTGAATATTCCCCACAATGTGCAACCCTACCTCTACCTTACCTGACACCTTAGACCCACTTCAATTTGCTTACCTCCCCAATAGATTCACATACGATGCAATCGCCATCACACTGCACACTGCCCTATCCCATCTGAACAAGAGGAATACCTATGTAAGAATACTGTTCATTGACTATAGCTCAGCTTTCAACACCATAGTTCCCTCCAAGCTCATCATTATGCTTGGGGCCCTGGGTCTGAACCCCACCCTGTGCAACTGGGTCCTTAACTTCCTGACGGGCTGCCCCCAGGTGGTGAAGGTAGGAAACAACATCTCCACTTCGCTGATCCTCAACACAGGGGCCCCACAAGGGTGTGTGCTCTGCCCCCTCCTATTATACTCCATCTTCACCCATGACTGTGTTGCCATGCATGCCTCCAACTCAATCATCAAGTTTGCAGACGAAACAACAGTAGTAGGTCTGATTACCAACAATGACAGCCTACAGGGAGCAGGTGAGGGCCCTGGCAGAGTGGAGCCATGAAAATAACCTCTCTCTCAATGTCAACAAAATGAAGGAACTGATCGTGGACTTCAGGAAACAGCAGAGGGAGCACGCCCCTATCCAAATCGACAAGACCGCAGTGGATAAGGTAGAAAGCTTCAAGTTCATCGGCGTACACATCACTGACAATCTGAAATGGTCCACCGACACAGACAGTATGGTGAAGAAGGCGCAACAGCACCCCTTCAACCTCAGGAGGCTGAAGAAATTAAGCTTGGCCCATAAGACCCTCAGAAACCTTTACAGATGCACAATTGAGAGCATCTTGTCGGGCTGTATCACAGCCTGAAATGGCAACTCCATCACTGGGGGAACACTGCCTGCCTTCCAGGACACCTACAGCACCCGATAGGAAGGACAAAAATATCATCAAGGATATCAACCACGGCCTGTTCACCCCGCTATCATCCAGAAGGTGTGGTCAGTACAGGTGCATCAAAGCTGGGACCGAGAGACAGAAAAACAGCTTCTATCTCAAGGCCATCAAACTGTTAAATAGCCATCACTAGCCGGCTACCACCCGGCTACTCAACCCTGCACCTTAGAGGCTGCTGTCCTATATACATAGACATGGAATCACTGGCCACTTTAAATAATGGAACACTACTTTTCTCATCTCATATGTATATACCGTATTCTATTCTACTGTATTTAGTCAATGCCACTCTGACATTGCTCGTCCTAATATTTATATATTTATATATATATGTGACCAATAAAATTTGATTTGGTTTGATTTGATTGAAAAAAATACATCCATAGGCGTTAGTGAAGAATCATTATAAATCCCAGACACTGTGTCTGAAATGGCAGCCCTTGAACAAAAGCCCAGAAGAAAAATAAAGTGTATGAATGGTGTTGTGGAAAATATAGACTCAAATACTTCTCAGATACCGGAGCTTGTGAATTCAAATAGACTTTATTACAGAGAGTAACAAAGCTGAGCTGGTCCATGGAACAACCAACTCTTCCTTCTCAGTACTTGGCTTTTATACAGTCTTACTCTTACATAACATCCTCACTCCATTTTATGAATCTTGTTGTTTTACTTAGTTTCCATTCTCTTATTGGCTCAGACATTGGGGCATAGATTCTATTGGTGGCGTGACATGCCCCCTCCTACTGGTGCACCTCACTGATTAGCTAATGTTCCTGTCCAAAGGTCTTTACAAGTTCAGGCCGATGTTGTCTATGTATGACTAACCCATGTGTGTGTCCAGTAGCCTTCACAAGATCAGATATGGTTCAGACCAGTCACGTCTTGTTAGTCTACCTTGCCTCATCCACACAGATTCTGCTTACGTTCTGTTCCTTACATGTCCAATGGTCAATTCGACGTTGATCCAGCTTTGTACACTCACATGTTCTCAGCCTTCCTTCCGTACACATGTCTAATATTTCAACTTATATTGATTATTCTTTCTACTTCAAAGAAATCAACCACAGTCATTCATTTTCACCAACAATGGTCGCCTGTGTTTCATCTGTCTTCTTCAGCCGTCGCCTTGGTGTCCCTGTACACTATAGGACTCCAGTGTACGTCCGGACCGGAGGCCAGGCCAGAAGTCAGACAGAAATAGACAGAAACCAGAGGGGACCACTCAGTCACTGTGATACGCCTGCCCCCCTGTGACACCCCGTCATATCACTCCGTTCTGACCACAAAGTTCTGGCAGCTGTCTGGAGACCCGAGGACCCCCTACCCCAATTAGTGAGTTCAGAGAGGATTCAGGCAGAGCAGAAGAAAACCCACTGCTACCCCAGGCCCCTCGACTCTCTCTATCCTTCCCCCTCTCCTCGTCTCTCTCCCTGCTCTATCTCCCTTTCACCCTCTGTCTCTCTCTATGTCTTTCTCTACACCCCCCTTCTCTTCTACAAATCACACTCATATCACCCATAGCGGCTCCAGACATCCCAGATGGCATACCAGAGCAACATGCCTGCTGGAGAGTCAGCTTACACTTACAGCCACATCAAAGACGAAGTCATCTGAAAAACGTGACATCCTCCAACTGACAAATCACTCAAGGGTGTCCACTATACCCTCTAAGAGGGTGACGTCATATCATATTAGCCTTGAGTGTATAGTTGTAGATAAAAGACAGCATATTCATGTGGGCAATTTTGGCATATCATTTTGCTGGTGGGGCAGAGAGCGAATGTACTTTATCGTATTGTCAAATCAAATCGGAGGGCCTGTTGTCCGGACCTCTGGCAGTCTCTATGGGGTGCTACAGGGTTCGATCCTCGGGCTGACTCTTTTCTCCGTATACATCAATGAAGTCGCTTTTGCTGCTGGTGATTCTCTGCTCCACCTCTACGCAGACGACACCATTATGTATACTTCTGGCCCTTCTTTGGACACTGTGCTAACTAACCTCCAGACAAACTTTTTTAAATTGAATTGAATTTATTTATTTTATTTCATCTTTATTTAACCAGGTAGGCTAGTTGAGAACAAGTTCTCATTTACAACTGCGGCCTGGCCAAGATAAAGCATAGCTTCAATGCCATACAACTCTCCTTCCGTGGCCTCCAACTGCTCTTAAATGCAAGTAATGCATGCCCTTCAACCGATCGCTGCCCACACCTACCCATCCGTCCAGCTTCACTACTCTGGACGGTTCTGACTTAGAATATGTGGACAACTACAAATACCTAGGTGTCTTGCTAGACTGTAAACTCTCCTTCCAGACTCACAGTCACATGAAGCATCTCCAATCCAAAATGAAATTTATAATCAGCTTCCTATTTCGCAACAAAGCATCCTTCACTCCTGCTGCCAAACATACCCTCGTAAAACTAACTATCCTACCGATCCTTGACTTCGGCGATGTAATTTACAAAATAGCCTCCAACACTCTACTCAGCAAATTGGATGCAGTCTATCACAGTGTCATCTGTTTTGTCGCCAAAGCCCCATATACTACCCACCACTGCAACCTGTATGCTCTCGTTGGCTGGTCCTCGCTTCATATCCGTCGCCAAACCCACTGGCTCCAGGCCATCTATAAGTCTTTGCTAGGTAAAGCCCCACCTTATCTCAGCTCACTGGTCACCATAGCAGCACCCACCCACAACACGAGCTCCAGCAGGTATATTTCACTGGTCACCCCCAAAGCCAATTCCTCCTGCGGCCGCCTTTCCTTCCAGATCTCTGCTGCCAATGTCTGGAACGAACTGCAAAAATCACTGAAGCTGGAGACTCATATCCCCCTCACTAGCTTTAAGAACCAGCTGTCAGAGCAGCTCACAGATCACTGCACCTGTACGTAGCCAATCTGTAAGTAGCCCATCCAACTACCTCATCACCATATTGTTATTTATTTTATTTATTTTGCTCCTTTGCTCCCCAGTACCACTACTTGCACGCTCATCTCCTGCACATCTAACACCCCTGTGTTGAATTTGCCATACTGTAATAACTTATTACATTGTATATAGACTTAGACTTTCTCTATTGTATTATTGACTGTACGATTGTTTATTCCATGTGTAACTCTGTGTTGTTGTTTGTGTCGCACTGCTTTGCTTTATCATGGTCAGGTCGCAGTTGTAAATGAGAACTTGTTCTCAACTAGCTTACCTAGTCAAATAAAGGTGAAGTAAAACACTTTTTTTTAATGTACTTTTTGTGTTTTTAGTAGTGAGGATGAGAGGTAAGGTTTTGTACACTTCAATGAGATTATAACTTTTTTCCCCTCTCAAACCAATCATTTTCTGCTCTAAACTAAAAGCTGTATGCTTAAAACACAGCAGTGGTGTAATACTGTACATACAGTATGTAAATGCATGGTCGTGACTGCGTTTAGCTTTGAGCGAAGGAGAGTATTACACACAGCAGAGCAGAATCCCATCAGCGTTGGACTAGGGCCAGGCATGAACAAGGCCCAGATTCACTGAAGCCAGCCTGTCTGTGTGTGTGATAGAGCAGCCAGCTGCTTTCCCCCCTCTCTGGACCCCTCAGTTACTATCTCCAGGACATTACTGTCTGACATTCTTTACTCTTACACCTTACTCTATTTTCAGACTGTTTCTTTGGAAGAAAACTTAGAAGACTGAGGATAACGTATGATAATGTATGTACCCCTTCTAACATATCCCAGGTTTTCCTTCCACCGTAGTTCACTATTTTCCATATTTTTACACCTTACTCTATTTTCTGCTTATTTCTTTGGTTGGGAAAACATAGGAGATTGAGGATATTGTTTTATAATGTATGTATGCCTTGTGCAGATAATGTATGCCAGGAATCTCCTTCAACTGTTGAAGTCACTGGCTGACTATCTTATCCTTCCCTATTTGTTTGGAAGGAATTATTTCTCCTGTTTGTTCATCGTCCTGTACATGCGGTTGCTGGTGGCGAGTCATGTATAATAATGATTCCAGAATTGGAATGTGGTTCTCAAGACGCAGAAATACTCATGCAAAGACAGACATGCTCTTCACTGTGTCTCCACTGCTGTCAGAAGTCATTACATACAAGCCACCGTGCCAGAATCACTCTCTGAGCTCTGCATTCAAGTGCGTCCAACCCTGAGAGGGAGGGAGCGCAAGAGAGAGGGAGAGATAGAGGGGGAGGAAGAGGGATAGAGAGCGTGGAAAGGGAAAGGAAAGGGGATACCTATTCAGTTGTACAACTGAATGTATTCAACTGAAATGTGTCTTCTGCATTTAACCCAACCCCTCTGAATCAGAGGTGCTGAGGGCTGCCTTAAGGGAGGGAGAGAGAGAGAGTGAGAGGGATAAGAGGGCCAGTACTAAAAAGTTGTCAAATTGTTTTCTTCCCTGCTTTTATTTATGTTCTCTCCTCATTGCTAATGGAAACTGAAATGAAAAATATATCTATCTGGCTGATTTATGTCCTCCCAAAAAAGCCGATTCATTAACAGTAGCCCTTTCCTGCAGTCACATGACCTAGTGGCCTCATGGGTGGAATGTTATTCATATTTTTCATAATTTCATAATTATATATATATATATATTTTAAATGTGAAAATCTGCTGTTTCTATGTCAAATGTTTTAAAAATATATATTTTTAAGTCTTCTGTGATGTTTATAAAGTGTAATATTGAGATGCAAACTAAAAATGTGATAGATTTCCGCTATATATCTGACATGGTAAAGGTGTCTTCTTTTTTAAAGCCCATAACCATGTGTGTGAGGTGTATACTTTGTAGATTTGTTTAAGACTACCATGAAACACTCTTTGTGACCCTGATTTAGCCCACTGCAGTAAACTTTAAAGCAAACTCCACTCAAACACTATCTTTTGGTATATTTTTTAACTTGACTGACATGCAAAACATTTTGGGACCGTATCAACAGTGGACTAATGGAAAAAAAGATCAAAAGATTGTTTCTGAGTGGAGTCTCCTTTTAAAAATGATGACATTAAGAGGGAGGCAGATAGAGCAAGAGATAGGGTGGGAGAGAGAGAGAAAGAGAGTGTTGTAGACATGGCTCTCAAAAGACAGGCTATGTGCACACTTCCCACAAAATGAGGTGGAAACTGAGCTGCACTTCCTAACCTCCTGCCCAATGTATGACCATATTAGAGAGACATATGTCCCTCAGATTACACAGATCCACAAAGAATTTGAAAACAAATCCAATTTTGATAAACTCCCATATCTACTGGGTGAAATTCCACAGTGTGCCATCACAGCAGCAAGATTTGTGACCTGTTGCTACAAGAAAAGGGCAACCAGTGAAGAACAAACACCATTGTAAATACAACCCATATTTATGCTTATTTATTTTCCCTTGTGTACTTTAACCATTTGTACATCGTTACAACACTGTATACAAATATATATATATAATATGACATTTGTAATGTCTTTATTGTTTTGAAACTTCTGTATGTGTAATGTTTACTGTTAATTTTTATTGTTTATTTCACTTTTGTATATTATCTACCTCACTTGCTTTGACAATGTTAACACATGTTTCCCATGCCAATAAAGCCCCTTGAATTTAATTGAATTGAGAGAGAGAGAGGTACTGTATAAGTAGGTAGAGAAAGAGAGAGAGAGAGTGAGAGAGAGAGAGAGAGGTACTGTATAGGGAGGTAGAGAGCGAGAGAGAGGTACTTTATAGGGAGAGAGAGAGAGAGAGAGAGAGAGAGAGAGAGAGAGAGATAGATAGATAGATAGATAGATAGATAGATAGATAGATAGATAGATAGATAGATAGATAGATAGATAGATAGATAGATAGATAGATAGATAGATAGATAGATAGATAGATAGATAGATAGATAGATAGATAGATAGATAGATAGATAGATAGATAGATAGATAGATAGATAGATAGATAGATAGATAGATAGATAGAGAGAGAGGGAGAGAGAGAGAGAGGGAGAGAGAGAGAGACAGAGATGTACTATATAGGAAGGCAGAGAGAGAGTATGAAGGTAGAGAGAGAGAGAGAGAGAGAGAGAGCGAGAGAGAAAGAGAGAAAGAAAGGGAGGTACTTTATAGGGAGGTAGAGAGTGTGTATGTGTGTAAAGTAAGCCAACATTTCAAGTCAGAGATCTCAGAGAGATTCAGAGGTCTTCTCAGAGAGAGATAGAGGTCTTCTCAGAGAGATTCAGAGGTCTTCTCAGAGAGAGATAGAGGTCTTCTCAGAGAGAGATAGAGGTATTCTCAGAGAGATTCAGAGGTCTTCTCAGAGAGAGATAGAGGTCTTCTCAGAGAGAGTTAGAGGTCTTCTCAGAGAGTTAGAGGTCTGCTCAGAGAGAGTTAGAGGTCTTCTCAGAGAGAGTTAGAGAGAGTTAGTGGTCTTCTCAGAGAGAGATAGAGGTCTTCTCATAGAGAGTCAGTGGTCTTCTCAGAGAGAGTTAGAGGTCTTCTCAGAGAGAGTTCTTCTCCTGGCTCAAGTTACAGGCCCAAGGATGATGTCATCAGGGCCCAGAGTCCTGGACAGTATACTTGTCTTCTCTCAACACACACACACCCGTTCCCTCCCTGACTACTCCGGCAGCATGCCCAGTGCTCTGTGCTCTTATCACTGGGCTCAGGAGATTGTTCCAGACCGGGCCGGCACCACATGTTCCCAGACTGAGTGGATCCCTCAGGGGAGTGAGGGGAGGAAGGTGGGGGCGGGGGGCAGGGCAGAGAGAAAGTCAGTTACAACAGAACAGAGTTGATAGAAGTTCACACACCGGTCAGATCCAACCACAGCTCTATAGCCAGGAGCATCAACATGTGGAACCACCACAACTACTACTGCAGAGAACTGTCTCTGTGGTAACCATTACCAGCCATGAGTGTGTTTGGTGTTTCCTAACCAGGAGGATATCCTTACACTGTGTACTCTGAGGCAAAACAGGTACCTATAGTTAAATCTATTCTATTTTATGAAATGCTATGCTATGATATTCTATTCTATTACTATTTGGTACATTCTGAGTTTAAACAGATTACAAACTACCTCAGCCCCACTAGTCATTTATTTTCAACCCCACTCATCTTGGTTTCCTGTAAACAAAGCATCCTTGTTTCAAGGTCTCATTGTCTCTAAAGGAATGAAGAGGGCAACAGACAGGCGTACATACCTCTGGAGACAGAGGCACTGAGAGGGAGAGAGAAGGGCTTTTGGAAAAACAATAACTAGGAAAATCATTGCATTATGAAACCATGGGGACTGTGGAACAGATTGAAGAGGAGAGAGAGGAGTTAAGATCCAGAGCCAGGCAGAGAGCCAGGCAGCCAGGCCCTGCTTTAGCCATTACCTAGAGCCTTGACAAGAGGAGACAGGGGAGACGGGGGAGGGAGGAGGAGACAGGGAGACGGGGGAGGGAGGAGGAGACGGGGAGATGGGGGAGATGGGGGAGGGGAGGAGGAGACAGGGGAGGGAAGGAGGAGACAGGGGAGATGGGGGAGGGGAGGAGGAGACAGGGGAGACAGGGGAGGGAAGGAGGAGACAGGGGAGATGGGGGAGGGAAGGAGGAGACAGGGGAGACAGGGGAGGAGACAGGAGGGCAGAAGAGGGAGAGAGAGAAAAAAAATAGAGGTGTACTCAGATGACATTACAATGACCTGCTTGTGAAAACAAATACTTTATTTTACAGCGTTTCAGCTTGTGACTTCTCCATGACATGCTTATGGCAGGTTATAACCTAAGGGAGGGAGAGAGAGAAAGGCTAGAGTGAAAAACTGGGGGAGGGAGGGAGAGAGAGAGGGGCTAGAGAGAAAGACTTGGGGAGGGAGGGAGGGAGGGAGGGAGAGAGGCAAGAGAGAAAGACTTGGGGAGGGAGGGAGAGAGAGAGAGAGGCAAGAGAGAAAGACTTGGGGAGGGAGGGAGAGAGAGAGGGGCTAGAGAGAAAGACTTGGGGAGGGAGAGAGAGAGGGGCTAGAGAGAAAGACTTGGGGGATGGAGGGAGAAAGAGAGAGGGGCTAGATAGGAAGACTTGGGGGAGGGAGAGAGAGAGAGGGGGCTAGAGAGAAAGACTTGGGGGAGAGAGGGAGAGAGAGAGAAGGGCTAGAGAGAAAGACTTGGGGAGGGAGGGAGAGAGAGAGAGGCTAGAGTGAAAAACTGGGGGAGGGAGGGAGAGAGAGAGAGGCTAGAGAGGAAGACTTGGGGAGGGAGAGAGAGAGGGGCTAGAGAGAAAGACTTGGGGAGGGAGAGAGAGAGGGGCTAGAGAGAAAGACTTGGGGAGGGAGGGAGAGAGAGAGGGGCAAGAGAGAAAGACTTGGGGGAGGGAGGGAGAGAGAGAGGGGCTAGAGAGAAAGACTTGGGGGAGGGAGAGAGAGAGGGGCTAGAGAGAAAGACTTGGGGAGGGAGGGAGAAAGAGAGAGGGGCTAGAAAGGAAGACTTGGGGGAGGGAGAGAGAGAGAGGGGGGGGCTAGATTGTAAGACTTGGGGAGGGAGAGAGAGGGGGCTAGAGAGAAAGACTTGGGGGAGGGAGAGAGAGAGGGGCTAGAGAGAAAGACTTGGGGAGGGAGGGAGAGAGAGAGGGGCTAGAGAGATAGACTTGGGGGAGGGAGAGAGGGGCTAGAGAGAAAGACTTGGGGGAGGGAGAAAGAGAGAGGGGCTAGATAGGAAGACTTGGGGAGGGGAGAGAGAGAGCGGGGGCTAGAGAGAAAGACTTGGGGGAGAGAGGGAGAGAGAGAGAGAGAGAGGGGCTAGAGAGAAAGACTTGGGGAGGGAGGGAGAGAGAGAGGGGGGCTAGAGAGAAAGACTTGGGGGAGAGAGGGAGAGAGAGAGAGAGAACCTAGATAGGAAGACTTGGGGGAGGGAGAGAGAGGAGGCTAGAGAGGAAGACTTGGGGAGGGATAGAGAGAGGGGCTAGATAGAAAGACTTGAGGAGGGAGGGAGAGAGAGAGAGGGGGCTAGAGAGAAAGACTTGGGGGAGAGAGGGAGAGAGAGAGAGAGAGAGAGAGAGGCCCTAGATAGGAAGACTTGGGGAGGGAGAGAGAGAGAGGCTAGAGAGGAAGACTTGGGAGGGATAGAGAGAGGGGCTAGAGAGAAAGTCTTGGGGAGGGAGAGAGAAAGAGAGAGGGGCTAGAAAGGAAGACTTGGGGAGGGAGAGAGAGAGGGGGGGCTAGATTGTAAGACTTGGGGGAGGGAGAGAGAGAGGGGCTAGAGAGAAAGACTTGGGGGAGGGAGAGAGAGAGGGGCTAGAGAGAAAGACTTGGGGGAGGGAGGGAGAGAGAGAGGGGCTAGAGAGATAGACTTGGGGGAGGGAGAGAGGGGCTAGAGAGAAAGACTTGGGGGAGGGAGAAAGAGAGAGGGGCTAGATAGGACGACTTGGGGGAGGGAGAGAGAGAGCGGGGGGGCTAGAGAGAAAGACTTGGGGCAGAGAGGGAGAGAGAGAGAGAGAGGGGGCTAGAGAGAAAGACTTGGGGAGGGAGGGAGAGAGAGAGAGGGGGCTAGAGAGAAAGACTTGGGGGAGAGAGGGAGAGAGAGAGAGAGAACCTAGATAGGAAGACTTGGGGAGGGAGAGAGAGAGAGGCTAGAGAGGAAGACTTGGGGAGGGATAGAGAGAGGGGCTAGATAGAAAGACTTGAGGAGGGAGGGAGAGAGAGAGAGGGGGGCTAGAGAGAAAGACTTGAGGGAGAGAGAGAGAGAGAGAGAGGCCCTAGATAGGAAGACTTGGGGGAGGGAGAGAGAGAGAGGCTAGAGAGGAAGACTTGGGAGGGATAGAGAGAGGGGCTAGAGAGAAAGTCTTGGGGAGGGAGAGAGAGAGGGGCTAGAGAGAAAGACTTGGGGGAGGGAGGAAGAAAGAGAGAGGGGCTAGATAGGAAGACTAGGGGAGGGAGAGAGAGAGAGAGAGAGAGGGGCAAGAGTAAAGACTTGGGGGAGGGAGAAAGAGAGAGGGGCTAGAGAGAAAGGCTTGGAGAGGGAGAGAGAGAGGGGCTAGATAGTAAGACTTGGGGAGGGAGAGAGAGGGGGGGGCTAGAGAGAAAGACTTCGGGGGAGGGAGAGAGAGAGGGGCTAGAGAGAAAGTCTTGGGGGAGGGAGGGAGAGAGGGGCTACAGAGAAAGACTTGGGCGACGGAGAGAGGGGTTAGAGAGAAAGACTTGGGGGAGGGAGGGGGAGAGAGAGGGGCTAGAGGAAAGACTTGGGGGAGGGAGGGAGAAAGAGAGGCTAGAGAGAAAGACTTGGGGGAGGGAGAGAGAGAGGGGCTAGAGAGAAAGAGTTGGGGGAGGGAGAGAGAGAGAGAGGGGCTACATTGAAAGACTTGGGGGAGGGAGAGAGACAGGGGCTAGAGAGAAAGACTTGAGGAGGGAGGGAGAGAGAGAGAGAGGCTAGAGAGAAAGACTTGGGGAGGGAGGGAGAGAGAGAGGCTAGAGAGGGAGAGAGAGAGGGGCTAGATAGGAAGACTTGGGGGAGGGAGAGAGAGAGGGGCTAGAGAGAAAGACTTGGGGGAGGGAGAGAGAGAGGGGCTAGAGAGAAAGTCTTGGGGGAGGGAGGGAGAGAGGGGCTAGAGAGAAAGACTTGGGGGACGGAGAGGTGGGCTAGAGAGAAAGACTTGGGGAGGGAGGGAGAAAGAGAGAGGGGCTAGAAAGGAAGACTTGGGGGAGGGAGAGAGAGAGAGGGGGGCTAGATTGGAAGACTTGGGGGAGGGAGAGAGAGAGGGGCTAGAGAGAAAGACTTGGGGGAGGGAGAGAGAGAGGGGCTAGAGAGAAAGACTTGGGGAGGGAGGGAGAGAGAGAGGGGCAAGAGAGAAAGACTTGGGGGAGGGATGGAGAGAGAGGCTAGAGAGGAAGACTTGGGGAGGGAGAGAGAGAGGGGCTAGAGAAAAAAGTCTTGGGGAGGGAGAGAGAGAGGGGCTAGAGAGAAAGACTTGGGGGAGGGAGGGAGAAAGAGAGAGGGGCTAGATAGGAAGACTTGGGGAGGGAGAGAGAGAGAGGGGGCAAGAGAGAAAGACTTGGGGGAGGGAGGGAGAGAGAGAGAGGGGCTAGAGAGAAAGACTTGGGGAGGGAGGGAGAAAGAGAGAGGGGCTAGAAAGGAAGACTTGGGGGAGGGAGAGAGAGAGAGGGGGGGGCTAGATTGGAAGACTTGGGGGAGGGAGAGAGAGAGGGGCTAGAGAGAAAGACTTGGGGGAGGGAGAGAGAGAGGGGCTAGAGAGAAAGACTTGGGGGAGGGAGAGAGAGAGAGAGGGGCTACATTGAAAGACTTGGGGGAGGGAGAGAGACAGGGGCTAGAGAGAAAGACTTGAGGAGGGAGGGAGAGAGAGAGAGAGGCTAGAGAGAAAGACTTGGGGAGGGAGGGAGAGAGAGAGAGGCTAGAGAGGGAGAGAGAGAGGGGCTAGATAGGAAGACTTGGGGGAGGGAGAGAGAGAGGGGCTAGAGAGAAAGACTTGGGGGGGAGGAGAGAGAGAGGGGCTAGAGAGAAAGACTTGGGGAGGGAGGGAGAGAGAGAGGGGCAAGAGAGAAAGACTTGGGGAGGGATGGAGAGAGAGGCTAGAGAGGAAGACTTGGGGAGGGAGAGAGAGAGGGGCTAGAGAAAAGTCTTGGGGAGGGAGAGAGAGAGGGGCTAGAGAGAAAGACTTGGGGGAGGGAGGGAGAAAGAGAGAGGGGCTAGATAGGAAGACTTGGGGGAGGGAGAGAGAGAGGGGGGCAAGAGAGAAAGACTTGGGGAGGGAGGGAGAGAGAGAGAGGGGCTAGAGAGAAAGACTTGGGGAGGGAGGGAGAAAGAGAGAGGGGCTAGAAAGGAAGACTTGGGGGAGGGAGAGAGAGAGAGGGGGGGCTAGATTGGAAGACTTGGGGGAGGGAGAGAGAGAGGGCTAGAGAGAAAGACTTGGGGAGGGAGAGAGAGAGGGGCTAGAGAGAAAGACTTGGGGGAGAGAGAGAGAGAGGGGCTAGAGAGAAAGACTTGGGGAGGGAGGGAGAGAGAGGGGCAAGAGAGAAAGACTTGGGGGAGGGAGGGAGAGAGAGAGAGGGGCTAGAGAGATAGACTTGGGGGAGGGAGAGAGGGGCTAGAGAGAAAGACTTGGGGGAGGGAGAAAGAGAGAGGGGCTAGATAGGAAGACTTGGGGGAGGGAGAGAGAGAGCGGGGGGGCTAGAGAGAAAGACTTGGGGGAGAGAGGAGAGAGAGAGAGAGAGAGGGGCTAGAGAGAAAGACTTGGGAAGGAGGGAGAGAGAGAGAGGGGGCTAGAGAGAAAGACTTGGGGGAGAGAGAGAGAGAGAGAGAGAGAACCTAGATAGGAAGACTTGGGGGAGGGAGAGAGAGAGAGAGAGAGAGGGGCAAGAGAGAAAGACTTGGGGGAGGGAGAAACAGAGAGGGGCTAGAGAGAAAGGCTTGGGGAGGGAGAGAGAGAGGGGCTAGATAGTAAGACTTGGGGGGGGGAGAGAGAGAGGGGGGGCTAGAGAGAAAGACTTCGGGAGGGAGAGAGAGAGGGGCTAGAGAGAAAGTCTTGGGGAGGGAGGGAGAGAGGGGCTACAGAGAAAGACTTGGGCGACGGAGAGAGGGGTTAGAGAGAAAGACTTGGGGGAGGGAGGGGAGAGAGAGGGGCTAGAGGAAAGACTTGGGGAGGGTGGGAGAAAGAGAGGCTAGAGAGAAAGACTTGGGGGAGGGAGAGAGAGAGGGCTAGAGAGAAAGAGTTGGGGGAGGGAGAGAGAGAGAGAGGGGCTACATTGAAAGACTTGGGGGAGGGAGAGAGACAGGGGCTAGAGGGAAAGACTTGAGGAGGGAGGGAGAGAGAGAGAGAGGCTAGAGAGAAAGACTTGGGGAGGGAGGGAGAGAGAGAGGCTAGAGAGGGAGAGAGAGAGGGGCTAGATAGGAAGACTTGGGGAGGGAGAGAGAGAGGGGCTAGAGAGAAAGACTTGGGGGAGGGAGAGAGAGAGAGGGGCTAGAGAGAAAGTCTTGGGGGAGGGAGGGAGAGAGGGGCTAGAGAGAAAGATTTGGGGGACGGAGAGGTGGGCTAGAGAGAAAGACTTGGGGAGGGAGGGAGAAAGAGAGAGGGGCTAGAAAGGAAGACTTGGGGGAGGGAGAGAGAGAGGGGGGGCTAGATTGGAAGACTTGGGGGAGGGAGAGAGAGAGGGGCTAGAGAGAAAGACTTGGGGGAGGGAGAGAGAGGGGCTAGAGAGAAAGACTTGGGGAGGGAGGGAGAGAGAGAGGGGCAAGAGAGAAAGACTTGGGGGAGGGATGGAGAGAGAGGCTAGAGAGGAAGACTTGGGGAGGGAGAGAGAGAGGGGCTAGAGAAAAGTCTTGGGGAGGGAGAGAGAGAGGGGCTAGAGAGAAAGACTTGGGGGAGGGAGGGAGAAAGAGAGAGGGGCTAGATAGGAAGACTTGGGGGAGGGAGAGAGAGAGAGGGGGCAAGAGAGAAAGACTTGGGGGAGGGAGGGAGAGAGAGAGAGGGGCTAGAGAGAAAGACTTGGGGGAGGGAGAGAGAGAGGGGCTAGAGAGAAAGACTTGAGGAGGGAGGGAGAGAGAGAGAGAGGCTAGAGAGAAAGACTTGGGGAGGGAGGGAGAGAGAGAGGCTAGAGAGGGAGAGAGAGAGAGGGGGCTAGAGAGAAAGACTTGGGGAGAGAGGGAGAGAGAGAGAGAGAGAGAGGCCCTAGATAGGAAGACTTGGGGGAGGGAGAGAGAGAGAGGCTAGAGAGGAAGACTTGGGAGGGATAGAGAGAGGGGCTAGAGAGAAAGTCTTGGGGAGGGAGAGAGAGAGGGGCTAGAGAGAAAGACTTGGGGGAGGGAGGAAGAAAGAGAGAGGGGCTAGATAGGAAGACTAGGGGGAGGGAGAGAGAGAGAGAGAGAGAGGGGCAAGAGAGAAAGACTTGGGGGAGGGAGAAAGAGAGAGGGGCTAGAGAGAAAGGCTTGGGGAGGGAGAGAGAGAGGGGCTAGAAAGTAAGACTTGGGGAGGGAGAGAGAGAGGGGGGCTAGAGAGAAAGACTTCGGGGAGGGAGAGAGAGGGGGCTAGAGAGAAAGTCTTGGGGAGGGAGGGAGAGAGGGGCTACAGAGAAAGACTTGGGCGACGGAGAGAGGGGTTAGAGAGAAAGACTTGGGGGAGGGAGGGGGAGAGAGAGGGGCTAGAGGAAAGACTTGGGGGAGGGAGGGAGAAAGAGAGGCTAGAGAGAAAGACTTGGGGGAGGGAGAGCGAGAGGGGCTAGAGAGAAAGACTTGGGGGAGGGAGAGAGAGAGAGAGGGGCTACATTGAAAGACTTGGGGGAGGGAGAGAGACAGGGGCTAGAGAGAAAGACTTGAGGAGGGAGGGAGAGAGAGAGAGGCTAGAGAGAAAGACTTGGGGAGGGAGGGAGAGAGAGAGGCTAGAGAGGGAGAGAGAGAGGGGCTAGATAGGAAGACTTGGGGGAGGGAGAGAGAGAGGGGCTAGAGAGAAAGACTTGGGGGAGGGAGAGAGAGAGGGGCTAGAGAGAAAGTCTTGGGGAGGGAGGGAGAGAGGGGCTAGAGAGAAAGACTTGGGGGACGGAGAGGTGGGCTAGAGAGAAAGACTTGGGGAGGGAGGGAGAAAGAGAGAGGGGCTAGAAAGGAAGACTTGGGGGAGGGAGAGAGAGAGAGGGGGGCTAGATTGGAAGACTTGGGGGAGGGAGAGAGAGGGGGCTAGAGAGAAAGACTTGGGGGAGGGAGAGAGAGAGGGGCTAGAGAGAAAGACTTGGGGAGGGAGGGAGAGAGAGAGGGGCAAGAGAGAAAGACTTGGGGGAGGGATGGAGAGAGAGGCTAGAGAGGAAGACTTGGGGAGGGAGAGAGAGAGGGGCTAGAGAAAAAGTCTTGGGGAGGGAGAGAGAGAGGGGCTAGAGAGAAAGACTTGGGGGAGGGAGGGAGAAAGAGAGAGGGGCTAGATAGGAAGACTTGGGGGAGGGAGAGAGAGAGGGGGCAAGAGAGAAAGACTTGGGGGAGGGAGGGAGAGAGAGAGAGGGGCTAGAGAGAAAGACTTGGGGGAGGGAGAAAGAGAGAGGGGCTAGAAAGGAAGACTTGGGGGAGGGAGAGAGAGAGGGGGGGGCTAGATTGGAAGACTTGGGGGAGGGAGAGAGAGAGGGGCTAGAGAGAAAGACTTGGGGGAGGGAGATAAAGAGGGGCTAGAGAGAAAGACTTGGGGAGAGAGAGAGAGAGGGGCTAGAGAGAAAGACTTGGGGAGGGAGGGAGAGAGAGAGGGGCAAGAGAGAAAGACTTGGGGGAGGGAGGGAGAGAGAGAGAGGGGCTAGAGAGATAGACTTGGGGGAGGGAGAGAGGGGCTAGAGAGAAAGACTTGGGGGAGGGAGAAAGAGAGAGGGGCTAGATAGGAAGACTTGGGGGAGGGAGAGAGAGAGCGGGGGGGGCTAGAGAGAAAGACTTGGGGGAGAGAGGGAGAGAGAGAGAGAGAGAGAGGGGCTAGAGAGAAAGACTTGGGGAGGGAGGGAGAGAGAGAGGGGGCTAGAGAGAAAGACTTGGGGGAGAGAGAGAGAGAGAGAGAGAGAACCTAGATAGGAAGACTTGGGGGGAGGGAGAGAGAGAGAGAGAGGGGCAAGAGAGAAAGACTTGGGGGAGGGAGAAACAGAGAGGGGCTAGAGAGAAAGGCTTGGGGAGGGAGAGAGAGAGGGGCTAGATAGTAAGACTTGGGGGAGGGAGAGAGAGAGGGGGGCTAGAGAGAAAGACTTCGGGGAGGGAGAGAGAGAGGGGCTAGAGAGAAAGTCTTGGGGGAGGGAGGGAGAGAGGGGCTACAGAGAAAGACTTGGGCGACGGAGAGAGGGGTTAGAGAGAAAGACTTGGGGGAGGGAGGGGGAGAGAGAGGGGCTAGAGGAAAGACTTGGGGGAGGGAGGGAGAAAGAGAGGCTAGAGAGAAAGACTTGGGGGAGGGAGAGAGAGAGGGGCTAGAGAGAAAGAGTTGGGGGAGGGAGAGAGAGAGAGGGGGCTACATTGAAAGACTTGGGGGAGGGAGAGAGACAGGTGCTAGAGGGAAAGACTTGAGGAGGGAGGGAGAGAGAGAGAGAGGCTAGAGAGAAAGACTTGGGGAGGGAGGGAGAGAGAGAGGCTAGAGAGGGAGAGAGAGAGGGGCTAGATAGGAAGACTTGGGGGAGGGAGAGAGAGAGGGGCAGAGAGAAAGACTTGGGGAGGGAGAGAGAGAGGGGCTAGAGAGAAAGTCTTGGGGCAGGGAGGGAGAGAGGGGCTAGAGAGAAAGATTTGGGGGACGGAGAGGTGGGCTAGAGAGAAAGACTTGGGGAGGTAGGGAGAAAGAGAGAGGGGCTAGAAAGGAAGACTTGGGGGAGGGAGAGAGAGGGGGGGGCTAGATTGGAAGACTTGGGGGAGGGAGAGAGAGAGGGGCTAGAGAGAAAGACTTGGGGGAGGGAGAGAGAGAGGGGCTAGAGAGAAAGACTTGGGGAGGGAGGGAGAGAGAGAGGGGCAAGAGAGAAAGACTTGGGGGAGGGATGGAGAGAGAGGCTAGAGAGGAAGACTTGGGGAGGGAGAGAGAGAGGGGCTAGAGAAAAAGTCTTGGGGAGGGAGAGAGAGGGGGCTAGAGAGAAAGACTTGGGGGAGGGAGGGAGAAAGAGAGAGGGGCTAGATAGGAAGACTTGGGGGAGGGAGAGAGAGAGAGGGGGCAAGAGAGAAAGACTTGGGGGAGGGAGGGAGAGAGAGAGAGGGGCTAGAGAGAAAGACTTGGGGGAGGGAGAGAGAGAGGGGCTAGAGAGAAAGACTTGAGGAGGGAGGGAGAGAGAGAGAGAGGCTAGAGAGAAAGACTTGGGGAGGGAGGGAGAGAGAGAGGCTAGAGAGGGAGAGAGAGAGAGGGGGGGCTAGAGAGAAAGACTTGGGGGAGAGAGGGAGAGAGAGAGAGAGAGGCCCTAGATAGGAAGACTTGGGGGAGGGAGAGAGAGAGAGGCTAGAGAGGAAGACTTGGGAGGGATAGAGAGAGGGGCTAGAGAGAAAGTCTTGGGGAGGGAGAGAGAGAGGGGCTAGAGAGAAAGACTTGGGGGAGGGAGGAAGAAAGAGAGAGGGGCTAGATAGGAAGACTAGGGGGAGGGAGAGAGAGAGAGAGAGAGAGAGAGGGGCAAGAGAGAAAGACTTGGGGAGGGAGAAAGAGAGAGGGGCTAGAGAGAAAGGCTTGGGGAGGGAGAGAGAGAGGGGCTAGAAAGTAAGACTTGGGGAGGGAGAAAGAGAGAGGGGCTAGAGAGAAAGGCTTGGGGAGGGAGAGAGAGAGGGGCTAGAAAGTAAGACTTGGGGGAGGGAGAGAGAGAGGGGGGGCTAGAGAGAAAGACTTCGGGGAGGGAGAGAGAGAGGGGCTAGAGAGAAAGTCTTGGGGGAGGGAGGGAGAGAGGGGCTACAGAGAAAGACTTGGGCGACGGAGAGAGGGGTTAGAGAGAAAGACTTGGGGGAGGGAGGGGAGAGAGAGGGGCTAGAGTGATAGACTTGGGGGAGGGAGGGAGAAAGAGAGGCTAGAGAGAAAGACTTGGGGGAGGGAGAGAGAGAGGGGCTAGAGAGAAAGAGTTGGGGGAGGGAGAGAGAGAGAGAGGGGGCTACATTGAAAGACTTGGGGGAGGGAGAGAGACAGGGGCTAGAGAGAAAGACTTGAGGAGGGAGGGAGAGAGAGAGAGAGGCTAGAGAGAAAGACTTGGGGAGGGAGGGAGAGAGAGAGGCTAGAGAGGGAGAGAGAGAGGGGCTAGATAGGAAGACTTGGGGGAGGGAGAGAGAGAGGGGCTAGAGAGAAAGACTTGGGGGAGGGAGAGAGAGAGGGGCTAGAGAGAAAGTCTTGGGGGAGGGAGGGAGAGAGGGGCTACAGAGAAAGACTTGGGGGACGGAGAGGTGGGCTAGAGAGAAAGACTTGGGGAGGGAGGGAGAAAGAGAGAGGGGCTAGAAAGGAAGACTTGGGGGAGGGAGAGAGAGAGAGGGGGGCTAGATTGGAAGACTTGGGGAGGGAGAGAGAGGGGCTAGAGAGAAAGACTTGGGGGAGGGAGAGAGAGAGGGGCTAGAGAGAAAGACTTGGGGAGGGAGGGAGAGAGAGAGGGGCAAGAGAGAAAGACTTGGGGGAGGGATGGAGAGAGAGAGGGGGCTAGAGAGATAGACTTGGGGGAGGGAGAGAGAGAGAGAGGGGCTAGAGAGAAAGACTTGGGGAGGGAGAGAGAGAGGGGCTAGAGAGAAAGACTTGGGGGATGGAGGGAGAAAGAGAGAGGGGCTAGATAGGAAGACTTGGGGGAGGGAGAGAGAGAGAGGGGGGGCTAGAGAGAAAGACTTGGGGGAGAGAGGGAGAGAGAGAGAGGGGCTAGAGTAAAAAGACTTGGGGAGGGAGGGAGAGAGAGAGAGGCTAGAGGAAAACTAGGGGAGGGAGGGAGAGAGAGAGAGGCTAGCGAGAAAGACTTGGGGGAGGGAGAGAGAGAGAGGCTAGAGAGGAAGACTTGGGGAGGGAGAGAGAGAGGGGCTAGATAGTAAGACTTGGGGAGGGAGAGAGAGAGGGGGCTAGAGAGAAAGACTTCGGGGAGGGAGAGAGAGAGGGGCTAGAGAGAAAGTCTTGGGGAGGGAGGGAGAGAGGGGCTACAGAGAAAGACTTGGGCGACGGAGAGAGGGGTTAGAGAGAAAGACTTGGGGGAGGGAGGGGAGAGAGAGGGGCTAGAGTGAAAGACTTGGGGGAGGGAGGGAGAAAGAGAGGCTAGAGAGAAAGACTTGGGGGAGGGAGAGAGAGAGGGGGCTAGAGAGAAAGAGTTGGGGAGGGAGAGAGAGAGAGAGGGGCTACATTGAAAGACTTGGGGGAGGGAGAGAGACAGGGGCTAGAGAGAAAGACTTGAGGAGGGAGGGAGAGAGAGAGAGAGGCTAGAGAGAAAGACTTGGGGAGGGAGGGAGAGAGAGAGGCTAGAGAGGGAGAGAGAGAGGGGCTAGATAGGAAGACTTGGGGGAGGGAGAGAGAGAGGGGCTAGAGAGAAAGACTTGGGGGAGGGAGAGAGAGAGGGGCTAGAGAGAAAGACTTGGGGGACGGAGAGGTGGGCTAGAGAGAAAGACTTGGGGAGGGAGGGAGAAAGAGAGAGGGGCTAGAAAGGAAGACTTGGGGGAGGGAGAGAGAGAGAGGGGGGGCTAGATTGGAAGACTTGGGGGAGGGAGAGAGAGAGGGGCTAGAGAGAAAGACTTGGGGGAGGGAGAGAGAGGGGGCTAGAGAGAAAGACTTGGGGAGGGAGAGAGAGAGGGGCTAGAGAGAAAGACTTGGGGAGGGAGGGAGAGAGAGAGGGGCAAGAGAGAAAGACTTGGGGGAGGGAGGGAGAGAGAGAGAGGGGCTAGAGAGATAGACTGGTGGGAGGGAGAGAGGGGGCTAGAGAGAAAGACTTGGGGGAGGGAGAAAGAGAGAGGGGCTAGATAGGAAGACTCGGGGAGAGAGAGAGCGGGGGGCTAGAGAGAAAGACTTGGGGGAGAGAGGAGAGAGAGAGAGAGAGAGGGGCTAGAGAGAAAGACTTGGGGAGGGAGGGAGAGAGAGAGAGGGGGCTAGAGAGAAAGACTTGGGGGAGAGAGGGAGAGAGAGAGAGAGAACCTAGATAGGAAGACTTGGGGGAGGGAGAGAGAGAGAGGCTAGAGAGGAAAACTTGGGGAGGGATAGAGAGAGGGGCCAGATAGAAAGACTTGAGGAGGGAGGGAGAGAGAGAGAGAGGGGGCTAGAGAGAAAGACTTGGGGAGAGAGGGAGAGAGAGAGAGAGAGAGAGGCCCTAGATAGGAAGACTTGGGGGAGGGAGAGAGAGAGAGGCTAGAGAGGAAGACTTGGGAGGGATAGAGAGAGGGGCTAGAGAGAAAGTCTTGGGGAGGGAGAGAGAGAGGGGCTAGAGAGAAAGACTTGGGGGAGGGAGGAAGAAAGAGAGAGGGGCTAGATAGGAAGACTAGGGGGAGGGAGAGAGAGAGAGAGAGAGGGGCAAGAGAGAAAGACTTGGGGAGGGAGAAAGAGAGAGGTGCTAGAGAGAAAGGCTTGGGGAGGGAGAGAGAGAGGGGCTAGATAGTAAGACTTGGGGAGGGAGAGAGAGAGGGGGGCTAGAGAGAAAGACTTCGGGAGGGAGAGAGAGAGGGGCTAGAGAGAAAGTCTTGGGGGAGGGAGGGAGAGAGGGGCTACAGAGAAAGACTTGGGCGACGGAGAGAGGGGTTAGAGAGAAAGACTTGGGGAGGGAGGGGAGAGAGAGGGGCTAGAGGAAAGACTTGGGGGAGGGAGGGAGAAAGAGAGGCTAGAGAGAAAGACTTGGGGGAGGGAGAGAGAGAGGGCTAGAGAGAAAGAGTTGGGGGAGGGAGAGAGAGAGAGGGGCTACATTGAAAGACTTGGGGGAGGGAGAGAGACAGGGCTAGAGAGAAAGACTTGAGGAGGGAGGGAGAGAGAGAGAGAGGCTAGAGAGAAAGACTTGGGGAGGGAGGGAGAGAGAGAGGCTAGAGAGGGAGAGAGAGAGGGGCTAGATAGGAAGACTTGGGGAGGGAGAGAGAGAGGGGCTAGAGAGAAAGGCTTGGGGAGGGAGAGAGAGAGGGGCTAGAGAGAAAGTCTTGGGGAGGGAGGGAGAGAGGGGCTAGAGAGAAAGACTTGGGGGACGGAGAGGTGGGCTAGAGAGAAAGACTTGGGGAGGGAGGGAGAAAGAGAGAGGGGCTAGAAAGGAAGACTTGGGGGAGGGAGAGAGAGAGAGGGGGGCTAGATTGGAAGACTTGGGGGAGGGAGAGAGAGAGGGGCTAGAGAGAAAGACTTGGGGGAGGGAGAGAGAGGGGGCTAGAGAGAAAGACTTGGGGAGGGAGGGAGAGAGAGAGGGGCAAGAGAGAAAGACTTGGGGGAGGGATGGGGAGAGAGAGAGGGGCTAGAGAGATAGACTTGGGGGAGGGAGAGAGAGAGAGAGGGGCTAGAGAGAAAGACTTGGGGAGGGAGAGAGAGAGGGGCTAGAGAGAAAGACTTGGGGGATGGAGGGAGAAAGAGAGAGGGGCTAGATAGGAAGACTTGGGGGAGGGAGAGAGAGAGGGGGGGGCTAGAGAGAAAGACTTGGGGGAGAGAGGGAGAGAGAGAGGGGGCTAGAGTAAAAAGACTTGGGGAGGGAGGGAGAGAGAGAGAGGCTAGAGTGAAAACTGGGGGAGGGAGGGAGAGAGAGAGAGGCTAGCGAGAAAGACTTGGGGGAGGGAGAGAGAGAGAGGCTAGAGAGGAAGACTTGGGGAGGGAGAGAGAGAGAGAGAGCTAGCGAAAGACTTGGGGGAGGGAGAGAGAGAGAGGCTAGAGAGGAAGACTTGGGGAGGGAGAGAGAGAGGGGCTAGAGAAAAAGTCTTGGGGAGGGAGAGAGAGAGGGGCTAGAGAGAAAGACTTGGGGGAGGGAGGGAGAAAGAGAGAGGGGCTAGATAGGAAGACTTGGGGGAGGGAGAGAGAGAGAGGGGGCAAGAGAGAAAGACTTGGGGAGGGAGAGAGAGAGGGGGCTAGAGAGAAAGACTTGGGGAGGGAGGGAGAAAGAGAGAGGGGCTAGAAAGGAAGACTTGGGTGAGGGAGAGAGAGAGAGAGGGGGGCTAGATTGGAAGACTTGGGGGAGGGAGAGAGAGAGGGCTAGAGAGAAAGACTTGGGGGAGGGAGAGAGAGAGGGGCTAGAGAGAAAGACTTGGGGAGGGAGGGAGAGAGAGAGGGGCAAGAGAGAAAGACTTGGGGAGGGAGGGAGAGAGAGAGGGGGCTAGAGAGATAGACTTGGGGGAGGGAGAGAGGGCTAGAGAGAAAGACTTGGGAGAGGGAGAAAGAGAGAGGGGCTAGATAGGAAGACTTGGGGGAGGGAGAGAGAGAGCGGGGGCTAGAGAGAAAGACTTGGGGGAGAGAGGGAGAGAGAGAGAGAGAGAGGGGCTAGAGAGAAAGACTTGGGGAGGGAGGGAGAGAGAGAGGGGGGCTAGAGAGAAAGACTTGGGGAGAGAGGGAGAGAGAGAGAGAGAGAGGCCCTAGATAGGAAGACTTGGGGGAGGGAGAGAGAGAGAGGCTAGAGAGGAAGACTTGGGGAGGGATAGAGAGAGGGGCTAGATAGAAAGACTTGAGGAGGGAGGGAGAGAGAGAGAGGGGGCTAGAGAGAAAGACTTGGGGAGAGAGGGAGAGAGAGAGAGAGGCCCTAGATAGGAAGACTTGGGGGAGGGAGAGAGAGAGAGGCTAGAGAGGAAGACTTGGGGAGGGATAGAGAGAGGGGCTAGAGAGAAAGTCTTGGGGAGGGAGAGAGAGAGGGGCTAGAGAGAAAGACTTGGGGGAGGGAGGAAGAAAGAGAGAGGGGCTAGATAGGAAGACTAGGGGAGGGAGAGAGAGAGAGAGGGCAAGAGAGAAAGACTTGGGGGAGGGAGAAAGAGAGAGGGGCTAGAGAGAAAGGCTTGGGGAGGGAGAGAGAGGGGGCTAGATAGTAAGACTTGGGGGGGAGAGAGAGAGGGGGGGCTAGAGAGAAAGACTTCGGGGAGGGAGAGAGAGAGGGGCTAGAGAGAAAGTCTTGGGGGAGGGAGGGAGAGAGGGGCTACAGAGAAAGACTTGGGCGACGGAGAGAGGGGTTAGAGAGAAAGACTTGGGGGAGGGAGGGGGAGAGAGAGAGGGCTAGAGTGAAAGACTTGGGGGAGGGAGGGAGAAAGAGAGGCTAGAGACAAAGACTTGGGGGAGGGAGAGAGAGAGGGGCTAGAGAGAAAGAGTTGGGGGAGGGAGAGAGAGAGAGAGGGCTACATTGAAAGACTTGGGGGAGGGAGAGAGACAGGGGCCAGAGAGAAAGACTTGAGGAGGGAGGGAGAGAGAGAGAGAGGCTAGAGAGAAAGACTTGGGGAGGGAGGGAGAGAGAGAGGCTAGAGAGGGAGAGAGAGAGGGGCTAGATAGGAAGACTTGGGGGAGGGAGAGAGAGAGGGGCTAGAGAAAAAGACTTGGGAGAGGGAGAGAGAGAGGGGCTAGAGAGAAAGTCTTGGGGGAGGGAGGGAGAGAGGGGCTAGAGAGAAAGACTTGGGGGACGGAGAGAGGGGCTAGAGAGAAAGACTTGGGGGAGGGAGGGAGAGAGAGAGGGGCTAGAGAGAAAGACTTGGGGGAGGGAGGGAGAAAGAGAGGCTAGAGAGAAAGACTTGGGGGAGGGAGAGAGAGAGGTGCTAGAGAGAAAGACTTGGGGGAGGGAGAGAGAGAGGGGCTAGAGAGAAAGACTTGGGGGAGGGAGAGAGAGAGGGGCAAGAGGAAAGACTTGGGGGAGGGAGAGAGACAGGGGCTAGAGAGAAAGACTTGGGGAGGGAGAGAGAGAGAGAGAGGCTAGAGAGAAAGACTTGGGGAGGGAGGGAGAGAGAGAGAGGCTAGAGAGAAAGACTTGGGGAGGGAGGGAGAGAGAGAGAGGCTAGAGAGGAAGACATGGGGAGGGAGAGAGAGAGGGGCTAGAGAGAAAGTCTTGGGGAGGGAGAGAGAGGGGTCTAGAGAGAAAGACTTGGGGGAGGGAGGGAGAAAGAGAGAGGGGCTAGATAGGAAGACTTGGGGAAGGGAGAGAGAGAGGGGCAAGAGAGAAAGACTTGGGGGAGGGAGAGAAAGAGGGGGCTAGAGAGAAAGACTTGGGGGAGAGAGGGAGAGAGAGAGAAATAGGGGGCTAAATAGGAAGACTTGGGGGAGAGAGAGAGAGGGCTAGAGAGAAAGACTTGGGGTAGGGAGGAGAGAGAGATATGGGCTAGATAGGAAGACTTGGGGGAGGGAGAGAGAGAGGGGCTAGAGAGAAAGACTTGGGGGAGGGAGGGAGAGAGAGAGAGAGGAGCTAAAGAGAAAGACTTGGGGAGGGAGAGGAGGGCTAGAGATAAAGACTTGGGGGAGGGAGGGAGAGAGAGAGAGGGGCTAGAGGGAAAGACTTGGGGGAGGGAGAGAGAGAGAGGGGCTAGAGAGAAATACTTGGGGGAGGGAGAGAGAGAGAGAGAGAGAGGGGCTAGAGGAAAGACTTGGGGAGAGAGAGAGAGGGGCTAGAGAGAAAGACTTGGGGAGGGAGGGAGAGAGAGAGGGGCTAGAGAGAACGACTTGGGGAGGGAGAGAGAGGGGGCAGAGAGAAACACTTGGGGGAGGGAGACAGAGGGGGCTAGAGAGAAAGACTTGGGGGAGGGAGGGAGAGAGAGAGGGGCTAGAGAAGAAGACTTGGGGAGGGAGGTAAAGAGAGAGAGAGGCTAGAGAGAAAGACTTGGGGAGGGAGAGAGAGGGGCTAGAGAGAAAGACTTGGGGGAGGGAGGGAGAGAGAGAGGGCTAGAGAGAAATACGTGGGGAGGGAGGGAGAGAGAGAGAGGGGGCTAGAGAGAAAGACTTGGGGGAGGGAGGGAGAGAGAGAGAGGGGCTAGATAGGGAAGAATTGGGGGAGC
Organism: Oncorhynchus tshawytscha; assembly: GCF_018296145.1. Lineage (NCBI taxonomy): Eukaryota > Metazoa > Chordata > Actinopteri > Salmoniformes > Salmonidae > Oncorhynchus > Oncorhynchus tshawytscha. The sequence goes on from NC_056437.1 coordinate 15,456,219, forward strand.
GAGAGATAGAGAGAGGCAAGAGAGAAAGACTTGGGGAGGGAGGGAGAGAGAGAGGGGCTAGAGAGAAAGACTTGGGGACAGAGGGAGGGAGAGAGAGAGAGAGAGAGCGAGAGAGAGTCTAGAGAGAAAGACTTGGGGAGGGAGAGAGAGAGAGAGAGGCTAGTAGAGAGGAAGACTTGGGGAGGGAGAGAGAGGGGGGCTAGAGAGAAAGACTTGGGGAGGGAGGGAGAAAGAGAGAGGGGCTAGATAGGAAGTCTTGGGGGAGGGAGAGAGAGAGAGAGGGCGACTAGAGAGAAAGACTTGGGGAGGGAGAGAGAGAGGGGGCTAGATAGGAAGACTTGGGGGAGGGAGGGAGAAAGAGAGGCTAGAGAGAAAGACTTGGGGGAGGGAGAGAGAGAGGTGCTAGAGAGAAAGACTTGGGGAGGGAGAGAGAGAGGGGCTAGAGAGAAAGACTTGGGGGAGGGAGAGAGAGAGGGGCAAGAGTGAAAGACTTGGGGGAGGGAGAGAGACAGGGCTAGAGAGAAAGACTTGGGGAGGGAGAGAGAGAGAGAGAGGCTAGAGAGAAAGACTTGGGGAGGGAGGGAGAGAGAGAGAGGCTAGAGAGAAAGACTTGGGGAGGGAGGGAGAGAGAGAGAGGCTAGAGAGGAAGACATGGGGAGGGAGAGAGAGAGGGCTAGAGAGAAAGTCTTGGGGAGGGAGAGAGAGAGGGTCTAGAGAGAAAGACTTGGGGGAGGGAGGGAGAAAGAGAGAGGGGCTAGATAGGAAGACTTGGGGAAGGGAGAGAGAGAGGGGCAAGAGAGAAAGACTTGGGGAGGGAGAGAAAGAGGGGGCTAGAGAGAAAGACTTGGGGGAGAGAGGGAGAGAGAGAGAAATAGGGGGCTAAATAGGAAGACTTGGGGGAGAGAGAGAGGGGCAGAGAGAAAGACTTGGGGTAGGGAGGAGAGAGAGATATGGGCTAGATAGGAAGACTTGGGGGAGGGAGAGAGAGAGGGGCTAGAGAGAAAGACTTGGGGAGGGAGGGAGAGAGAGAGAGAGGAGCTAAAGAGAAAGACTTGGGGAGGGAGAGGAGGGCTAGAGATAAAGACTTGGGGGAGGGAGGGAGAGAGAGAGAGGGGCTAGAGGGAAAGACTTGGGGAGGGAGAGAGAGAGAGGGGCTAGAGAGAAATACTTGGGGGAGGGAGAGAGAGAGAGAGAGAGGGGCTAGAGGAAAGACTTGGGGGAGAGAGAGAGAGGGGCTAGAGAGAAAGACTTGGGGAGGGAGGGAGAGAGAGAGGGGCTAGAGAGAACGACTTGGGGGAGGGAGAGAGAGAGGGGCTAGAGAGAAACACTTGGGGGAGGGAGACAGAGGGGGCTAGAGAGAAAGACTTGGGGGAGGGAGGGAGAGAGAGAGGGGCTAGAGAAGAAGACTTGGGGGAGGGAGGTAAAGAGAGAGAGAGGCTAGAGAGAAAGACTTGGGGAGGGAGAGAGAGGGCTAGAGAGAAAGACTTGGGGGAGGGAGGGAGAGAGAGAGGGGCTAGAGAGAAAGACTTGGGGGAGGGAGGGAGAGAGAGAGAGGGGCTAGATAGGGAAGAATTGGGGAGCGAGAGATAGAGAGAGGCAAGAGAGAAAGACTTGGGGAGGGAGGGAGAGAGAGGGGGCTAGAGAGAAAGACTTGGGGACAGAGGGAGGGAGAGAGAGAGAGAGAGAGCGAGAGAGAGTCTAGAGAGAAAGACTTGGGGAGGGAGAGAGAGAGAGAGAGGCTAGTAGAGAGGAAGACTTGGGGAGGGAGAGAGAGGGGGCTAGAGAGAAAGACTTGGGGAGGGAGGGAGAAAGAGAGAGGGGCTAGATAGGAAGTCTTGGGGAGGGAGAGAGAGAGAGAGGGCGACTAGAGAGAAAGACTTGGGGAGGGAGAGAGAGAGGGGGCTAGATAGGAAGACTTGGGGAGGGAGAGAGAGAGGGGCGGGGCTAGAGAGAAAGACTTGGGGGAAAGAGGGAGAGAGAGAGAGAGACAGGGGCCAGAGAGAAGGACTTGGGGAGGGAGGGAGAGAGAGAGAGGGGGGCTAGAGAGAAAGACTTGGGGGAGAGAGGGAGAGAGAGAGAGAGAGAGAGGGGGCTAGATAGGAAGACTTGGGGAGGGAGAAAGAGAGAGGCTAGATAGAAAGACTTGGGCGACGGAGAGAGAGAGAGTGCTAGAGAGAAAGACTTGGGGAGGGAGAGAGAGAGGGGCTAGAGAGAAAGACTTGGGGAGGGAGAGAGACAGGGGCTAGAGAGAAAGACTTGGGAAGGAGGGAGAGAGAGAGAGGCTAGAGAGAAAGACTTGGGGAGGGAGCGAGAGAGAAAGGGGTTAGAGAGAAAGACTTGGGGAGGGAGGGAGAGAGAGCGGCTAGAGAGAAATACTTGGGAGAGGGAGGAGACAGAGAGGGGGCTAGAGAGAAAGACTTGGGGGAGGGAGGGAGAGAGAGAGAGGGGCTAGATAGGGAAGATTTGGGGGAGGGAGAGATAGAGAGAGGCAAGAGAGAAAGACTTGGGGGAGGGAGAGAGAGAGGGGCTAGAGAGAAAGACTTGGGGACAGAGGGAGAGAGAGAGAGAGAGCATAGAGAGAAAGACTTGGGGAGGGAGGGAGGAGAGAGAGAGAGAGAGAGCCTAGAGAGAAAGACTTGGGGAGGGAGGGAGAGAGAGAGAGGCTAGTAGAGAGGAAGACTTGGGGAGGGAGAGAGAGGGGGCTAGAGAGAAAGACTTGGGGAGGGAGGGAGAAAGAGAGAGGGCTAGATAGGAAGTCTTGGGGAGGGAGAGAGAGAGAGGGCGGCTAGAGAGAAAGACTTGGGGAGGGAGAGAGAGAGAGAGCTAGATAGGAAGACTTGGAGGAGGGAGAGAGAGAGAGGGGGCTAGAGAAAAAGACTTGGGGGAGAGAGGGAGAGAGAGAGAGACAGGGCTAGAGAGAAGGACTTGGGGAGGGAAGGAGAGACAGGGGCTAGAGAGAAAGACTTGGGGAGGGAGGGAGAGAGAGAGAGGCTAGAGAGAAAGACTTGGGGAGGGAGCGAGAGAGAGAGGGGTTAGAGAGAAAGACTTGGGGTGGGAGGGAGAGAGAGAGGGGCTACAGAAGAAGACTTGGGGGAGGGAGGTAAAGAGAGAGAGAGGCTAGAGAGAAAGACTTGGGGAGGGAGAGAGAGGGGCTAGAGAGAAAGACTTGGGGGAGGGAGGGAGAGAGAGAGGGGCTAGAGAGAAATACGTGGGGAGGGAGGGAGAGAGAGAGGGGGGGCTAGAGAGAAAGACTTGGGGAGGGAGGGAGAGAGAGAGGGGCTAGATAGGGAAGAATTGGGGAGCGAGATATAGAGAGAGGCAAGAGAGAAAGACTTGGGGGAGGGAGGGAGAGAGAGAGGGGCTAGAGAGAAAGACTTGGGGACAGAGGGAGGGAGAGAGAGAGAGAGAGAGCGAGAGAGAGTCTAGAGAGAAAGACTTGGGGAGGGAGAGAGAGAGAGAGGCTAGTAGAGAGGAAGACTTGGGGAGGGAGAGAGAGGGGGCTAGAGAGAAAGACTTGGGGAGGGAGGGAGAAAGAGAGAGGGGCTAGATAGGAAGTCTTGGGGAGGGAGAGAGAGAGAGGGCGACTAGAGAGAAAGACTTGGGGAGGGAGAGAGAGGGGGGCTAGATAGGAAGACTTGGGGAGGGAGAGAGAGAGGGGCGGGGCTAGAGAGAAAGACTTGGGGGAAAGAGGGAGAGAGAGAGAGAGACAGGGGCTAGAGAGAAGGACTTGGGGAGGGAGGGAGAGAGAGAGAGGGGGCTAGAGAGAAAGACTTGGGGGAGAGAGGGAGAGAGAGAGAGAGAGAGAGAGAGAGGGGCTAGATAGGAAGACTTGGGGAGGGAGAAAGAGAGAGGCTAGATAGAAAGACTTGGGCGACGGAGAGAGAGAGGTGCTAGAGAGAAAGACTTGGGGGAGGGAGAGAGAGAGGGCTAGAGAGAAAGACTTGGGGAGGGAGAGAGACAGGGCTAGAGAGAAAGACTTGGGGAGGGAGGGAGAGAGAGAGAGGCTAGAGAGAAAGACTTGGGGAGGGAGCGAGAGAGAAAGGGGTTAGAGAGAAAGACTTGGGGAGGGAGGGAGAGAGAGAGGCTAGAGAGAAATACTTGGGAGAGGGAGGGAGAGACAGAGAGGGGGCTAGAGAGAAAGACTTGGGGACAGAGGGAGGGAGAGAGAGAGAGAGAGAGCGAGAGAGAGTCTAGAGAGAAAGACTTGGGGAGGGAGAGAGAGAGAGAGAGAGGCTAGTAGAGAGGAAGACTTGGGGAGGGAGAGAGAGGGGGCTAGAGAGAAAGACTTGGGGAGGGAGGGAGAAAGAGAGAGGGGCTAGATAGGAAGTCTTGGGGAGGGAGAGAGAGAGAGAGGGCGACTAGAGAGAAAGACTTGGGGAGGGAGAGAGAGAGGGGGCCAGATAGGAAGACTTGGGGGAGGGAGGGAGAAAGAGAGGCTAGAGAGAAAGACTTGGGGGAGGGAGAGAGAGAGGTGCTAGAGAGAAAGACTTGGGGGAGGGAGAGAGAGAGGGGCTAGAGAGAAAGACTTGGGGAGGGAGAGAGAGAGGGGCAAGAGGAAAGACTTGGGGAGGGAGAGAGACAGGGGCTAGAGAGAAAGACTTGGGGAGGGAGAGAGAGAGAGAGAGGCTAGAGAGAAAGACTTGGGGAGGGAGGGAGAGAGAGAGAGGCTAGAGAGAAAGACTTGGGGAGGGAGGGAGAGAGAGAGAGGCTAGAGAGGAAGACATGGGGAGGGAGAGAGAGAGGGGCTAGAGAGAAAGTCTTGGGGAGGGAGAGAGAGAGGGTCTAGAGAGAAAGACTTGGGGGAGGGAGGGAGAAAGAGAGAGGGGCAGATAGGAAGACTTGGGGAAGGGAGAGAGAGAGGGCAAGAGAGAAAGACTTGGGGAGGGAGAGAAAGAGGGGGCTAGAGAGAAAGACTTGGGGAGAGAGGGAGAGAGAGAGAAATAGGGGGCTAAATAGGAAGACTTGGGGGAGAGAGAGAGGGCTAGAGAGAAAGACTTGGGGTAGGGAGGGAGAGAGAGATATGGGCTAGATAGGAAGACTTGGGGAGGGAGAGAGAGAGGGGCTAGAGAGAAAGACTTGGGGGAGGGAGGGAGAGAGAGAGAGAGGAGCTAAAGAGAAAGACTTGGGGGAGGGAGAGGAGGGCTAGAGATAAAGACTTGGGGGAGGGAGGGAGAGAGAGAGAGGGGCTAGAGGGAAAGACTTGGGGAGGGAGAGAGAGAGAGGGGCTAGAGAGAAATACTTGGGGGAGGGGAGAGAGAGAGAGAGAGAGGGGCTAGAGGAAAGACTTGGGGGAGAGAGAGAGGGGCTAGAGAGAAAGACTTGGGGAGGGAGGGAGAGAGAGGGGGCTAGAGAGAACGACTTGGGGAGGGAGAGAGAGAGGGGCTAGAGAGAAACACTTGGGGGAGGGAGACAGAGTGGGGCTAGAGAGAAAGACTTGGGGGAGGGAGGGAGAGAGAGAGGGGCTAGAGAAGAAGACTTGGGGAGGGAGGTAAAGAGAGAGAGAGGCTAGAGAGAAAGACTTGGGGAGGGAGAGAGAGGGGCTAGAGAGAAAGACTTGGGGGAGGGAGGGAGAGAGAGAGGGCTAGAGAGAAAGACTTGGGGGAGGGAGGGAGAGAGAGAGAGGGGCTAGATAGGGAAGAATTGGGGAGCGAGAGATAGAGAGAGGCAAGAGAGAAAGACTTGGGGGAGGGAGGGAGAGAGAGGGGGCTAGAGAGAAAGACTTGGGGACAGAGGGAGGGAGAGAGAGAGAGAGAGCGAGAGAGAGTCTAGAGAGAAAGACTTGGGGAGGGAGAGAGAGAGAGAGAGGCTAGTAGAGAGGAAGACTTGGGGAGGGAGAGAGAGGGGGCTAGAGAGAAAGACTTGGGGAGGGAGGAGAAAGAGAGAGGGGCTAGATAGGAAGTCTTGGGGGAGGGAGAGAGAGAGAGAGGGCGACTAGAGAGAAAGACTTGGGGAGGGAGAGAGAGAGGGGGCTAGATAGGAAGACTTGGGGGAGGGAGAGAGAGAGGGGGCGGGGCTAGAGAGAAAGACTTGGGGAAAGAGGGAGAGAGAGAGAGAGACAGGGGCTAGAGAGAAGGACTTGGGGAGGGAGGGAGAGAGAGAGAGGGGGCTAGAGAGAAAGACTTGGGGGAGAGAGGGAGAGAGAGAGAGAGAGAGAGAGGGGCTAGATAGGAAGACTTGGGGAGGGAGAAAGAGAGAGGCTAGATAGAAAGACTTGGGCGACGGAGAGAGAGAGGTGCTAGAGAGAAAGACTTGGGGAGGGAGAGAGAGAGGGGCTAGAGAGAAAGACTTGGGGAGGGAGAGAGACAGGGGCTAGAGAGAAAGACTTGGGGAGGGAGGGAGAGAGAGAGAGGCTAGAGAGAAAGACTTGGGGAGGGAGCGAGAGAGAAAGGGGTTAGAGAGAAAGACTTGGGGAGGGAGGGAGAGAGAGCGGCTAGAGAGAAATACTTGGGAGAGGGAGGGAGAGACAGAGAGGGGGCTAGAGAGAAAGACTTGGGGGAGGGAGGGAGAGAGAGAGGGGCCAGATAGGAAGATTTGGGGGAGGGAGAGATAGAGAGAGGCAAGAGAGAAAGACTTGGGGAGGGAGAGAGAGGGGCTAGAGAGAAAGACTTGGGGACAGAGGGAGAGAGAGAGAGAGATATAGAGAGAAAGACTTGGGGAGGGAGGGAGGAGAGAGAGAGAGAGAGAGCCTAGAGAGAAAGACTTGGGGAGGGAGGGAGAGAGAGAGAGGCTAGTAGAGAGGAAGACTTGGGGAGGGAGAGAGAGGGGGCTAGAGAGAAAGACTTGGGGAGGGAGGGAGAAAGAGAGAGGGGCTAGATAGGAAGTCTTGGGGAGGGAGAGAGAGAGAGGGCGGCTAGAGAGAAAGACTTGGGGAGGGAGAGAGAGAGAGGAGCTAGATAGGAAGACTTGGAGGAGGGAGAGAGAGAGAGGGGGCTAGAGAAAAAGACTTGGGGGAGAGAGGGAGAGAGAGAGAGACAGGGGCTAGAGAGAAGGACTTGGGGAGGGAAGGAGAGACAGGGGCTAGAGAGAAAGACTTGGGGAGGGAGGGAGAGAGAGAGAGGGGCTAGATAGGAAGTCTTGGGGGAGGGAGAGAGAGAGAGAGGGCGACTAGAGAGAAAGACTTGGGGAGGGAGAGAGAGAGGGGGGCTAGATAGGAAGACTTGGGGGAGGGAGGGAGAAAGAGAGGCTAGAGAGAAAGACTTGGGGGAGGGAGAGAGAGAGGTGCTAGAGAGAAAGACTTGGGGGAGGGAGAGAGAGAGGGGCTAGAGAGAAAGACTTGGGGGAGGGAGAGAGAGAGGGCAAGAGGAAAGACTTGGGGGAGGGAGAGAGACAGGGGCTAGAGAGAAAGACTTGGGGAGGGAGAGAGAGAGAGAGAGCTAGAGAGAAAGACTTGGGGAGGGAGGGAGAGAGAGAGAGGCTAGAGAGAAAGACTTGGGGAGGGAGGGAGAGAGAGAGAGGCTAGAGAGGAAGACATGGGGAGGGAGAGAGAGAGGGGCTAGAGAGAAAGTCTTGGGGAGGGAGAGAGAGAGGGTCTAGAGAGAAAGACTTGGGGGAGGGAGGGAGAAAGAGAGAGGGGCTAGATAGGAAGACTTGGGGAAGGGAGAGAGAGAGGGCAAGAGAGAAAGACTTGGGGGAGGGAGAGAAAGAGGGGGCTAGAGAGAAAGACTTGGGGGAGAGAGGGAGAGAGAGAGAAATAGGGGGCTAAATAGGAAGACTTGGGGAGAGAGAGAGGGGCTAGAGAGAAAGACTTGGGGTAGGGAGGGAGAGAGAGATATGGGCTAGATAGGAAGACTTGGGGAGGGAGAGAGAGAGGGGCTAGAGAGAAAGACTTGGGGGAGGGAGGGAGAGAGAGAGAGAGGAGCTAAAGAGAAAGACTTGGGGGAGGGAGAGGAGGGCTAGAGATAAAGACTTGGGGGAGGGAGGGAGAGAGAGAGAGGGGCTAGAGGGAAAGACTTGGGGGAGGGAGAGAGAGAGAGGGGCTAGAGAGAAATACTTGGGGGAGGGAGAGAGAGAGAGAGAGAGAGGGGGCTAGAGGAAAGACTTGGGGAGAGAGAGAGAGGGGCTAGAGAGAAAGACTTGGGGAGGGAGGGAGAGAGAGAGGGGCTAGAGAGAACGACTTGGGGGAGGGAGAGAGAGAGGGGCTAGAGAGAAACACTTGGGGGAGGGAGACAGAGTGGGGCTAGAGAGAAAGACTTGGGGGAGGGAGGGAGAGAGAGAGGGGCTAGAGAAGAAGACTTGGGGAGGGAGGTAAAGAGAGAGAGAGGCTAGAGAGAAAGACTTGGGGAGGGAGAGAGAGGGGCTAGAGAGAAAGACTTGGGGGAGGGAGGGAGAGAGAGAGGGGCTAGAGAGAAAGACTTGGGGGAGGGAGGGAGAGAGAGAGAGGGGCTAGATAGGGAAGAATTGGGGGAGCGAGAGATAGAGAGAGGCAAGAGAGAAAGACTTGGGGAGGGAGGGAGAGAGAGAGGGGCTAGAGAGAAAGACTTGGGGACAGAGGGAGGGAGAGAGAGAGAGAGAGAGCGAGAGAGAGTCTAGAGAGAAAGACTTGGGGAGGGAGAGAGAGAGAGAGAGGCTAGTAGAGAGGAAGACTTGGGGAGGGAGAGAGAGGGGGCTAGAGAGAAAGACTTGGGGAGGGAGGGAGAAAGAGAGAGGGGCTAGATAGGAAGTCTTGGGGAGGGAGAGAGAGAGAGGGGCGACTAGAGAGAAAGACTTGGGGAGGGAGAGAGAGAGGGGGGCTAGATAGGAAGACTTGGGGGAGGGAGAGAGAGAGGGGGCGGGGCTAGAGAGAAAGACTTGGGGGAAAGAGGGAGAGAGAGAGAGAGACAGGGGCTAGAGAGAAGGACTTGGGGAGGGAGGGAGAGAGAGAGAGGGGGGCTAGAGAGAAAGACTTGGGGGAGAGAGGGAGAGAGAGAGAGAGAGAGAGGGGGCTAGATAGGAAGACTTGGGGAGGGAGAAAGAGAGAGGCTAGATAGAAAGACTTGGGCGACGGAGAGAGAGAGGTGCTAGAGAGAAAGACTTGGGGGAGGGAGAGAGAGAGGGGCTAGAGAGAAAGACTTGGGGAGGGAGAGAGACAGGGGCTAGAGAGAAAGACTTGGGGAGGGAGGGAGAGAGAGAGGGCTAGAGAGAAAGACTTGGGGAGGGAGCGAGAGAGAAAGGGGTTAGAGAGAAAGACTTGGGGAGGGAGGGAGAGAGAGCGGCTAGAGAGAAATACTTGGGAGAGGGAGGGAGAGACAGAGAGGGGGCTAGAGAGAAAGACTTGGGGGAGGGAGGGAGAGAGAGAGGGGCTAGATAGGGAAGATTTGGGGGAGGGAGAGATAGAGAGAGGCAAGAGAGAAAGACTTGGGGGAGGGAGAGAGAGAGGGGCTAGAGAGAAAGACTTGGGGACAGAGGGAGAGAGAGAGAGAGAGCATAGAGAGAAAGACTTGGGGAGGGAGGGAGGAGAGAGAGAGAGAGAGAGCCTAGAGAGAAAGACTTGGGGAGGGAGGGAGAGAGAGAGAGGCTAGTAGAGAGGAAGACTTGGGGAGGGAGAGAGAGGGGGCTAGAGAGAAAGACTTGGGGAGGGAGGGAGAAAGAGAGAGGGGCTAGATAGGAAGTCTTGGGGGAGGGAGAGAGAGAGAGGGCGGCTAGAGAGAAAGACTTGGGGAGGGAGAGAGAGAGAGGAGCTAGATAGGAAGACTTGGAGGAGGGAGAGAGAGAGAGGGGGCTAGAGAAAAAGACTTGGGGGAGAGAGGGAGAGAGAGAGAGACAGGGGCTAGAGAGAAGGACTTGGGGAGGGAAGGAGAGACAGGGGCTAGAGAGAAAGACTTGGGGAGGGAGGGAGAGAGAGAGAGGCTAGAGAGAAAGACTTGGGGAGGGAGCGAGAGAGAGAGGGGTTAGAGAGAAAGACTTGGGGTGGGAGGGAGAGAGAGAGGGGCTACAGAAGAAGACTTGGGGAGGGAGGTAAAGAGAGAGAGAGGCTAGAGAGAAAGACTTGGGGAGGGAGAGAGAGGGGCTAGAGAGAAAGACTTGGGGGAGGGAGGGAGAGAGAGAGGGGCTAGAGAGAAATACGTGGGGAGGGAGGGAGAGAGAGAGAGGGGGCTAGAGAGAAAGACTTGGGGGAGGGAGGGAGAGAGAGAGAGGGGCTAGATAGGGAAGAATTGGGGGAGCGAGATATAGAGAGAGGCAAGAGAGAAAGACTTGGGGGAGGGAGGGAGAGAGAGAGGGGCTAGAGAGAAAGACTTGGGGACAGAGGGAGGAGAGAGAGAGAGAGAGAGCGAGAGAGAGTCTAGAGAGAAAGACTTGGGGAGGGAGAGAGAGAGAGAGGCTAGTAGAGAGGAAGACTTGGGGAGGGAGAGAGAGGGGGCTAGAGAGAAAGACTTGGGGAGGGAGGGAGAAAGAGATAGGGCTAGATAGGAAGTCTTGGGGGAGGGAGAGAGAGAGAGAGGGCGACTAGAGAGAAAGACTTGGGGAGGGAGAGAGAGAGGGGGCTAGATAGGAAGACTTGGGGGAGGGAGAGAGAGAGGGCGGGGCTAGAGAGAAAGACTTGGGGGAAAGAGGGAGAGAGAGAGAGAGACAGGGGCTAGAGAGAAGGACTTGGGGAGGGAGGGAGAGAGAGAGAGGGGGGGCTAGAGAGAAAGACTTGGGGGAGAGAGGGAGAGAGAGAGAGAGAGAGAGAGAGGGGCTAGATAGGAAGACTTGGGGAGGGAGAAAGAGAGAGGCTAGATAGAAAGACTTGGGCGACGGAGAGAGAGAGAGGTGCTAGAGAGAAAGACTTGGGGGAGGGAGAGAGAGAGGGGCTAGAGAGAAAGACTTGGGGAGGGAGAGAGACAGGGGCTAGAGAGAAAGACTTGGGGAGGGAGGGAGAGAGAGAGAGGCTAGAGAGAAAGACTTGGGGAGGGAGCGAGAGAGAAAGGGGTTAGAGAGAAAGACTTGGGGAGGGAGGGAGAGAGAGAGGCTAGAGAGAAATACTTGGGAGAGGGAGGGAGAGACAGAGAGGGGGCTAGAGAGAAAGACTTGGGGAGGGAGGGAGAGAGAGAGAGGGCAGATAGGGAAGATTTGGGGAGGGAGAGATAGAGAGAGGCAAGAGAGAAAGACTTGGGGAGGGAGAGAGAGAGGGGCTAGAGAGAAAGACTTGGGGACAGAGGGAGAGAGAGAGAGAGAGCATAGAGAGAAAGACTTGGGGAGGGAGGGAGGGAGAGAGAGAGAGAGAGAGCCTAGAGAGAAAGACTTGGGGAGGGAGGGAGAGAGAGAGAGGCTAGTAGAGAGGAAGACTTGGGGAGGGAGAGAGAGGGGGCTAGAGAGAAAGACTTGGGGAGGGAGGGAGAAAGAGAGAGGGGCTAGATAGGAAGTCTTGGGGGAGGGAGAGAGAGAGAGGGCGGCTAGAGAGAAAGACTTGGGGAGGGAGAGAGAGAGGGGGCTAGATAGGAAGACTTGGAGGAGGGAGAGAGAGAGAGGGGGCTAGAGAGAAGGACTTGGGGAGGGAAGGAGAGACAGGGGCTAGAGAGAAAGACTTGGGGAGGGAGGGAGAGAGAGAGAGGCTAGAGATAAAGACTTGGGGAGGGAGCGAGAGAGAGAGGGGTTAGAGAGAAAGACTTGGGGAGGGAGGGAGAGAGAGAGGCTAGAGAGAAATACTTGGGGGAGGGAGGGAGAGACAGAGAGGGGGGCTAGAGAGAAAGACTTGGGGGATGGAGGGAGAGAGAGAGAGACAGGGGCTAGAGAGAAGGACTTGGGGAGGGAAGGAGAGACAGGGGCTAGAGAGAAAGACTTGGGGAGGGAGGGAGAGAGAGAGAGGCTAGAGAGAAAGACTTGGGGAGGGAGCGAGAGAGAGAGGGGTTAGAGAGAAAGACTTGGGGAGGGAGGGAGAGAGAGAGGCTAGAGAGAAATACTTGGGGGAGGGAGGGAGAGACAGAGAGGGGGGCTAGAGAGAAAGACTTGGGGGATGGAGGGAGAGAGAGAGAGGGGCTAGATAGGGAAGACTTGGGGGAGGGAGAGATAGAGAGAGGCAAGAGAGAAAGACTTGGGGGAGGGAGAGAGAGAGAGGCTAGAGAGAAAGACTTGGGGGAGGGAGAGAGAGAGGGGCTAGAGAGAAAGACTTGGGGACAGAGGGAGAGAGAGAGATAGAGCATAGAGAGAAAGAGGGAGGGAGAGAGAGGGGCTAGAGAGAAAGACTTGGGGGAGGGAGGGAGAGAGAGAGGGGCTAGAGAGAAATACTTGGGGGAGGGAGGGAGAGAGAGAGAGGGGGCTAGAGAGAAAGACTTGGGGGAGGGAGGGAGAGAGAGAGAGGGAATAGATAGGAAGACTTGGGGGAGGGAGAGAGAGAGGGGCTAGAGAGAAATACTTGGGGAGGGAGGAGAGAGAGAGAGGGGGCTAGAGAGAAAGACTTGGGGAGGGAGGGAGGGAGAGAGAGAGAGAGCTAGAGAGAAAGACTTGGGGAGGGAGAGAGAGAGAGAGAGGCTAGTAGAGAGGAAGACTTGGGGAGGGAGAGAGAGGGGGCTAGAGAGAAAGACTTGGGGAGGGAGGGAGAAAGAGAGAGGGGCTAGATAGGAAGTCTTGGGGGAGGGAGAGAGAGAGAGAGGGCGGCTAGAGAGAAAGACTTGGGGAGGGAGAGAGAGAGGGGCTAGATAGGAAGACTTGGGGGAGGGAGAGAGAGAGGGGGCTAGAGAGAAAGACTTGGGGGAGAGAGGGAGAGAGAGAGAGACAGGGGCTAGAGAGAAGGACTTGGGGAGGGAGGGAGAGAGAGGGGGGGGCTAGAGAGAAAGACTTTGGGAGAGAGGGAGAGAGAGAGAGGGGCCAGATAGGAAGACTTGGGGAGGGAGAAAGAGAGAGGCTAGAGAGAAAGATTTGGGGGAGAGGGAGAGAGAGAGAGAGAGAGGCCCTAGATAGGAAGATTTGGGGGAGGGAGAGAGAGAGGCTAGAGAGGAAGACTTGGGGAGGGATAGAGAGAGGGGCTAGAGAGAAAGTCTTGGGGAGGGAGAGAGAGAGGGGCTAGAGAGAAAGACTTGGGGGAGAGAGAGAGAGAGAGAGAGAGGCTAGATAGTGAAGACTTGTGGGAGGGAAAGAGAGAGAGGGGCTAGAGAGAAAGACTTGGGGACAGAGGGAGGGAGAGAGAGAGAGAGAGAGCGAGAGAGAGTCTAGAGAGAAAGACTTGGGGAGGGAGAGAGAGAGAGAGGCTAGTAGAGAGGAAGACTTGGGGAGGGAGAGAGAGGGGGCTAGAGAGAAAGACTTGGGGAGGGAGGAGAAAGAGAGAGGGGCTAGATAGGAAGTCTTGGGGGAGGGAGAGAGAGAGAGGGCGACTAGAGAGAAAGACTTGGGGAGGAGAGAGAGAGGGGGCTAGATAGGAAGACTTGGGGGAGGGAGAGAGAGAGGGGCGGGGCTAGAGAGAAAGACTTGGGGGAAAGAGGGAGAGAGAGAGAGAGACAGGGGCTAGAGAGAAGGACTTGGGGAGGGAGGGAGAGAGAGAGGGGGGGCTAGAGAGAAAGACTTGGGGGAGAGAGGGAGAGAGAGAGAGAGAGAGAGAGGGGGGCTAGATAGGAAGACTTGGGGAGGGAGAAAGAGAGAGGCTAGATAGAAAGACTTGGGCGACGGAGAGAGAGAGGTGCTAGAGAGAAAGACTTGGGGGAGGGAGAGAGAGAGGGGCTAGAGAGAAAGACTTGGGGAGGGAGAGAGACAGGGGCTAGAGAGAAAGACTTGGGGAGGGAGGGAGAGAGAGAGAGGCTAGAGAGAAAGACTTGGGGAGGGAGAGAGAGAAAGAGACAGAAAGACTTGGGGAGGGAGGGAGAGAGAGAGGCTAGAGAGAAATACTTGGGAGAGGGAGGGAGAGACAGAGAGGGGGCTAGAGAGAAAGACTTGGGGGAGGGAGGGAGAGAGAGAGAGGGGCTAGATAGGGAAGATTTGGGGGAGGGAGAGATAGAGAGAGGCAAGAGAGAAAGACTTGGGGAGGGAGAGAGAGAGGGGCTAGAGAGAAAGACTTGGGGACAGAGGGAGAGAGAGAGAGAGAGCTAGAGAGAAAGACTTGGGGAGGGAGGGAGGGAGAGAGAGAGAGAGAGAGCCTAGAGAGAAAGACTTGGGGAGGGAGGGAGAGAGAGAGAGGCTAGTAGAGAGGAAGACTTGGGGAGGGAGAGAGAGGGGGCTAGAGAGAAAGACTTGGGGAGGGAGGGAGAAAGAGAGAGGGGCTAGATAGGAAGTCTTGGGGGAGGGAGAGAGAGAGAGGGGGCGGCTAGAGAGAAAGACTTGGGGAGGGAGAGAGAGAGGGGGCTAGATAGGAAGACTTGGAGGAGGGAGAGAGAGAGAGGGGCTAGAGAGAAGGACTTGGGGAGGGAAGGAGAGACAGGGGCTAGAGAGAAAGACTTGGGGAGGGAGGGAGAGAGAGAGAGGCTAGAGATAAAGACTTGGGGAGGGAGCGAGAGAGAGAGGGGTTAGAGAGAAAGACTTGGGGAGGGAGGGAGAGAGAGAGGCTAGAGAGAAATACTTGGGGGAGGGAGGGAGAGACAGAGAGGGGGCTAGAGAGAAAGACTTGGGGGATGGAGGGAGAGAGAGAGAGACAGGGGCCAGAGAGAAGGACTTGGGGAGGGAAGGAGAGACAGGGGCTAGAGAGAAAGACTTGGGGAGGGAGGGAGAGAGAGAGAGGCTAGAGAGAAAGACTTGGGGAGGGAGAGAGAGAGGGGTTAGAGAGAAAGACTTGGGGAGGGAGGGAGAGAGAGAGGCTAGAGAGAAATACTTGGGGGAGGGAGGGAGAGACAGAGAGGGGGCTAGAGAGAAAGACTTGGGGGATGGAGGGAGAGAGAGAGAGGGGCTAGATAGGGAAGACTTGGGGGAGGGAGAGATAGAGAGAGGCAAGAGAGAAAGACTTGGGGAGGGAGAGAGAGAGAGGCTAGAGAGAAAGACGGGGGAGGGAGAGAGAGAGGGGCTAGAGAGAAAGACTTGGGGACAGAGGGAGAGAGAGAGAGAGCATAGAGAGAAAGAGGGAGGGAGAGAGAGGGGCTAGAGAGAAAGACTTGGGGAGGGAGGGAGAGAGAGAGGGGCTAGAGAGAAATACTTGGGGGAGGGAGGGAGAGAGAGAGAGGGGGCTAGAGAGAAAGACTTGGGGGAGGGAGGGAGAGAGAGAGAGGGAATAGATAGGAAGACTTGGGGGAGGGAGAGAGAGAGGGGCTAGAGAGAAAGACTTGGGGAGGGAGGGAGGGAGAGAGAGAGAGAGAGGCTAGAGAGAAAGACTTGGGGAGGGAGAGAGAGAGAGAGAGGCTAGTAGAGAGGAAGACTTGGGGAGGGAGAGAGAGGGGGCTAGAGAGAAAGACTTGGGGAGGGAGGGAGAAAGAGAGAGGGGCTAGATAGGAAGTCTTGGGGGAGGGAGAGAGAGAGAGAGGCGGCTAGAGAGAAAGACTTGGGGAGGGAGAGAGAGGGGCTAGATAGGAAGACTTGGGGAGGGAGAGAGAGAGGGGGCTAGAGAGAAAGACTTGGGGAGAGAGGGAGAGAGAGAGAGACAGGGGCTAGAGAGAAGGACTTGGGGAGGGAGGGAGAGAGAGGGGGGCTAGAGAGAAAGACTTTGGGAGAGAGGGAGAGAGAGAGGGGGCTAGATAGGAAGACTTGGGGAGGGAGAAAGAGAGAGGCTAGAGAGAAAGATTTGGGGGAGAGGGAGAGAGAGAGAGAGAGAGAGGCCCTAGATAGGAAGATTTGGGGAGTGAGAGAGAGAGGCTAGAGAGGAAGACTTGGGGAGGGATAGAGAGAGGGGCTAGAGAGAAAGTCTTGGGGAGGGAGAGAGAGAGGGGCTAGAGAGAAAAGACTTGGGGAGAGAGAGAGAGAGAGAGAGAGGCTAGATAGTGAAGACTTGTGGGAGGGAAAGAGAGAGAGGGGCTAGAGAGAAAGACTTGGGGGAGGGAGGGAGAGAGATATAGGGCTAGATAGGAAGACTTGGGGAGGGAGAGAGAGAGGGGCTAGAGAGAAAGACTTGGGGAGGGAGGGAGAGAGAGAGGAGCTAAAGAGAAAGACTTGGGGGGAGGGAGAGAGAGGAGGGCTAGAGAGAAAGACTTGGGGGAGGGAGGGAGAGAGAGAGAGGGGCCAGATAGGGAAGATTTGGGGGAGGGAGAGATAGAGAGAGGCAAGAGAGAAAGACTTGGGGGAGGGAGAGAGAGAGGGGGCTTGGGGGAGAGAGAAAGACTTGGGGACAGAGGGAGAGAGAGAGAGAGCATAGAGAGAAAGACTTGGGGAGGGAGGGAGGAGAGAGAGAGAGAGAGCCTAGAGAGAAAGACTTGGGGAGGGAGGGAGAGAGAGAGAGGCTAGTAGAGAGGAAGACTTGGGGAGGGAGAGAGAGGGGGGCTAGAGAGAAAGACTTGGGGAGGGAGGGAGAAAGAGAGAGGGGCTAGATAGGAAGTCTTGGGGGAGGGAGAGAGAGAGAGAGGGCGGCTAGAGAGAAAGACTTGGGGAGGGAGAGAGAGAGGGGGCTAGATAGGAAGACTTGGAGGAGGGAGAGAGAGAGAGGGGCTAGAGAGAAGGACTTGGGGAGGGAAGGAGAGACAGGGGCTAGAGAGAAAGACTTGGGGAGGGAGGGAGAGAGAGAGAGGCTAGAGATAAAGACTTGAGGAGGGAGCGAGAGAGAGAGGGGTTAGAGAGAAAGACTTGGGGAGGGAGGGAGAGAGAGAGGCTAGAGAGAAATACTTGGGGGAGGGAGGGAGAGACAGAGAGGGGGCTAGAGAGAAAGACTTGGGGGATGGAGGGAGAGAGAGAGAGACAGGGGCTAGAGAGAAGGACTTGGGGAGGGAAGGAGAGACAGGGGCTAGAGAGAAAGACTTGGGGAGGGAGGGAGAGAGAGAGAGGCTAGAGAGAAAGACTTGGGGAGGGAGCGAGAGAGAGAGGGGTTAGAGAGAAAGACTTGGGGAGGGAGGGAGAGAGAGAGGCTAGAGAGAAATACTTGGGGGAGGGAGGGAGAGACAGAGAGGGGGGGCTAGAGAGAAAGACTTGGGGGATGGAGGGAGAGAGAGAGGGGGCTAGATAGGGAAGACTTGGGGGAGGGAGAGATAGAGAGAGGCAAGAGAGAAAGACTTGGGGGAGGGAGAGAGAGAGAGAGGCTAGAGAGAAAGACGGGGGGAGGGAGAGAGAGAGGGGCTAGAGAGAAAGACTTGGGGACAGAGGGAGAGAGAGAGAGAGCATAGAGAGAAAGAGGGAGGGAGAGAGAGGGGCTAGAGAGAAAGACTTGGGGAGGGAGGGAGAGAGAGAGGGCTAGAGAGAAATACTTGGGGGAGGGAGGAGAGAGAGAGAGGGGGCTAGAGAGAAAGACTTGGGGGAGGGAGGGAGAGAGAGAGAGGGAATAGATAGGAAGACTTGGGGGAGGGAGAGAGAGAGGGGCTAGAGAGAAAGACTTGGGGAGGGAGGGAGGGAGAGAGAGAGAGAGAGCTAGAGAGAAAGACTTGGGGAGGGAGAGAGAGAGAGAGAGGCTAGTAGAGAGGAAGACTTGGGGAGGGAGAGAGAGGGGGCTAGAGAGAAAGACTTGGGGAGGGAGGGAGAAAGAGAGGGGGCTAGATAAGAAGTCTTGGGGGAGGGAGAGAGAGAGAGAGGGCGGCTAGAGAGAAAGACTTGGGGAGGGAGAGAGAGGGGCTAGATAGGAAGACTTGGGGAGGGAGAGAGAGAGGGGGCCTAGAGAGAAAGACTTGGGGGAGAGAGGGAGAGAGAGAGAGACAGGGGCTAGAGAGAAGGACTTGGGGAGGGAGGGAGAGAGAGGGGGGGCTAGAGAGAAAGACTTTGGGAGAGAGGGAGAGAGAGAGAGGGGCCAGATAGGAAGACTTGGGGAGGGAGAAAGAGAGAGGCTAGAGAGAAAGATTTGGGGGAGAGAGGGAGAGAGAGAGAGAGAGAGAGGCCCTAGATAGGAAGATTTGGGGGAGTGAGAGAGAGAGGCTAGAGAGGAAGACTTGGGGAGGGATAGAGAGAGGGGCTAGAGAGAAAGTCTTGGGGAGGGAGAGAGAGGGGGCTAGAGAGAAAGACTTGGGGAGAGAGAGAGAGAGAGAGGCTAGATAGTGAAGACTTGTGGGAGGGAAAGAGAGAGAGGGGCTAGAGAGAAAGACTTGGGGGAGGGAGGGAGAGAGAGATATGGGCTAGATAGGAAGACTTGGGGGAGGGAGAGAGAGAGGGGCTAGAGAGAAAGACTTGGGGGAGGGAGGGAGAGAGAGAGGAGCTAAAGAGAAAGACTTGGGGGAGGGAGAGAGGAGGGCTAGAGAGAAAGACTTGGGGGAGGGAGAGAGAGAGAGGGCTAGAGAGAAAGACTTGGGGGAGGGAGGGAGGGAGAGAGAGAGGGCTAGAGAGAAATACTTGGGGAGGGAGGGAGAGAGAGAGAGGGGGCTAGAGAGAAAGACTTGGGGGAGGGAGAGAGAGAGGGGCAAGAGAGAAAGACTTGGGGAGGGAGAGAGAGGGGGCTAGAGAGAAAGACTTGGGGAGAGAGGGAGAGAGAGAGAGAGAGAGAGAGGGGCTAGATAGTGAAGACTTGTGGGACGGAAAGAGAGAGGGGGCTAGAGAGAAAGACTTGGGGGAGGGAGGGAGAGAGAGATATGGGCTAGATAGGAAGACTTGGGGGAGGGAGAGAGAGAGGGGCTAGAGAGAAAGACTTGGGGGAGGGAGGGAGAGAGAGATGAGCTAAAGAGAAAGACTTGGGGAAGGAGAGAGAGGAGGGCTAGAGAGAAAGACTTGGGGAGGGAGGGAGAGAGAGAGAGGGTGCTAGAGAGAAAGACTTGGGGGAGGGAGAGAGAGAGGGGCTAGAGAGAAATACTTGGGGGAGGGAGAGAGAGAGAGGGGGCTAGAGAGACAGACTTGGGGGAGGGAGGGAGAGAGAGAGAGAGAGAGAGAGAGAGAGAGGGGCTAGATAGTGAAGACTTGTGGGAGGGAAAGAGAGAGGGGCTAGAGAGAAAGACTTTGGGGAGGGAGAGAGAGAGGGGCTAGAGAGAAAGACTTGGGGGAGGGAGAGAGAGAGAGGGCTAGAGAGAAAGACTTGGGGGAGAGAGAGAGGGGCTAGAGAGAAAGACTTGGGGAGGGAGGGAGAGAGAGAGGGGCTAGAGAGAAAGTCTTGGGGGAGGGAGAGAGAGAGAGGGGGGCTAGAGAGAAACACTTGGGGGAGGGAGACAGAGTGGGGCTAGAGAGAAAGACTTGGGGAGGGAGGGAAAGAGAGAGGGGCTAGATAAGAAGACTTGGGGGAGGGAGGGAAAGAATGAGAGAGGCTAGAGAGAAACACTTGGGGAGGGAGAGAGAGGGGCTAGAGAGAAATACTTGGGGGAGGGAGGGAGAGAGAGAGGGGGCTAGAGAGAAAGACTTGGGGAGGGAGGGAGAGAGAGAGGGGCCAGATAGGGAAGACTTGGGGGAGGGAGAGAGAGAGAGGCTAGAGAGAAAGACTTGGGGGAGGGAGAGAGAGAGGGGCTAGAGAGAAAGACTTGGGGACAGAGGGAGAGAGAGAGAGCATAGAGAGAAAGAGGGAGGGAGAGAGAGGGGCTAGAGAGAAAGACTTGGGGGAGGGAGGGAGAGAGAGAGGGGCTAGAGAGAAATACTTTGGGGAGGGAGGGAGAGAGAGAGAGGGGGCTAGAGAGAAAGACTTGGGGGAGGGAGGGAGAGAGAGAGAGGGAATAGATAGGAAGACTTGGGGGAGGGAGAGAGAGAGGGCTAGAGAGAAATACTTGGGGAGGGAGGGAGAGAGAGAGAGGGGGGCTAGAGAGAAAGACTTGGGGAGGGAGGGAGGGAGAGAGAGAGAGAGAGAGGCTAGAGAGAAAGACTTGGGGAGGGAGAGAGAGAGAGAGAGGCTAGTAGAGAGGAAGACTTGGGGAGAGAGAGAGAGGGGGCTAGAGAGAAAGACTTGGGGAGGGAGGGAGAAAGAGAGAGGGGCTAGATAGGAAGTCTTGGGGGAGGGAGAGAGAGAGAGAGGGCGGCTAGAGAGAAAGACTTGGGGAGGGAGAGAGAGAGGGGCTAGATAGGAAGACTTGGGGAGGGAGAGAGAGAGGGGGGGGCTAGAGAGAAAGACTTGGGGGAGAGAGGGAGAGAGAGAGAGACAGGGGCTAGAGAGAAGGACTTGGGGAGGGAGGGAGAGAGAGAGGGGGCTAGAGAGAAAGACTTGGGGGAGAGGGGAGAGAGAGAGAGGGGCTAGATAGGAAGACTTGGGGAGGGAGAAAGAGAGAGGCTAGAGAGAAAGATTTGGGGGAGAGAGGGAGAGAGAGAGAGAGAGAGGGCCCTAGATAGGAAGATTTGGGGGAGGGAGAGAGAGAGGCTAGAGAGGAAGACTTGGGAGGGATAGAGAGAGGGGCTAGAGAGAAAGTCTTGGGGAGGGAGAGAGAGAGGGGCTAGAGAGAAAGACTTGGGGGAGGGAGGAAGAAAGAGAGAGGGGCTAGATAGGAAGACTTGGGGGAGGGAGAGAGAGAGAGAGGGGCAAGAGAGAAAGACTTGGGGGAGGGAGAGAGAGGGGCTAGAGAGAAAGGCTTGGGGAGGGAGAGAGAGAGGGGCTAGATAGTAAGAATTGGGGGAGGGAGAGAGAGAGGGGGGGCTAGAGAGAAAGACTTCGGGGAGGGAGAGAGAGAGGGCTAGAGAGAAAGACTTGGGCGACGGAGAGAGGGGCTGGAGAGAAAGACTTGGGGGAGGGAGGGAGAGAGAGAGGGGCTAGAGAGAAAGACTTGGGGGAGGGAGAGAGAGAGGTGCTAGAGAGAAAGACTTGGGGGAGGGAGAGAGAGAGGGGCTAGAGAGAAAGAGTTGGGGGAGGGAGAGAGAGAGGGGCTAGAGGAAAGACTTGGGGGAGGGAGAGAGACAGGGGCTAGAGAGAAAGACTTGGGGGGAGGGAGAGAGAGAGAGGCTAGAGAGAAAGACTTGGGGAGGGAGAGAGAGAGAGGCTAGAGAGAAAGACTTGGGGAGGGAGCGAGAGAGAGAGAGGGGCTAGAGAGAAAGACTTGGGGACAGAGGGAGAGAGAGAGAGCATAGAGAGAAAGAGGGAGGGAGAGAGAGGGGCTAGAGAGAAAGACTTGGGGAGGGAGGGAGAGAGAGAGGGGCCAGAGAGAAATACTTTGGGGAGGGAGGGAGAGAGAGAGGGGGGGCTAGAGAGAAAGACTTGGGGGAGGGAGGGAGAGAGAGAGAGGGAATAGATAGGAAGACTTGGGGGAGGGAGAGAGAGAGGGGCTAGAGAGAAATACTTGGGGGGAGGGAGGGAGAGAGAGAGGGGGGCTAGAGAGAAAGACTTGGGGAGGGAGGGAGGAGAGAGAGAGAGAGAGAGAGGCTAGAGAGAAAGACTTGGGGAGGGAGAGAGAGAGAGAGAGGCTAGTAGAGAGGAAGACTTGGGGAGAGAGAGAGAGGGGGCTAGAGAGAAAGACTTGGGGAGGGAGGGAGAAAGAGAGAGGGCTAGATAGGAAGTCTTGGGGGAGGGAGAGAGAGAGAGAGGGCGGCTAGAGAGAAAGACTTGGGGAGGGAGAGAGAGAGGGGCTAGATAGGAAGACTTGGGGAAGGGAGAGAGAGAGGGGGGCTAGAGAGAAAGACTTGGGGGAGAGAGGGAGAGAGAGAGAGACAGGGCTAGAGAGAAGGACTTGGGGAGGGAGGGAGAGAGAGAGGGGGCTAGAGAGAAAGACTTGGGGGAGAGAGGGAGAGAGAGAGAGGGGCTAGATAGGAAGACTTGGGGAGGGAGAAAGAGAGAGGCTAGAGAGAAAGATTTGGGGGAGAGAGGGAGAGAGAGAGAGAGAGAGAGAGGCCCTAGATAGGAAGATTTGGGGGAGGGAGAGAGAGAGGCTAGAGAGGAAGACTTGGGAGGGATAGAGAGAGGGGCTAGAGAGAAAGTCTTGGGGAGGGAGAGAGAGAGGGGCTAGAGAGAAAGACTTGGGGGAGGGAGGAAGAAAGAGAGAGGGGCTAGATAGGAAGACTTGGGGGAGGGAGAGAGAGAGAGATGGGCAAGAGAGAAAGACTTGGGGGAGGGAGAGAGAGAGGGGCTAGAGAGAAAGACTTGGGGGAGGGAGGGAGAGAGAGAGAGAGAGAGAGAGAGAGAGGGGGCTAGATAGTGAAGACTTGTGGGAGGGAAAGTGAGAGAGGGGCTAGAGAGAAAGACTTTGGGGAGGGAGAGAGAGAGGGCTAGAGAGAAAGACTTGGGGGAGGGAGAGAGGGGCTAGATAGGAAGACTTGGGGAAGGGAGAGAGAGAGGGGGGGGCTAGAGAGAAAGACTTGGGGGAGAGAGGGAGAGAGAGAGAGACAGGGGCTAGAGAGAAGGACTTGGGGAGGGAGGGAGAGAGAGAGGGGGGCTAGAGAGAAAGACTTGGGGGAGAGAGGGAGAGAGAGAGGGGCTAGATAGGAAGACTTGGGGAGGGAGAAAGAGAGAGGCTAGAGAGAAAGATTTGGGGGAGAGAGGGAGAGAGAGAGAGAGAGAGAGAGAGGCCCTAGATAGGAAGATTTGGGGGAGGGAGAGAGAGAGGCTAGAGAGGAAGACTTGGGAGGGATAGAGAGAGGGGGCTAGAGAGAAAGTCTTGGGGAGGGAGAGAGAGAGGGGCTAGAGAGAAAGACTTGGGGGAGGGAGGAAGAAAGAGAGAGGGGCTAGATAGGAAGACTTGGGGGAGGGAGAGAGAGAGAGATGGGCAAGAGAGAAAGACTTGGGGGAGGGAGAGAGAGAGGGGCTAGAGAGAAAGACTTGGGGGAGGGAGGGAGAGAGAGAGAGAGAGAGAGAGAGAGAGAGGGGCTAGATAGTGAAGACTTGTGGGGGAGGGAAAGTGAGAGAGGGGCTAGAGAGAAAGACTTTGGGGAGGGAGAGAGAGAGGGGCTAGAGAGAAAGACTTGGGGGGGGAGAGAGAGGAGGGCTAGAGAGAAAGACTTGGGGGAGAGAGAGGGGCTAGAGAGAAAGACTTGGGGAGGGAGGGAGAGAGAGAGGGGCTAGAGAGAAAGACTTGGGGAGGGAGGGAGAGAGAGAGGGGCTAGAGAGAAACACTTGGGGGAGGGAGACAGGGAGAGAGAAAGACTTGGTGGAGGGAGGGAAAGAGAGAGGGGCTAGAGAAAAGACTTGGGGGAGGGAGAAAGAGTGAGAGGCTAGAGAGAAAGACTTGGGGAGGGAGGGAGAGAGAGAGGCTAGAGAAGAAGACTTGGGGGAGAGGAGAGGGGGCTAAAGAAAGAGGGAGGCTAGAGAGAAACACTTGGGGAGGGAGAGAGAGAGAGAGGGCGGCTAGAGAGAAAGACTTGGGGAGAGAGAGAGAGGGGCTAGATAGGAAGACTTGGGGAGGGAGAGAGAGAGGGGGCTAGAGAGAAAGACTTGGGGGAGGGAGAGAGAGAGACAGGGGCTAGAGAGAAGGACTTGGGGAGGGAGGGAGAGAGAGGGGGGGGCTAGAGAGAAAGACTTGGGGGAGAGAGGGAGAGAGAGAGAGGGGCTAGATAGGAAGACTTGGGGAGGGAGAAAGAGAGAGGCTAGAGAGAAAGATTTGGGGGAGAGAGGGAGAGAGAGAGAGGGGAGAGAGAGAGAGAGGCTAGATAGGAAGATTTGGGGGAGGGAGAGAGAGAGGGCTAGAGAGGAAGACTTGGGAGGGATAGAGAGAGGGGCTAGAGAGAAAGTCTTGGGGAGGGAGAGAGAGAGGGGCTAGAGAGAAAGACTTGGGGGAGGGAGGAAGAAAGAGAGAGGGGCTAGATAGGAAGACTTGGGGGAGGGAGAGAGAGAGAGATGGGCAAGAGAGAAAGACTTGGGGAGGGAGAGAGAGAGGGGGCTAGAGAGAAAGACTTGGGGAGGGAGGGAGAGAGAGAGAGAGAGAGAGAGAGAGAGAGGGCTAGATAGTGAAGACTTGTGGGAGGGAAAGTGAGAGAGGGGCTAGAGAGAAAGACTTTGGGGAGGGAGAGAGAGGGGCTAGAGAGAAAGACTTGGGGGAGGGAGAGAGAGAGAGGGCTAGAGAGAAAGACTTGGGGGAGAGAGAGAGGGGCTAGAGAGAAAGACTTGGGGAGGGAGGGAGAGAGAGAGGGGCTAGAGAGAAAGACTTGGGGAGGGAGAGAGAGAGAGGGCTAGAGAGAAACACTTGGGGGAGGGAGACAGAGTGGGGCTAGAGAGAAAGACTTGGTGGAGGGAGGGAAAGAGAGAGGGGCTAGATAAGAAGACTTGGGGGAGGGAGGGAAAGAATGAGAGAGGCTAGAGAGAAACACTTGGGGAGGGAGAGAGAGGGCCTAGAGAGAAATACTTGGGGGAGGGAGGGAGAGAGAGAGGGGGCTAGATAGGGAAGACTTGGGGAGGGAGAGAGAGAGAGAGGCTAGAGAGAAAGACTTGGGGGAGGGAGAGAGAGAGGGGCTAGAGAGAAAGACTTGGGGACAGAGGGAGAGAGAGAGAGCATAGAGAGAAAGAGGGGAGGGAGAGAGGGGCCTAGAGAGAAAGACTTGGGGGAGGGAGGGAGAGAGAGAGGGGCTAGAGAGAAATACTTTGGGGAGGGAGGGAGAGAGAGAGAGGGGGCTAGAGAGAAAGACTTGGGGGAGGGAGGGAGAGAGAGAGAGGGAATAGATAGGAAGACTTGGGGGAGGGAGAGAGAGGGGGCTAGAGAGAAATACTTGGGGGAGGGAGGGAGAGAGAGAGGGGGGGCTAGAGAGAAAGACTTGGGGAGGGAGGGAGGGAGAGAGAGAGAGAGAGGCTAGAGAGAAAGACTTGGGGAGGGAGAGAGAGAGAGAGAGGCTAGTAGAGAGGAAGACTTGGGGAGAGAGAGAGAGGGGGCTAGAGAGAAAGACTTGGGGAGGGAGGGAGAAAGAGAGAGGGGCTAGATAGGAAGTCTTGGGGGAGGGAGAGAGAGAGAGAGGGCGGCTAGAGAGAAAGACTTGGGGAGGGAGAGAGAGAGGGGCTAGATAGGAAGACTTGGGGGAGGGAGAGAGAGAGGGGGGCTAGAGAGAAAGACTTGGGGGAGAGAGGGAGAGAGAGAGAGACAGGGGCTAGAGAGAAGGACTTGGGGAGGGAGGGAGAGAGAGAGGGGGGGGGCTAGAGAGAAAGACTTGGGGGAGAGAGGGAGAGAGAGAGAGGGGCAGATAGGAAGACTTGGGGAGGGAGAAAGAGAGAGGCTAGAGAGAAAGATTTGGGGGAGAGAGGGAGAGAGAGAGAGAGAGAGGCCCTAGATAGGAAGATTTGGGGAGGGAGAGAGAGAGGCTAGAGAGGAAGACTTGGGAGGGATAGAGAGAGGGGCTAGAGAGAAAGTCTTGGGGAGGGAGAGAGAGAGGGGCTAGAGAGAAAGACTTGGGGGAGGGAGGAAGAAAGAGAGAGGGGCTAGATAGGAAGACTTGGGGAGGGAGAGAGAGAGAGAGGGGCAAGAGAGAAAGACTTGGGGGAGGGAGAGAGAGAGGGGCTAGAGAGAAAGGCTTGGGGGAGGGAGAGAGAGAGGGGGCTAGATAGTAAGAATTGGGGGAGGGAGAGAGAGAGGGGGCTAGAGAGAAAGACTTTGGAGGGAGAGAGAGAGGGGCTAGAGAGAAAGACTTGGGCGACGGAGAGAGGGGCTGGAGAGAAAGACTTGGGGAGGGAGGGAGAGAGAGAGGGGCTAGAGAGAAAGACTTGGGGGAGGGAGAGAGAGAGGTGCTAGAGAGAAAGACTTGGGGGAGGGAGAGAGAGAGGGGCTAGAGAGAAAGAGTTGGGGGAGGGAGAGAGAGAGGGGCTAGAGGAAAGACTTGGGGGAGGGAGAGAGACAGGGGCTAGAGAGAAAGACTTGGGGAGGGAGAGAGAGAGAGAGGCTAGAGAGAAAGACTTGGGGAGGGAGAGAGAGAGAGGCTAGAGAGAAAGACTTGGGGAGGGAGCGAGAGAGAGAGAGGGGCTAGAGAGAAAGACTTGGGGACAGAGGGAGAGAGAGAGAGCATAGAGAGAAAGAGGGGGGAGAGAGAGGGGCTAGAGAGAAAGACTTGGGGGAGGGAGGGAGAGAGAGAGGGGCTAGAGAGAAATACTTTGGGGAGGGAGGGAGAGAGAGAGAGGGGGCTAGAGAGAAAGACTTGGGGGAGGGAGGGAGAGAGAGAGAGGGAATAGATAGGAAGACTTGGGGGAGGGAGAGAGAGAGGGGGCTAGAGAGAAATACTTGGGGGAGGGAGGGAGAGAGAGAGAGGGGGCTAGAGAGAAAGACTTGGGGAGGGAGGGAGGGAGAGAGAGAGAGAGAGGCTAGAGAGAAAGACTTGGGGAGGGAGAGAGAGAGAGAGAGGCTAGTAGAGAGGAAGACTTGGGGAGAGAGAGAGAGGGGGCTAGAGAGAAAGACTTGGGGAGGGAGGGAGAAAGAGAGAGGGGCTAGATAGGAAGTCTTGGGGGAGGGAGAGAGAGAGAGAGGGCGGCTAGAGAGAAAGACTTGGGGAGGGAGAGAGAGAGGGGCTAGATAGGAAGTCTTGGGGAGGGAGAGAGAGAGGGGGGGCTAGAGAGAAAGACTTGGGGGAGAGAGGGAGAGAGAGAGAGACAGGGCTAGAGAGAAGGACTTGGGGAGGGAGGGAGAGAGAGAGGGGGGCTAGAGAGAAAGACTTGGGGGAGAGAGGGAGAGAGAGAGAGGGGCTAGATAGGAAGACTTGGGGAGGGAGAAAGAGAGAGGCTAGAGAGAAAGATTTGGGGGAGAGAGGGAGAGAGAGAGAGAGAGAGAGGCCCTAGATAGGAAGATTTGGGGAGGGAGAGAGAGAGGCTAGAGAGGAAGACTTGGGAGGGATAGAGAGAGGGGCTAGAGAGAAAGTCTTGGGGAGGGAGAGAGAGAGGGGCTAGAGAGAAAGACTTGGGGGAGGGAGGAAGAAAGAGAGAGGGGCTAGATAGGAAGACTTGGGGGAGGGAGAGCGAGAGAGATGGGCAAGAGAGAAAGACTTGGGGGAGGGAGAGAGAGAGGGGCTAGAGAGAAAGGCTTGGGGAGGGAGAGAGAGAGGGGCTAGATAGTAAGAATTGGGGGAGGGAGAGAGAGAGGGGGCTAGAGAGAAAGACTTCGGGGAGGGAGAGAGAGAGGGGCTAGAGAGAAAGACTTGGGCGACGGAGAGAGGGGCTGGAGAGAAAGACTTGGGGGAGGGAGGGAGAGAGAGGGGGCTAGAGAGAAAGACTTGGGGGAGGGAGAGAGAGAGGTGCTAGAGAGAAAGACTTGGGGGAGGGAGAGAGAGAGGGGCTAGAGAGAAAGAGTTGGGGAGGGAGAGAGAGAGGGCCAGAGTGAAAGACTTGGGGGAGGGAGAGAGACAGGGGCTAGAGAGAAAGACTTGGGGAGGGAGAGAGAGAGAGAGGCTAGAGAGAAAGACTTGGGGAGGGAGAGAGAGAGAGGCTAGAGAGAAAGACTTGGGGAGGAGCGAGAGAGAGAGAGGGGCTAGAGAGAAAGACTTGGGGAGGGAGGGAGAGAGAGAGAGGGGCTAGAGAGAAAGACTTGGGGAGGGAGGGAGAGAGAGAGAGAGAGAGAGAGGGGCTAGAGAGAAATACTTGGGGAGGGAGAGAGAGAGGGCTAGAGAGGAAGACATGGGGAGGGAGAGAGAGAGGGGCTAGAGAGAAAGTCTTGGGGAGGGAGAGAGAGAGGGTCTAGAGAGAAAGACTTGGGGGAGGGAGGGAGAAAGAGAGAGGGGCTAGATAGGAAGACTTGGGGGAGGGAGAGAGAGAGAAGGGCAAGAGAGAAAGACTTGGGGGAGGGAGAGAGAGAGGGGGCTAGAGAGAAAGACTTGGGGGAGAGAGGGAGAGAGAGAGAAAGAGGGGGCTAGATAGGAAGACTTGGGGGAGAGAGAAGGGCTAGAGAGAATGACTTGGGGGAGGGAGGGAGAGAGAGATAGATATGGGCTAGATAGGAAGACTTGGGGAGGGAGAGAGAGAGGGGCTAGAGAGAAAGACTTGGGGGAGGGAGGGAGAGAGAGAGAGAGGAGCTAAAGAGAAAGACTTGGGGGAGGGAGAGAGAGGAGGACTAGAGATAAAGACTTGGGGGAGGGAGGGAGAGAGAGAGAGGGGCTAGAGAGAAAGACTTGGGGAGGGAGAGAGAGAGGAGCTAGAGAGAAATACTTGGGGGAGGGAGAGAGAGAGAGAGGGGCTAGAGAGAAAGACTTGGGGGAGGGAGGGAGAGAGAGAGAGAGAGAGAGAGAGAGAGAGAGAGAGAGAGAGAGAGAGGCTAGATAGTGAAGACTTGTGGGAGGGAAAGAGAGAGAGGGGCTAGAGAGAAAGACTTTGGGGAGGGAGAGAGATAGGGGGCTAGAGAGAAAGACTTGGGGGAGGGAGAGAGAGAGGGGCTAGAGAGAAAGACTTGGGGGAGAGAGAGAGGGGCTAGAGAGAAAGACTTGGGGAGGGAGGGAGAGAGAGGGGGCTAGAGAGAAAGACTTGGGGGAGGGAGAGAGAGAGAGAGGGGCTAGATAAGAAGACTTGGCGGAGGGAGGGAAATAGAGAGAGAGGCTAGAGAGAAACACTTGGGGAGGGAGAGAGAGAGGCTAGAGAGAAAGACTTGGGGGAGGGAGGGAGAGACAGAGGGGCTAGAGAGAAAGACTTGGGGGAGGGAGGGAGAGAGAGAGAGGGGGGCTAGAGAGAAAGACTTGGGGGAGGGAGGGAGAGAGAGAGAGGGGCTAGATAGGAAGACTTGGGGGAGGGAGAGAGAGAGAGAGGCTAGAGAGAAAGACTTGGGGGAGAGAGAGAGGGGCTAGAGAGAAAGACTTGGGGAGGGAGGGAGGGAGAGAGAGGGGGCTAGAGAGAAAGACTTGGGGGAGGGAGAGAGAGAGAGAGGGGCTAGATAAGAAGACTTGGGGGAGGGAGGGAAAGAGAGAGAGAGGCTAGAGAGAAACACTTGGGGAGGGAGAGAGAGGGGCTAGAGAGAAATACTTGGGATGGAGGGAAAGAGAGAGAGGGGGCTAGAGAGAAAGACTTGGGGGAGGGAGGGAGAGAGAGAGAGGGGCTAGATAGGAAGACTTGGGGGAGGGAGAGAGAGAGAGAGGCTAGAGAGAAAGACTTGGGGGAGGGAGAGAGAGAGGGCTAGAGAGAAAGACTTGGGGACAGAGGGAGAGAGAGAGAGAGAGAGAGGCTAGAGAGAAAGACTTGGGGAGGGAGAGAGAGAGAGGCTAGAGAGAAAGACTTGGGGAGGGAGGGAGAGAGAGAGAGGGGCTAGATAGGAAGACTTGGGGGAGGGAGAGAGAGAGAGGGGGCTAGAGAGAAAGACTTGGGGACGGAGAGAGAGAGAGAGAGAGAGGGGGGCTAGATAGGAAGACTTGGGAGAGGGAGAGAGAGAGAGAGGCTAGAGAGAAAGACTTGGGGGAGGGAGAGAGAGAGAGGGGGCTAGAGAGAAAGACTTGGGGGAGGGAGGGAGAGAGAGAGAGAGAGAGAGAGAGAGAGGCTAGATAGTGAAGACTTGTGGGAGGGAAAGAGAGAGAGAGAGAGGGGCTAGATAGGAAGACTTGGGGGAGGGAGAGAGAGAGAGAGGATAGAGAGAAAGACTTGGGGGAGGGAGAGAGAGAGAGGCTAGAGAGAAAGACTTGGGGAGGGAGGGAGGGAGGGAGAGAGAGAGAGAGAGGCTAGAGAGAAAGACTTGGGGAGGGAGAGAGAGAGAGGCTAGAGAGAAAGACTTGGGGAGGGAGGGAGAGAGAGAGGCTAGAGAGGAAGACTTGGGGAGGGAGAGAGAGGGGGCTAGAGAGAAAGACTTGGGGAGGGAGGGAGAAAGAGAGAGGGGCTAGATAGGAAGACTTGGGGGGGAGAGAGAGAGAGAGAGGGGGCTAGAGAGAAAGACTTGGGGAGGGAGAGAGAGAGGGGGCTAGAGAGAAAGACTTGGGGGAGGGAGGGAGAGAGAGAGAGGGGCTAGAGAGAAAGACTTGGGGTTGTGAGAGAGAGAGGGGCTAGACAGAAAGACTTGGGGAGGGAGAGAGAGAGGGGCTAGAGAGAAAGACTTGGGGGAGGGAGGGAGAAAGAGAGAGGGGTTAGATAGGAAGATTTGGGGGAGGGAGAGAGAGAGGGGGCTAGAGAGAAAGACTTGGGGGAGGGAGGGAGAGAGAGAGAGAGAGAGAGAGGGGCTAGATAGGAACACTTGGGGGAGGGAGAGAGAGAGAAGGGGGCTAGAGAGAAAGACTTGGGGGAGAGAGAGATGGGCTAGAGAGAAAGACTTGGGGGAGGGAGGGAGAGAGAGAGGGGGCTAGAGAGACAGACTTGGGGGAGGGAGAGAGAGAGAGCGGCTAGAGAGAAAGACTTGGGGGAGGGAGGGAGAGAGAGAGAGAGAGAGAGAGGGTCTAGATAGGAAGACTTGGGGGAGGGAGAGAGAGAGGGGGGGCTAGAGAGAAAGACTTGGGGGAGAGAGAGATGGGCTAGAGAGAAAGACTTGGGGGGGAGGGAGAGAGAGAGCTAGAGAGACAGACTTGAGAGAAAGACTTGGGAGAGGAGGGAGAGGGAGGGAGAGAGAGAGGGGGCTAGAGAGAAAGACTTGGGGGAGGGAGGGAGAGAGAGAGGGGGCTAGATAGAAAGTCTTGGGGGAAGGAGGGAGAGAGAGAGAGAGGCTAGAGAGAAAGACTTGGTGGAGGGAGAGAGAGAGGGGCTTGAGAGAAAGACTTGGGGGAGGGAGGGAGAGAGAGAGAGGGGCTAGAGAGAAAGACTTGGGGGAGGGAGGGAGAGAGAGAGGGGCCAGAGAGAAAGACTTGGGGGAGAGAGAGAGGGGCTAGAGAGAAAGACTTGGGGGAGGGACGGAGAGAGAGAGGGGCTAGATAGGAAGACTTAGGGAGGGAGAGAGAGAGAGAGAGGGGCTAGAGAGAAAGACTTGGGGGAGAGAGGGAGAGAGAGAGAGGGGCTAGAGAGAAAGACTTGGGGGAGGGAGGGAGAGAGAGAGAGGGGCTAGATAGGAAGACTTGGGGGAGGGAGAGAGAGAGAGGGGCTAGAGAGAAAGACTTGGGGAGGGAGAGAGAGAGAGAGAGAGGGGCTTAGAGGAAAATACTTGGGGAGGGAAAGAGGGAGAGAAGAGCTTAAGAGTAATACTTGGGGGAGAGAGAGAGAGAAAGAGAGGGGCTAGAGGAAAATACTTGGGGGAGGGAAAGAGGGAGAGAAGGGCTAGAGAGAAAGACTTGTGGGAGGGAGGGAGAGAGAGAGAGGGGGCTGGAGAGAAATACTTGTGGGAGGGAAAGAGGGAGAGAGGGGCTGGAGAGAAAGACTTGGGGGAGAGAGAGAGAGGGGCTAGAGAGAAAGACTTGGGGGAGAGAGAGAGAGGGAAGGGCTAGAGTGAAAGACTTGGGGAGGGAGGGAGAGTGAGGCTAGAGAGAAAGAAGGGGGAGAGAGAGGGGCTAGAGAGAAAGCGTGAAGGAGAAAGAGGGAGGGAGAGAGAGAGAGGCTAGAAAGAACGACTTGAGGGCGAGAGAGAGGGGCTATAGAGAAAGACTTGGGGGAGAGAGAGAGGCTAAAGAGAAAGACACGGGAGAGAGAGAGGGGCTATAGAGAAAGACTTGGGGGAGAGAGAGAGAGAGAGGCTAAAGAGAAAGACAGGGGAGAGAGAGAGGGGCTAGAGAGAAAGCGTGAAGGAGAAAGAGGGAGGAAGAGAGAAGGGAGGCTTAATGTTTTGTGGAAACGTGACCTTTCTTCTCTCTCCTTGTCTGAGATCTCACTGTAAGGAAATACCTGTCCGACAGGACCCCGACAAAGAGGGGCCATTGTTCCTCCTGCGTGGGCCATCGATGGCAATGTGAAAGGGGAAAAGTCACAGCACCCAACACAGTACCAAACATTACCCTACTGAGCCATAGCAGAAGAACAAGGACACACACACACACACACACACACACACTGTATATTAAATTACTGTGATTCAGTCATTGAGAACAATGAAGACCTTTCTTAAAGTCTAGAAACTCAGGTGATTGGTTGGGGTCATTGTGTGGACTGAGGAGAAGTCAGCGGCCAAATGGGATCTATAAAGAAACATCTGAGATCCAAACATCACAGGAGTCATTTGTAATAGCACAGAGCTTTGATCAGTGCTACTGTATTCTCAACGAGCAGACATACAGTGCCTCCTTCTGATCACACAGACTTCTTTTCACTGTGGCACATTGGCTCTTAAGATGTGGGCGTAATGACTGTTTATGCTTACCGCATAGTTTAGACTTAGAGAACGCTGAGGATGCTGCCAGAGGAAATGGGTTTGGATGTTAAAGAGCGATAGACCGCATACCCCACTGTGTGTTTGAGTAGCTAGCTAGTCATCCTATGGATAATATGGTTCACACAAACAACAGACATATGAGAAGCACATACGGCACACACTAAAATGGTGGTTTTGATGGAGATGGGAGGTTAAATCATTATCAAAGTGATGGAGATGGGAGGTGAAATCATTATCAAAGTGATGGAGATGGGAGGTGAAATCATTATCAAAGTGATGGAGATGGGAGGTGAAATCATTATCAAAGTGATGGAGATGGGAGGTGAAATCATTATCAAAGTGATGGAGATGGGAGGTGAAATCATTATCAAAGTGATGGAGATGGGAGGTGAAATCATTATCAAAGTGATGGAGATGGGAGGTGAAATCATTATCAAAGTGATGGAGATGGGAGGTGAAATCATTATCAAAGTGATGGAGATGGGAGGTGAAATCATTATCAAAGTGATGGAGATGGGAGGTGAAATCATTATCAAAGTGATGGAGATGGGAGGTGAAATCATTATCAAAGTGATGGAGATGGGAGGTGAAATCATTATCAAAGTGATGGAGATGGGAGGTGAAATCATTATCAAAGTGATGGAGATGGGAGGTGAAATCATTATCAAAGTGATGGAGATGGGAGGTGAAATCATTATCAAAGTGATGGAGATGGGAGGTGAAATCATTATCAAAGTGGTGCAGCAATTACTGAGAAGCTGTCTAAATCTGTTCTTCAAGGTTTGCTTAGCTCCTTTAATCATTCTGAATGACCACAGAGACATTCTTAGCCTGCTCATTTGTTAAGATATATTCTGTCAGGGCTTGGCAGTGGACACCAGGGTGTGGCCATCAGTCTAACTGGCTATGTTTGTGAGCCGTCATCATCCACACACACAGCAACTTGCTATGGGCGAGTTTCACATCTACTACACACTCACACACACACACACACACACACACACACACACACACACACACACACACACACACACACACACACACACACACACACACACACACACACACACACACACACACACACACACACACACTCCTGACTGGGGGAAAGGGTGCGCCTCTTTGTAAACAACAACTGCATTGTTGGAAAGGGCCCATAAGTCTACACCTGTTGTTTACGAAGCATGACATTTGATTTGATTTGAACAGGTGCGCTGCTTCAAGTGTGAAGGAAGTCTCAAGCTTTTGTTCACCTGAACAAAAATACCTCAAGGTAAATTGCAGACCTTTTTATCTACCAAAAAAGTTAGCATTTGTAATCATCACTGCTGTTTCATGAACTGGCCTACAGGAAAGGGAGCAGCGAGCACCCCCCCCACACACACACTTTCACACTCTCCACATACACTGCTGCTACTCTGTTTATTATCTATTCTGATTGGCTAGTCACTTTTACCCATACCTACATGTACAGTGCATTCGGAAGGTATTCAGACTTTCTCCACATTTTGATACATTACAACCTCATTGTAAAATGGATGAAATATTTTTTTGTTCCTCATCAATCTACACACAATACCCCATAATGACAAAGCAAAAACGTTTTTTTTTAAATGTATCAAATTTATTTTAAAAAACAACAACTGAAATATCACATTTACATAAATACTTTGTTGAAGCAGCTTTGGCAGCGATTACAGCCCTGAGTCTTCTTAGGTATGACGCTACAAGTTTGGCACACCTGTATTTGGGGTGTTTCTCCCATCCTTCTCTGCAGATCCTCTCAAGCACTGTCAGGTTGGATGGGGAGAGTCGCTGCACAGCTATTTTCAGGTCTCACCAGAGATGTTCGATCGGGTAAAGCCCGGGCTCTGGCTGGGCCACTCAAAGACATTCAGAGACTTGTCCCGAAGCCACTCCTGTGTTGCCTTGGCTGTGTGCTTAGGGTCTTTGTCCTGTTGAAAGGTGAACCTTTGCCCCATTCTGAGGTCCTGAGTGCTTTGGAGCAGGTTTTCATCAAGGCTCTCTCTGTACTTTGCTTCATTCATCTTTCCCACGATCCTGAATAGTCTCCCAGTCCCTGCCCCTGAAATACATCCCCACAGCAAGATGCTGCCACCACCATGCTTCACCAGCGTGCCTGGTTTCCTCCAGACGTGATGCTTGGCATTCAGGCCAAAGAGTTCAATCTTCGTTTCATCAGACCAGAGAATCTTGTTTCTCATGGTCTGAGAGCCCTTTAGGTGCCGTTTGGCAAACTACAAGCGGGCTGTCATGTGCCTTTTACTGAGGAGTGGCTTCCGTCTGGCCACTCTACCATAAAGGCCTGATTGCTGGAGTGCTGCAGATATGGTTGTCCTTCTGGAAGGTTCTCCCATCTACACAGAGGAACTCTGGAGCTCTGTCAGTATCCTGTTCTTGGTGTTTTGGTACAGATCTGTGCCTTGACACAATCCTGACTCAAACCTCTATGGACAATTCCTTCGACCGCATGGCTTGGTTTTTGCACTGTCAACTGTGGGACTTTATATAGATAAGTGTGTGCCTTTCCAAATCATGTCCCATCAATTGAATTTAGCACAGGTGGACTCCAATCAAGTTGTAGAAACATCTCAAGGATGATAAATGTTAACAGGATTGTCGTGTCTTTGGCTATGCCGGATTAAGTGATATGACATGCTATTCTATAAAATCCTTTCTCCGTAATTAATATTTCCTGATTGAGCTAATCATGTAAATGTAATTAACTAGAGAGTCGGGCACCACAAAATAATATTTATAGAGCTATTATCTTCCGAATAAACTCTTAAAGACCTAGTAATATTTTACATCAATAGCAGTCAATATTAATCATCACTTTAATTCAGTCTCATCTGAAAGTTGTAAATTCTTGGTTATCTTCACAAACCCTGGCTAACAGGTTGAATCAGCAATACAAAATTGGGTTTAATTATGTATTTACTAAATACCTAACTAATCACACAGAATTACATATACAAAGAAAGAATCATACCTTGATTACAAATTACGTCATAAAGGAAAACGTCCCTAGCGGGCAGAACAGATATCACAGCTGTTTACACAAAAGAAAGGGGGCTGGGTTTGAGTGAAAGAGTGGGAAGACTGAGGGACAAAGGGAGAAGCTGTGCTATCGTAAATACAGTATCTTATGCATTTGACATTACCGCCCATTTGGAAAAGGAAAATGCAATAAATATTCGCTTCGGTAGGTTGGTGATAGATGGAAGGCCGTGTTGCCAAACCGAGTCCTTTGTCCTTTGAAGAATCTCTCTGGTGGTCATTTGGATACGTTGTAGTAATGTCGTTGTGTGGTAGACGGGATACTTTGTCTGTTCTTTCCTAGCCCGAGTTTGCAGCTGCTGTGGCTAACTCAAACGGCTAGGAGGTATCACTTCTGTAGTGAATAAGAGTTCAAAGTTCATACCATTAGCAACCAAAGCTCACGCTGAGGTTGGCTTAGTTCTGTTGTTGACATGCCAGTCCTTTTAACGCAGAGGCTGCAGACCTCACGAGGTTACATTTTCGTCAAGGCTTTATATATATATACATATATATATATATATATATTTTCTTGAATTTTTTTATAACCCATGTCTCTTCACAGGGGAGGGCCACTGATTGAGCAGAGCTCTAACCTTATGAAAACCCAAATCTCTCATTTGGAAGCTAAAATTACGTTTCATCTCTTCACCAATAATTTTATATTCAAACATCTAAATTGAACAACAATTCCATGTGAATCCAATAACTACAATGTGCAGACATTCCACTGTAGAGTTTATGTCATCCTATCATTGATGAGAATGTCCCAGATAACAACCGAACTGACATCATATGGATTAAGTACCACCGCATATGTTCAATTGGTCAGATTACCAGAATATAGTTAATTTCCCCCCACCTTCTGATGTTCCCAGAATCTCTATGTTAACCAAGGGTTTTTCAAATTTCTGTAGGGTAGAGAGAGAAAAAATGGGGAAGAGGTATTTATGACTGTCATAAACCTACCCCCAGGCCAACGTCATGACAGGATGCACCTGAGCTCAATTTTGAGTCTCATAGCAAAGGGTCTGAATACTTATGTAAATAAGGTATTTCTGTTTGTTATATTGAATACATTTGCTGCATTTCTAAACACCTATTTTCGCTTTGTCATTATGGGGTATTGTGTGTAGATCGATAATAATGGAAAAAAAATAGAATAAGGCTTTAATGTAACAAAATGTGGGAAAAGGGGTCTGGATACTTTCCGAATCCCACCTCAACTGCCCTGTACCCCGGCACATTGACTCGGTACCAGTACCCCTTGTATATAGTCTTATGATTGTTTTTTATTGTGTTACTATTTTCTATTTGCAAAATGTTCTTACTTTTTAACTCTGCATTATTGGGAAAGTGCTCGTGAGTAAGCATTTCTGGGTAAGTCTATAGCTGTTGAATCCGACAACAACATTTGATTAGATTGTTCAGTGTACCCTTGCTGGAGCTGGTCACAAACACACACACACACACACACACACACACACACACACACACACACGGGAGATAGCAGGTCTTTAGGGCCTGGCTGTCCGCCAGCTTCATGTGGGCCTCATGCTAAGCCCTCGTCTTTAAGGTGTATTCATTTGCAGAGAGAGAGGCAGAGAAAGAAAGAGAGAGACAGACTCAGAGAGAATGAGCGAGAGAGGAGATACAGAGAGAGAGCAAGAGAGGAATGAGAGAGACAGAGAGAGCGAGAGTGAGAGAGTGCGTGGAAGTGAGAGAGAGCACGGGAGAGAGAGAGTGAGAGAGCGAGCGAAAGTGAGAGGAGAGAAAGAAAATGAGACATGACCCAGGCCTTTCCTGACACATGTCTGAGTAATCGGAGCTCCGGGAGAAACAGTGGGATGTTGCTTTCAGAATAACAGACACCAGACAGACCGTTGTCCCAGTTTATCATCCTGAAGCCAGAGCCAGGCAGCCCCCGCTATAACCCAGCTTTTCAAAACTCTAAGTACAAAACTATAAACTGGTAACACTTGTAATGCCCCCATTTTAACTACCAATTAATCCAATATCAAAAAATATAAAATTCAAATTTCAAAACTATTCTTTATGAAATGCTGAATAGAAAGAATAGTAGATGGTAAATATCATTTTCAATGCAGTACTTGACTATAACTTGACATGCAATAATAATAGAAAAATGTTTTATCCAATGGCAGGTTGTGAGCATGTTGAGAAATATGTCAGTCTTACAGTTCATTATCCTTATACAGTACATGTGTATACTTATAGGGTATTGTAAAGCAGCTACTGTAAAAACGTAGCAAGGTGTTGTATGCCATTTCCTCCCAATGCAACATTGTGCAAGATCACCTTTCTACGTGACTTGTATCGGCTGTTTTGCTGCTTGAAATTCATCAGCTTACAGTGTATCAATAAAATACAGATAATGAGTGAAATATATTGTTATTACAACCCAGGTATTTCAGCAGTGCATTGTTCCCAACATTATAATTCCAAATGGTAGCACAGAGTGAATCTTTCCACTTCATCCTGATGAAGCACATTGGCTGATGGAGAATGATAACGTAGTGCAGCCACATCCATATAGGATTTGGTTTTACCATCCAACATAAAATTATGTGAAATTGATACATTTATTAGATAAAAAATATTGAATTGTATGGTGCTCAGCAGTTATCAAACTATACTGAAAAAATATATAAATTTAACATGCAACAATTTCAAAAATGTTTCTCAGTTACAGTTCACATAAGGAAATCAGTCAATTTAAATAAATTCATTAGGCCCTAATCTATGGATTTCACATGACTGGGCAGGGGCGAAGTGTGCCTGGGAGGGCATAGGCCCACCCACTTGGGAGCCAGGCCCAGTCAATCAGAATGAGTTTTTCCCCACAAAAGGTCTTTATTACAGACAGAAATACTCCTCAGTTTCATCAGCTGTCCGTGTGGCTGGTCTCAGACGATCCCGCAGGTAAAGAAGCCGGATGTGGAGGGCTGGCATGGTTACACGTGGTCTGCGGATGTGAGGCCAGTTGGATGTACTGCCAAATTCTCTGAAACAACATTGTTGGTGGCTTATGGTAGAGAAATTAACATTCAATTCTCTGGCAACAGCTCTGGTGGACATTCCTGCAGTCAGCATGCCATTTGCACACTCCTTCAAAACTTGAGACATCTGTGGCATTGTGTTGTGTAACAAAACTGTTCATTTTAGAGTGGCCTTTTATTTTTCCCTGCACAAGGTGCATCTGTGTAATGATCATGCTGTTTAATTAGTTTCTTGATATTCCACACCTGTCAGGTGGATGGATTGTCTTGGCAAAGGAGAAATACTCACTAACAGGGCTGTAAACAAATTTGTGACCAACATTTGAGAAAAATAAGCCTTTTGTGCGTATGGAACATTTCGGGGATATTTATTTCAGCTCATGAAACATGGGACCAACACTTTACATGTTGCGTTTATATTTTTGTTCAGCATATATTTGTTAACTAGGCATTACATTATTTTGGTTAAGTAATGAGCAGTTTTGAGCAGTTTTATTAAGTTATAGTTAATCGTATTAACAACTGACAAAAAAATCATATCTTAGGTAAAGTGAATATTGCATTTTGAAAAGCAGATACTAAGATTGAATGTGTATCCTAATTGATAGAGTAATTTGGTGCAGTGAACAAGTGACTTTGTGAAATTGTTTGTTGTACTCAGTCAATTGAAAAAGTTTTGAAACATGAGGCATTTCGATGATCTGTTTCGATGTTTATGCTTTTACAGTTGTGAAAATGTACCACATACTGTACTTGTGAAAATTGCACCAAAGTGAATTAAAAAAAAAACAGTATGTCATTTTGGTGTACTCCCTGTCTCAGTATGTTTGGAGTTAAGTCAAAGCTCTTTAAGTCCTGTTATGTTGTGGACGTCTCAAGTACATGTACTGTATGCTTTTCTCTTATCTGGAAATAGCCTACTGTCTGTACGATAATGGTTGCCTTGTTCAAGCAGACCGTTGTCAGGTCATTCAAGTGTCATGTGTAGCTACTGTCTTTCTGTACAGTACTGACACTATACCGTACAGTAAGTGTGCTCATCACTGTCTGCCACAGCAAACAGGGCAGTGCCAAAGCACCAAAACAGTTTTATATGTTGGGTAGAAAAACCTGTTGCAGCATATTGTAATAATGTGATAATAATATTATGATGTATTTGTCTTGCATTTCTAATATAGTAATATTTACTCTATTGAAAATATACAGTACAAACCACCTTTCTTTGTTTTTGTTTGTACTCATAATGGATCCATCCATACAGTTCAATGATCCACTGCTAATAATAACCACGCCTTATCGTGAGTAACCCTGGTGATGAGCCATACACGATGCTGCTAGCAGAAAAACAATGGGGTTGGAGGCTTACAGCGACTTTCGTGGATGTAACACAGATGAGTCTGTCTCCCGAGACAGTAACCACACACACACTTTTGGTCTAAACACATTCCCCTACTCCAGGCCCTGCAGCCATGGTGGTCCCAGGGAACTGTCCTCACTCCTGACAGCATCTCATAAGTCTAAATAATTCCACACAGACACACACAAATGTGCACAAACACATGCAGACATACGCACACATACAAGGTCGTTTCTCTCACTTTCTATTCACAGCCAAAGAAAATCCACCTTTTTGCAACCAGGGGAGTTCACAACACTCAAGTTCTTCAAACAACTTTTCCCTGGCCCGACCTGTTCTCCCCTGGGCTGCTCCAATCTCTCTCTGCAGCTGACTGTGTTTGATGATCAGAGGGAACATCTTCAGGGGTGGTCCAACTTAGGGAGGGTCTCTTCAACTCAATTCAATTTAAGGGCTTTTTTGGCATGGGAAACATATGTTTACATTGCCAAAGCAAACGGATAATAAACAAAAGTGAAATAAACAATACAAAGTGAACAGCAAACATTACACTAAAACAAGTTCCAAAATAATAAAGACATTTTAAATGTCATATTATGTAAATACACAGTGTTGTAACAACGTGCAAATAGTTAAAGTAAAAAAGTTAAAATAAATCAAGATAAATATAGGTTGTATTTACAATGGTGTTTGTTCTTCACTGGTTGCCCTTTTCTTGTGGCAACAGGTCACAAATCTTGCTACTGTGATGTCACACTGTGGTATTTCACCCAACAGATGTGGGAGTTTATCAACATTGGACTTGTTTTCGAATTCTTTGTGGGTCTGTGTAATCTGAGGGAAATATGTGTCTCTAATATGGTCATACATTGGGCAGGAGGTTAGGAAGTGCAGCTTAGTTTCCACCTCATTTTGTGGGGAGTGTGCACATAGCCTGTCTTCTCTATGGTGACCTTTCTCAAAAGCAAGGCTATGCTCACTGAGTCTGTACATAGTCAATTTTGGGTCAGTCAAAGTGGTCAGGTATTCTGCCACTGTGTCCTCTCTGTTTAGGATCAAATAGCATTCTAGTTTGCTCTGTTGTTTTGTAAATTCTTTCCAATTTTTCAACTAATGATCTTTTTGTTTTCTCATGATTTGGCTGAGCCTAATTGTGTTGCTGCCCTGAGGCTCTGTGTGGTCTGTTTCTGTTTGTGAACAGAGCCCCAGGACCAGCTTGCTTA
This sequence comes from Oncorhynchus tshawytscha, assembly GCF_018296145.1. Lineage (NCBI taxonomy): Eukaryota > Metazoa > Chordata > Actinopteri > Salmoniformes > Salmonidae > Oncorhynchus > Oncorhynchus tshawytscha. The sequence continues at coordinate 15,496,789 of NC_056437.1, forward strand.
GGGGACTTTTCTCCAGGTTCATCTCTCTGCAGGTGATGGCTTTGTTATGGAAGGTTTGGGAATCGCCTCCTTTTAGGTGATTATAGATTTTAACGTCATTAAATACACATTAAAACAGCATGATCACTTTGCTCATTGTATATACAGTACCACTCAAAAGTTTGGACACACATACTCATTCAAGGGCTTTTCTTTATTTTAACTATTTTCTACATTGTAAAATAATGTAGGAATAATGTAGTAACCCAAAAAGTGTTTAAAAAAAATCCTAATATATTTTAGATTATAGATTCTTCCCAGTAGCCACTCTTCCTGTAGGTATTTGCACCAACGATGTTCCTGGAGAGCTACTTCCTGTAGATTTTTGCTCCAACCCTGTTTCTGGAATGCTACTTCCTGTAGGTTTTTCAATTCAACCCTGTTCCTGGAGAGCTATTTCCTGTAGGTTTACGCTCCAACCCTGTTCCTGGAGAGCTATTTCCTGTAGGTTTACGCTCCAACCCCAGTTATAACTAACTTGCTTCTGCTCACCAGCATTTTTTGTTGTTGAATTTTACCCTTTTTTCTCCCCAATTTCGTGGTATCCAATTGTTATGATCTTGTCTCATCACTACAACTCCAGTACGGGCTTGGGAGAGACGAAGGTTGAAAGTCATGCGTCCTCCGATACACAACCCAACCAAGCCGCACTGCTTCTTAACACAGTGTGCATCCAACCCGGAAGCCAGCCGCACCAATGTGCCGGAGCAAACACCGTGCATCTGGCAACATTGGTTAGCGCGCACTGCGCCCGGGCCGCCACAGAAGTCGCTGGTGCGCGATGAAACAAGGATATCCCTACCAGCAAACCCTCCCTAACCCGGACGACGGTAGGCCAATTGTGCGCTCCCGGTGGAGGCCAGTTACGACAGAGCCTGGGCTCAAACCCAGAGTGTCTGGTGGCACAGCTGGCGCTGCAGTACAGCACCCTTAACCACTGCGCCACCCGGGAGGCACACACCAGTATTTCTACTTGCACATCCTCATCTGCACATCTATCACTCCAGTGTTAATTGATCATTTGTCATTGTTTTGCAACTATGGCCCATTTATTGCCTTGCCTTCTTACTTCATTTGCACACACTGTATACAGATTTTTCTATTGTATTATTGACTATACGTTTGTTTGTCCCATGTATAACTCTGTGTTGTCGCACTGATTTGCTTTATCTTGGCCAGGTCGCAGTAGTAAATGAGAACTTGTTCTCAACTGGCCTACCTGGTTAAATAAAGTTGAAATAACAAAAAAATGTACAGTACCATTCAAATGCTTGGACACACCTACTCATTCAATGGTTTGTCTTTATTTATATTATTTTCTACATTGTAGAATAACGCATATAACACATATGGAATCATGTAGTAACCAAAAAAGTGTTCAACAAATCAAAATATATATTATATTTGAGATTCTTCAAATTAGCCACCCTTTGGCTTGATGACAGCTTTGCACACTCTTGGCATTCTCTCAAACAGCTTCATGAGGCAGTCACCTGGAAATCATTTCAATTAACAGGTGTGCCTTGTTAAAAGTTAATTTGTGGAATTTCTTTCCTTCTTTATTAATACTTTTGAGACAATCAGTTCTGTTGTGACAAGGTAGGGGTGGTATACAGAAGATAGCTCTATTTGGTAAAAGTCCAAGTCCATATTATGTCAATACGACAGTCCGTCATTACTTTAAGACATGAAGGTCAGTCAATCCGGAACATTTCAAGAACTTTGTAAGTCTCTTCAAGTGCAGTTGCAAAAACCATCAAGCGCTATGATGAAACTGGTTCTCATGAGGACCGGCACAGGAAAGGAAGACCCAGAGTTACCTTTGCTGCAGAGGATAAGTTCATTGTAGCCCAAATAAATGCTTCACAGAGATCAAGTAACAGACACATCTCAACATCAACAATTCAGAGGAGACTGGGTGAAACAGGACTTCGTGGTCGAATTGCTGCAAAGAAACCACTACTAAAGGACACCAATAATAAGAAGAGACTTGCTTGGGCCAAGAAACATGAGTAATGGACATTAGACCGCTGTAAATCTGTCCTTTGGTCTGATGAGTCCAAATGAGTTTTTCAACAGAACAATGACCCAACACACCTCCTGGCTATGTAAGGGCTATTTGACCAAGAAGGAGAGTGATGGAGTGTTGCATCAGATGACCTGGCCTCCACAATCACCTGACCTCAACCCAAATGAGATGGTTTGGGATGAGTTGGACCACAGAGTGAAGGAAAAGCAGCAAATAAGTGCCCAGCATATCTGGGAACTCCTTAAAATCTATTGGAAAAAGCTGTCATCAAGGCAAAACATGGCTACTTTGAAGAATCTATAATATAAAATGTATTTTGATTTGTGTAACACTTTTTTGGTTACTACATGATTCTAGTTGTGTTATTTCATAGTTCTGATGTCTTCACTATTATTCTACAATGTAGAAAATTGTAAAAATAAAGAAAAACCCTTGAATGAGTAGGTGTGTAATCTTTTGACTTGTACTGTACATGGGGGGGGTTGAAGCAGGTTAGTTACAACTGCGGTTGGAGTGAAAACCTACAGGAAGTAGCTCTCCAGGAACATGGTTGGAGTGAAAACCTACAGGAAGTAGCTCTCCAGGAACATAGTTGGAGTGAAAACCTACAGCAAAGTTGGCTACCTTGACAAATCTAAAATATATTTTGATTTTTTTAAACACTTTTTGGGTTACTACATGATTCCATGTGTTATTTCAGAGTTTTGATGTCTTCACTTTTTATCTACAATGTAGAAAATAGTAAAGATAAATAATAACCCTTGAATGAGTTGGTGTCCAAACTTTTGACCCGTACTGTATATAATTCCTTTTCGCAACTATCTACGTGCTCTCCTCCTCTCACCTTTTCTCATAGCTGTGGACTTAAGTGCACAACACATCAGCTGTTTGTGAACAGGCAAAAAAACTTTCCAAGCCAAACCTTCATATCATAACCTCTAACCGCTACTCACAGCCCACGGTGTTGTCACGTTATAGTCAACATAGCTAGTAGAACTAACACGTTACTAAACCCACTAAAATCATGCAGTACAGTGTACAGTGAGAAATCAGTTTAGCTGTTACACCGGCAGGCCCCAGTGGCAATAAATTAATAAAACCAAAAGCTTACCTTGACTTCCATTGTTCCATTGTTGGATAGCTGTAGCCAGCTAGCTAATATAGCATCCCTCTCTGTTTGAGCCGGGTGTTTGAGTAGACTGAATTAGCTAGCTGCATTCGCATTCGCCTTCCTTAATTTTGGAAGAAATACATTTGTTCAAACTGTTCAAATATTGTCTTTCACTCTCTTTGAGTCAACTACTCACCACATGTATGCACTACAGTGCTAGCTAGCTGTAGCTCATGCTTTCACGACTAGATTCAATCTCTGATCTTTTGATTGGATGGACAACATGTCAGTTCAGGCGGCAAGAGCTCTGATAGGTTGGAAGACATCCTCCGGAAGTTGTCATAATTACTGTGTAAGTCTATGGAAGGGGTTGAGAACCATGAGCCTCCTAGGTTTTGTATTGAAGTCAATGTACCCAGAGGAGGATAGAAACTAGCTGTACTCTGGCTACACCAAGGTGCTATCCTACAGAGGGCTGCTGAGACTAATGTAGACCTTCATTGCTAAGCAATGAGTTTTAATCAATTATTATTTATTTATCATCCACTGATGCGATGTAATTACAAAGAACCCGCTTGAAAATGAGATGGGATATTTATCCTTTCAATGCCATTTGTAAACATTATCCAGAGCGACATACAGAAGTAATTTGGGTTAAATGCCTTGCTCAAGGCACATCGATTGCCCTTCGATATAGCTAGCAGCAGACATGTACTGTATGTCACTAAGATGGTAATATGCTTCAGTATGTTCGCACCCTAAAGATGTTTTTTTTTTCGTCGCTGTATGATTAAAATCGGATACTTCCACTTATGTAGAATAAAGTAAATAGTGTGATTTTTTTCCTGTGTGCTGAACAACTTTAGTGTTGGGCAGCCAACTGAGTACGGTCCACGACAGTTTATAGATTTACCTCAGAACAGAGGACACATTTTGTACATGGCCCACTATATAGTACATTATTTTTGACCAGGGCACATAGGGCCATAGTGCACTATGTGTCACGGTTTTCCTCCTGGGAAGGAGAGGCGGACCAAAATGCAGCGTGATTATAGTTCATGTTTTTAATCTAGGAAAACTCGACATGAACATAATACAAAACAAGAAACGGGAAAAAACCGAAACAGTCCTATCTGGTGCAACAAACACAAAGACAGGAAACAACCACCCACAAAACCCAACACAAAACAGGCTACCTAAATATGGTTCCCAATCAGAGACCATGACTAACACCTGCCTCTGATTGAGAACCATATCAGGCCAAACACAGAAACAGACAAACAAGACATCCAACATAGAATGCCCACTCAGATCACACCCTGACCAAACAAAACATAGAAACATACAAAGCAAACTATGTGACAGTAGCCCCCAAGGTGCGGACTCAGGCCGCAAAACCTGAACCTATTGGGGAGGGTCTGGGTGGGCATCTGTCCGCGGTGGCGGCTCTGGTGCTGGACGTGGCCCCTACTTCACCATAGTCTTAGTCCGCCTCATTGTCCGCTTCCGTGGCCTCCTAACCACGGCGACCCTTCTAAATGACCCCACTGGACTGAGGGGCAGCTCGGTACAGAGGCGCAGCTCGGGACAGAGGGGCAGCTCGGGACAGAGAGGCAGCTCGGGACAGAGGGGTAGCTCCGTACTGGCTGACGACTCTGGCAGATCCTGGCTGAATGGCGGTTCTGGCAGATCCTGGCTGAATGGTGGCTCTGGCAGATCCTGGCTGAATGGCGGCTCTGGCAGATCCTGGCTGAATGGCGGCTCTGGCAGATCCTGGCTGACTGGCGGCTCTGGCGGATCCTGGCTGACTGGCGGCTCTGGCGGATCCTGGCTGACTGCCGGCTCTGGCGGATCCTGGCTGACTGGCGGCTCCTGGCTGACTGGCGGCTCCTGGCTGACTGGCGGCACTGGCGGCTCCTGGCTGACTGGCGGCACTGGCGGCTCCTGGCTGACTGGCGGCACTGGCGGCTCCTGGCTGACTGGCGGCACTGGCGGCTCCTGGCTGACTGGCGGCAATGGCGGCTCCTGGCTGACTAGCGGCAATGGCGGCTCCTTGCAGACTGGCGGCTCTGGCGGCTCCTTGCAGACTGGCGGCTCTGGCGGCTCCTTGCAGACTGGCGGCTCTGGCGGCTCCTTGCAGACTGGCGGCTCTGGCGGCTCCTTGCAGACTGGCGGCTCTGGCGGCTCCTTGCAGACTGGCGGCTCTGATGGCGCAGGGCAGACAGGCAGCTCAGGCGGCGCTGGGCAGACTGGAGACTCTGGCAGCGCTGGAGAGGAGGAAGGCTCCGGCAGCGCTGGAGAGGAGGAAGGCTCCGGCAGCGCTGGAGAGGAGGAAGGCTCTGGCAGCGCTGGACGGAGGAGCTCTGGCGCCTCTGGACTGAGGGGCAGAAGCTCTGGCAGCGCCGAACAGGCGGGAGACTCCAGCAGCGCTGGAGAGGAGGAAGGCTCCGGCAGCGCTGGAGAGGAGGAAGGCTCTGGCAGCGCTGGAGAGGAGGAAGGCTCTGGCAGCGCTGGACAGACGAGGCGCACTGTAGGCCTGGTGCGTGGTGCCGACACTGGTGGTACTGGGCCGAGGAAACGCACCTCAGGGCGAGTGCGGGGAGCTGCCACCGGAGGGCTGATGCGTGGAGGTGGTAATGGATAGACCGGACCGTGCAGGCGCACTGGAGCTCTTGAGCACCGAGCCTGCCCAACCTTACCTGGTTGAATGCTCCCGGTCGCCCTGCCAGTGCGGCGAGGTGGAATAGCCCGCACTGGGCTGTGCAGGCGAACCGGGTACACCATGCATAAGGCTGGTGCCATGTATGCCGAACCCAAGGAGACGCACTGGAGACCAGATGCGCAGAGCCCACTCTAGCCCGGCTGATACGCGGAGCTGGTATGTACCGCACCGGGCTATGCACCCGCACTGGGGACACCGTGCGCTCCACAGCTTAACACGGTGCCTGCCCGGTCTCTCTCACCCTCCGGTAAGCACAGGAAGTTGGCGCAGGTCTCCTACCTGGCTTCGCCACACTTCCTGTGTTCCACCCCCAATACATTTTTGGGGCTGACTCTCGGGCTTCCATCCACGCCGCCGTGCTGCCTCCTCATACCAGCTCCTCTCCGCCTTCGCCGCCTCCAGCTCTTCTTTGGGGTGGCGATATTCTCCTGGCTGTGCCCAGGGTCCTTTTCCGTCCAACTCTTCCTCCCATGTCCAGTCCTCCTTGCTCTGCTCCTGCTCCCGCTGCCTGTCACCACGCCGCTTGGTCCTGTTGTGGTGGGTGGTTCTGTCACGGTTTTCCTCCTGGGAAGGAGAGGCGGACCAAAATGCAGCGTGATTATAGTTCATGTTTTTAATCTAGGAAAACTCGACATGAACATAATACAAAACAAGAAACGTGAAAAAAACGAAACAGCCCTATCTGGTGCAACAAACACAAAGACAGGAAACAACCACCCACAAAACCCAACACAAAACAGGCTACCTAAATATGGTTCCCAATCAGAGACAATGACTAACACCTGCCTTTGATTGAGAACCATATCAGGCCAAACACAGAAACAGACAAACAAGACATCCAACATAGAATACCCACTCAGATCACACCCTGACCAAACAAAACATAGAAACATACAAAGCAAACTACGGTCAGGGTGTGACACTATGTAGGGAATAGGATAAGATTTGAGAGGCAGCCTTTATTAACTATCCAGATGGATATCTCATGATGAGGGATCCTTCCTATCGGAGGTAGACAGGAAGAGAGGAGAGGGAGACCTGAGTTGTTCCTGGATGAACCCCCACTAGTGTTGCCTAGTAACCAGCACAACTTTGGACAAAACCTTTCACTCTAAAATGTACTTTCAAAAAACATTCTACTGAAGCTGGATGAATAAATACCTTATGCTCATATAACAGCAGTGTGGACTGTAGCTAGACTTTCTCCATCCAACTTAAATTGGCTTTCAAAACCAGGTTGCGGCACATTTGTTTTATTCTAGAGTCTAGACCTTAGCTAGCTCTACTGATTTAGAGGATAGCGTTTTCCCCTGAGCAACACAAAAGTTTCCTGATTGAGGTAACCAGAGCATTGAGGGAATGTTATTAAAGTGCACGGCATGCTGGGACTGATTTGCATCAGCCATTGAGACGTCAGTATGATTTTATGAAGCTGGGTGTGGAAAAGAGTGTGTGTCCCAAGTGTCCCAAATGGTGCGCTATACCTTATATAGTGCACTACTTTTACTAGATCCCTATGGGGATAGGGTGCCATTTGGGACATAGAGAGTGAAAAGCTCAAAGCTGACTGATGTATTGAGGTAGTGGGTTAGTCGAGGCAACTGCACTTAAATACAGTGTTGTGTCACTTCCTGAAGGAGGAAGTATTTGTCCACAAGGGAGAATAAAGTACATTTTGAGTTGAATGTTGAACCAACTGCACAGTGTGGCACTTTCTCCATCCAACTTGCGTCCATTGGGCCCCATGTAGGTCTCTACATAGATACATACAGTACCAGTCAAAGTTTGGAAATCTACTTATTCAAGGGTTTTTCTTTATTTTTTACATTGTAGAATAATAGTGAAGACATCAAAACTATGAAACAACACATATGGAATCATGTAGTAACCAAAAAAGTGTTAAACAAATCAAAATATATTTAATATTTGAGATTCTTCAAAGTAGCTACCCTTTGCCTTGATGACAGCTTTGCACACTCTTGGCATTCTCTCAACCAGCGTCATAAGGTAGTCACCTGGAATGCATTTCAATTAACAGGTGTGCCTTGTTAAATGTTCATTTGTGGAATTTCTTTCCTTCTTAACGTGTTTGAGCCAATCAGTTCTGTTGTGACAAGGTAGGGTTGGTATACAGAAGACAGCTCTATTTGATAAAAGACCAAGTCCATATAATGGATAAAACAGCTCAAATAAGCAAAGAGAAACGACAGTCCATCATTACTTTAAGACATGAAGGTCAGTCGATACAGAACATTTCAAGAACTTTGAAAGTTTCTTCAAGTGCAGTCGCAAAAACCATCAAGCGCTATGATGAAACTGGCTCTCATGAGGACCTCAACAGGAAAGGAAGAACCAGAGTTACCTCTGTTCATTATAGTTACCAGCCTCAGAAATTGCATCACAAAAAAATGCTTTACAGAGTTCAAGTAAGAGGCACATCTCAACATCAACTATTCAGAAGAGATTGACTATACGACTATTGATTATTGACTATACGTTTGTTTGTCCCATGTATAACTCTGTGTTGTCGCACTGATTTGCTTTATCTTGGCCAGGTCGCAGTAGTAAATGAGAACTTGTTCTCAACTGGCCTACCTGGTTAAATGAAGTTGAAATAACAAAAAAATGTACAGTACCATTCAAATGCTTGGACACACCTACTCATTCAATGGTTTGTCTTTATTTATATTATTTTCTACATTGTAGAATAACGCATATAACACATATGGAATCATGTAGTAACCAAAAAAGTGTTCAACAAATCAAAATATATATTATATTTGAGATTCTTCAAATTAGCCACCCTTTGGCTTGATGACAGCTTTGCACACTCTTGGCATTCTCTCAAACAGCTTCATGAGGCAGTCACCTGGAAATCATTTCAATTAACAGGTGTGCCTTGTTAAAAGTTAATTTGTGGAATTTCTTTCCTTCTTTATTAATACTTTTGAGACAATCAGTTCTGTTGTGACAAGGTAGGGGTGGTATACAGAAGATAGCTCTATTTGGAAAAAGTCCAAGTCCATATTATGTCAATACGACAGTCCGTCATTACTTTAAGACATGAAGGTCAGTCAATCCGGAACATTTCAAGAACTTTGTAAGTCTCTTCAAGTGCAGTCGCAAAAACCATCAAGCGCTATGATGAAACTGGTTCTCATGAGGACCGGCACAGGAAAGGAAGACCCAGAGTTACCTTTGCTGCAGAGGATAAGTTCATTGTAGCCCAAATAAATGCTTCACAGAGATCAAGTAACAGACACATCTCAACATCAACAATTCAGAGGAGACTGGGTGAATCAGGCCTTCATTGTCGAATTTCTGCAAAGAAACCACCACTAAAGGACACCAATAAGAAGAAGACACTTGCTTGGGCCAAGAAACACGACCAATGGACATTAGACCGGTGGAAATCTGTCCTTTTGTCTGATGAGTCCAAATTTGAGATTTTTGGTTCCAACCGCCGTGCCTTTGTGAGACACAGAGTAGGTGAACGGGATGATCTTCGTATGTGTGGGTCCCACCGTGAAGCATGGAGGAGGTGTGGGGGTGCTTTGCTGGTGACACAGTCTGTGATTTATTTAGAATTCAAGGCAAACTTAACCAGCATGGCTACCACAGCATTCTGCAGTGATACGCCATCACATCTGGTTTGCGCTTACTGGGACTATCATTTGTTTTTCAACAGGACAATGACCCAACACACCTCCAGGCTGTGTAAGGGCTATTTGACCAAGAAGGAGAGTGATGGAGTGCTGCATCAGATGACCTGGCCTCCACAGTCACCTGACCTCAACCCAACTGAGATGGTTTGGGATGAGTTGGACCACAGAGTGAAGCTAAAGCAGCCAACAAATGCTCAGCATATCTGGGAACTCTAACAAGACTGTTGGAAAAGGATTCCAGGTGAAGTGACTGAGAGACTGCCAAGAGTGTGCAAAGCTGTCTTCAAGACAAAGGGTGGCTAATTTGAAGAATCTAAAATCTCAAATATATTTGGATTTGTTTAACACTTTTTTGGTTACTACATGATTCCATATGTGTTATTTCATAGTTGGGGTCTTCGCTATTATTCTACAACCTCGAAAATAGTACAAATAAAGAATAACCCTTGAATGAGTAGGTGTGTGCAAACCTTTGACTGGTACTGTACATGGCTGGGGGGTGTGAAGCAGGTTAGTTACAACTGGGGTTGGAGCAAAAACCTACAGGACGTAGCTCTCCAGGAACAGGGTTAGAGGGAAAAACCTACAGGAAATAGCTCTCTGAGAACAGGGTTGGAGCAAAAACCTACAGGAAGTAGCTTTCCAGGAAGAGGGTTGGAGCAAAAACCTACAGGAAGTAGCTTTCCAGGAACAGGGTTGGAGCAAAAATCTACAGGAAGTAGCTCTCCAGGAACATGGTTGGAGTGAAAACCTACAGGAATGAGCTCTCCAGGAACAGGGTTGGAGCAAAAATCTACAGGAAGTAGCTCTCCAGGAACATGGTTGGAGTGAAAACCTACAGGAATGAGCTCTCCAGGAACAGGGTTGGAGCAAAAACCTACAGGATGTAGCTCTCCAGGAACAGAGTATCATAGGTGGTGGCAGGCAGGTTGGAGGGTTAGAGAGAGAGAAAATCAGAGGTGGAGGCAGGCAGGTTAGAGGGTTAAAGAGAGAGAGAACCTGGATTTGTGTTTAGCTCTGGGCCCGGCAGTCAGGGTGGTCTGGTCTGTGACTACACTGGGTTTATGTTGTGTTTTTAAACATGACTACCTACCCCCTCTGCAGATCATCCTGCTCTGCTTACTCTCATTATGATAGGAGAGGAGAGGGGCCACATTACCCAGTTACAGGAAAGATGAGATCATTGGCCAGACCAGTCTCCTCACATAGTGGGTGAAACAGCCCTAAGTATAGACTCTTGCCTGAATGAGAGGTGAGGGGAATGAAGTGTGCTTGATTTTCATTGTGCATTGAGAACATTCCATGTTGGAACAGCTACAGTAGGCTATAGTGTTCACAATTACAAGCAGAGCAGAAAGCAGAGCAGAGCAGAGCAGAGCAGAGCAGAAAGTAGAGCATCTCCACTGACTGAACACAACACAACGCATGGTGAGCCAACCCTAACACTGTAATGCTGTGTAACATGAAGATGGGTCTGGGTCGCTCCGTGAGAACCAACGTGTTCACCTCTCTTTACCAGCAGATAGCAGCGCCAACAGCCCTGTTTTGTTTGTGTTTAGAGCTTTTTTTCTCTCTTTTTTTCTGGACAGTCATAAATGAGGGGATCCGTTGTCTTGTGGACCCGGGAATCATTTGGGACGGGATGTTCCCACGCAGCCAGGGCCCTAGCCACCTTCCTGCCAATCACCAGTGACAAAGCTGAGCCGTGTCTGAATGACTTATTGTCCCCCTGCCGAGGGAGGGGTGCAGCCAGGGAGGGGAATGGGGTTGTGATGGTCACGCAGACTCAGTAAGCTCCACTACCGGCAGCATGCACCAACACTATAGTAGTTCTAAAGGGGACGGCGCTAGAGGTAAACGGTATCAGAATGAACATGGTATGTGTCCCAAATGGCACCCTATTCCCTACGGACCCTGGTCAAAAGTAGTGCACTATGAAGGGAATAGGGTGCCATTTGGAATTAACAGAATGAACATAACCTTGAGAACCTCCCTCAAGTCTATCAGTTCTAGTTGTAAACTGGTTGTAATGATGCCATAGCTTTGCCTGCTATGGGAACCAGTGTATACGGCTATGTCTCTACCACATGTACTGTAGACATGGGGAGCTATTGTAGGCAGCTACATGATATGCAAATTAAAAGGGCTATCTGTGTTGTTGAAAACTCAGGCTCGTTGGATAATAATTGGTAATAAGCTCCTTCACTTTAGATACGTTTACAAAGTTTCAAACAGAATGTTATGCCGTGCTTTCACTTTTTTTATGTTGTGTGGCACAGTTTGTAGATGTATTGTACACATTCGTGTACATTCCCCAGAGCAGTTAAACCTCAATAATAAAACAGGAATTCCTACAGAGATGTAGACAACCCTTGTCCGGCTCCTTAGAGCAGCAGTGGAATAAAATGATGGAGAGAGAAGTCAAACATTTCCACAGTCTGAAAAGTCCTAAACATGTTCATTCCTTCCATGCTCTCCCTGTACCTCCATTGTTTCACCCCCCTGGGGGTATGACCTAAATCTGCCATTTTACTGTTTTCCCTGGAATATAAAACACCATTGATTCAATTTAAATCAGCAGCCAACGTGAGCCAAGTGGGATGTAACATATATCCCCACAGCTATGGGAAAACGGAGGTAGAGCCCATCTAGATACTCTGAAAAGAACGACAAAGACATGCAAGACAGCCAACTGGAAAAAACACAGCTGTACCCCTTAAAGGGATAGTTCACCCAAATTCCAAAAGTACACATTGTTATTTTTTTTAAACTGCATTGTAAGTAAGCATTTCACTGTTGTATTCCGCGCATGAGACAAATACAATTTGATTTGATTTGATCCATGCTTTGGTTTAGTTTCACTGGCGCTGTTTCCACATGCTAACGTTCAGCATTTGTGGCACAAATCCCATTCAAGTCACTGGACCGATATTAGCGTTTTCGCACATCATGTCCAAATCATCCAAAAGTATAGAAAATTGATTGTGAAGCTCAACAAAGTCACGTATAGATTAATTCAAATCAAATTGTATTTGTCACATGCGCCGAATACAACAGGTACCGTCAGTGAAATGCTTACTTACAAGCCTTTAACCAACAATGCAGTTTTAAGAAAATCCCAAGAAAAGTAAGAGATAAGAATAACAAATAATTAAATCAAATCAAATCAATTTTATTTGTCACATACACATGGTTAGCAGATGTTAATGCGAGTGTAGCGAAATGCTTGTGCTTCTAGTTCCGACAATGCAGTAATAACCAACAAGTAATCTAACTAACAATTCCAAAACAACTGTCTTATGCACAGTGTAAGGGGATAAGAATATGTACATAGAGATATATGAATGAGTGATGGTACAGAGCAGCAAAGGCAAGATACAGTAGATGGTATCGAGTACAGTATATACATATGAGATGAGTATGTAAACAAAGTGGCATAGTTAAAGTGGCTAGTGATACATGTAATTACATAAGGATGCAGTAGATGATAGAGTACAGTATATACGTATACATATGAGATGAATAATGTAGGATATGTAAACATTATATTAGGTAGCATTGTTTAAAGTGGCTAGTGATATATTTTACATCATTTCCCATCAATTCCCATTTTTGAAGTGGCTGGAGTTGAGTCAGTGTGTTGGCAGCGGCCACTCAGTGTTAGTGGTTGCTGTTTAACAGTCTGATGGCCTTGAGATAGAAGCTGTTTTTCAGTCTCTCGGTCCCAGCTTTGATGCACCTGTACTGACCTCGCCTTCTGGATGATAGCGGGGTGAACAGGCAGTGGCTCGGGTGGTTGTTGTCTTTGATGATCTTTATGGCCTTCCTGTAACATCGGGTGGTGTAGGTGTCCTGGAGGGCAGGTAGTTTGCCCCCAGTGATGCGTTGTGCAGACCTCACCACCCTCTGGAGTGCCTTACGGTTGTGGGCGGAGCAGTTGCCGTACCAGGTGGTGATACAGCCCGCCAGGATGCTCTCGATTGTGCATCTGTAGAAGTTTGTGAGTGCTTTTGGTGACAAGCCGAATTTCTTCAGCCTCCTGAGGTTGAAGAGGCGCTGCTGCGCCTTCTTCACAATGCTGTCTGTGTGAGTGGACCAATTCAGTTTGTCTGTGATGTGTATGCCGAGGAACTTAAAACTTACTACCCTCTCCACTACTGTTCCATCGATGTGGATAGGGGGTGTTCCCTCTGCTGTTTCCTGAAGTCCACAATCATCTCCTTAGTTTTGTTGACGTTGAGTGTGAGGTTATTTTCCTGACACCACACTCCGAGGGCCCTCGCCTCCTCCCTGTAGGCCGTCTCGTCGTTGTTGGTAATCAAGCCTACCACTGTTGTGTCGTCCGCAAACTTGATGATTGAGTTGGAGGCGCGCGTGGCCACGCAGTCATGGGTGAACAGGGAGTACAGGAGAGGGCTCAGAACGCACCCTTGTGGGGCCCCAGTGTTGAGGATCAGCGGGGTGGAGATGTTGTTGCCTACCCTCACCACCTGGGGGCGGCCCGTCAGGAAGTCCAGTACCCAGTTGCACAGGGCGGGGTTGACACCCAGGGTCTCGAGCTTGATGACGAGCTTGGAGGGTACTATGGTGTTAAATGCCGAGCTGTAGTCGATGAACAGCATTCTCACATAGGTATTCCTCTTGTCCAGATGGGTTAGGGCAGTGTGCAGTGTGGTTGAAATTGCATCGTCTGTGGACCTATTTGGGCGGTAAGCAAATTGGAGTGGGTCTAGGGTGTCAGGTAGGGTGAAGGTGATATGGTCCTTGACTAGTCTCTCAAAGCACTTCATGATGACGGAAGTGAGTGCTACGGGCGGTAGTCGTTTAGCTCAGTTACCTTAGCTTTCTTGGGAACAGGAACAATGGTGGCCCTCTTGAAGCATGTGGGAACAGCAGACTGGTATAGGGATCGATTGAATATGTCCGTAAACACACCAGCCAGCTGGTCTGCGCATGCTCTGAGGGCGCAGCTGGGGATGCCGTCTGGGCCTGCAGCCTTGCGAGGGTTAACACGTTTAAATGTTTTACTCACCTCGGCTGCAGTGAAGGAGAGGCCGCATGTTTTCGTTGCAGGCCGTGTCAGTGGCACTGTGTTGTCCTCAAAGCGGGCAAAAAAGTTATTTAGTCTGCCTGGGACCAAGACATCCTGGTCCGTGACTGGGCTGGTTTTCTTCTTGTAGTCCGTAATTGACTGTAGACCCTGCCACATACCTCTTGTGTCTGAGCCATTGAATTGAGATTCTACTTTGTCTCTACACTGACGCTTAGCTTGTTTGATAGCCTTGCGAAGGGAATAACTGCACTGTTTGTATTCAGTCATGTTACCAGTCACCTTGCCCTGATTAAAAGCAGTGGTTCGCGCTTTCAGTTTCATGCGAATGCTGCCATCAATCCACGGTTTCTGGTTAGGGAATGTTTTAATCGTTGCTATGGGAACGACATCTTCAACGCACGTTCTAATGAACTCGCACACCGAATCAGCATATTCGTCAATGTTGCTGTCTGACGCAATACGAAACATATCCCAGTCCACGTGATGGAAGCAGTCTTGGAGTGTGGAATCAGCTTGGTCGGACCAGCGTTGGACAGACCTCAGCGTGGGAGCTTCTTGTTTTAGCTTCTGTTTGTAGGCAGGGATCAGCAAAATGGAGTCGTGGTCAGCTTTTCCGAAAGGAGGGCAGGGCAGGGCCTTATATGCGTCACGGAAGTTAGAGTAACACTGATCCAAGGTTTTTCCCGCCCTGGTTGCCCAGTCGATATGCTGATACAATTTAGGGAGTCTTGTTTTCAGATTAGCCTTGTTAAAATCCCCAGCTACAATGAATGCAGCCTTAGGATGTATGGATTCCAGTTTGCAAAGAGTCAAATAAAGTTCGTTCAGAGCCATAGATGTGTCTGCTTGGGGGGGAATATATACGGCTGTGATTATAATCGAAGAGAATTCTCTTGGTAGATAATGCGGTCTACATTTGATTGTGAGGAATTCTAAATCAGGTGAACAGAAGGATTTGAGTTCCTGTATGTTTCTGTCATCACACCACGTCTCGTTAGCCATAAGGCATACGCCCCCGCCCCTCTTCTTACCAGAAAGTTGTTTGTTTCTGTCTGCGCGATGCGTGGAGAAACCCGCTGGCTGCACCGCCTCCGATAGCGTCTCTCCAGTGAGCCATGTTTCCGTGAAGCAAAGAACGTTACAGTCTCTGATGTCCCTCTGGAATGCTACCCTTGCTCGGATTTCATCAACCTTGTTGTCAAGAGACTGGACATTGGCGAGAAGAATGCTGGGGAGTGGTGCACGATGTGCCCGTCTCCGGAGTCTGACCAGAAGACCGCCTCGTTTCCCTCTTTTACGGAGTCGTTTTTTTTGGGTCGCCGGCTGGGATCCATTCCGTTGTCCTGGTTGAAAGGCAGGACACAGGATCCGCTTCGTGAAAGTCATATTCTTGGTCGTACTGATGGTGAGTTGACGCTGATCTTATATTCAGTAGTTCTTCTCGACTGTATGTAATGAAACCTAAGATGACCTGGGGTACTAATGTAAGAAATAACACGTAAAAAAAACAAAAAACTGCATAGTTTCCTAGGAACGCGAAGCGAGGCGGCCATCTCTGTCGGCGCCGGAAGTACTAGCCGTAAATAATAATAGCGGGGCTATGTACAGGGGGTACCGGTACAGAGTGAATGTGTTAATGTGAGGGGGGGCACCGGTGTCGAGGTAATTAAGGTAATTATGTACATATAGGTAGAGTTATTAAAGTGGCTATGCATAGATGATAACAGAGTAGTAGCAGCAGCGTGGGGGGGGGGGCAATGCAAATAGTCTGGGTAGCCATTTGATTATCTGTTCAGGAGTCTTATGGCTTGGGGGTAGAAGCTGTTTAGAAGCCTCTTGGACATAGACTTGGCGCTCCGGTACCGTTTGCCGTGCGGTAGCAGAGAGAACAGTCTATGACGAGGGTGTCGGGAGTCTTTGACAATTTTTAGGGCCTTCCTCTGACAGCGCCTGGTATAGAGGTCCTGGATGGCAGGAGTCAAATCAAATCAAATTAAATGTATTTATAAAACCCTTTTTACATCAGCCGACGTTAGAAAGTGCTGTACAGAAACCCAGCATAAACTCTCAAACAGCAAGCAATGCATATTTAGAAGCACGGTGACTAGGAAAAACTCCCTAGAAAGGCCAGAACCTAGGAAGAAACCTAGAGAGGAACCAGGCTATGAGGGGTGGCCAGTCCTCTTCTGGCTGTGTCAGGGGGAGATTATAACAGAACATGGCCAAGATGTTCAAACGTTCATAGATGGCCTGCAGTGTCAGATAATAATAATCACAGTGGTTGTAGAGGGTGCAACAGGTCAGCAGCTCAGGAGTAAATGTCAGTTGGCCGATCATTCAGTTAGAGACAGCAGGTGCGGTAGAGATAGAGTCCAAAACAACAGGTCCGGGACAAGGTAGCACATCCGGTGAACAGGTCAGGGTTCCATAGCCGCAGGCAGAACAGTTGAAACTGGAGCAGCAGCACGACCAGTTGGACTGGGGACAGCAAGGAGTCATCAGGCCAGGTAGTCTTGAGGCATGGTCCTAGGGCTTAGGTCCTCAGAGAAAGAGAGAGAGAAAGAGAGAGAGAGAGAAGGAGAAAGAGAGAAAAGGAGAGAGAGAGAATTAGAGGGAGCAAACATAAATTTACCCAAGACACCGGATAAGACAGGAGAAATACTCCAGATATAACAGACTGACCCTAGACCCCCGACATAAACTATTGCAGCATAAATACTGGAGGCTGAAACAGGAGGGGTCGGGGGACACTGTGGCCCCGTCCTACAATACCCCCAGATAGGGCCAAACAGGCAGGATATAACCCCACCCACTTTGCCAAAACACAGCCCCCACACTACTAGAGGGATATCTTCAACCACCAACTTAGTACCCTGACACAACGCCGAGTATAGCCCAAGAACTCCCCCACAGCACGAACCCGAGGGGGGCGACTGCTCGGCCCTAGTGATGTACTGGGCCGTACGCACTACCCTCTCTACTGCCTTGCGGTTGGAGGCTGAGCAGTTGCCATACCAGGCAATGATGCAACCCGTCAGGATGCTCTCGATGGTGCAGCTGTAAAAACTTTTGAGGATCTGTGGACCCATGCCAAATCTTTTCAGTCTCCTGAGGGAGAATAGGTTTTTGGAATAGGTTGTGCCCTCTTCTTCACGACTGTCTTGGTGTGCTTGAACCATGTTAGTTTGTTGGTGATGTGGACGCCAAGGAACTTGAAGCTCTCAACCTGCTACAGCCCTGTCGATGAGAATGGGGGCGTGCTCGGTCCTCCTTTTCCTGTAGTCCACAATCATCTCCTTTGTCTTGATCACGTTGAGGGAGAGGTTGTTGTCCTTGCACCACACGGTCAGGGTCAGCGTGGCGGATGTGTTGTTACCTACTCTTATCACCTGGGGGCGGCCCGTCAGGAAGTCCAGTATCCAGTTGCAGAGGGAAGT
The DNA here is from genome assembly GCF_018296145.1 of Oncorhynchus tshawytscha. Classification (NCBI taxonomy): domain Eukaryota; kingdom Metazoa; phylum Chordata; class Actinopteri; order Salmoniformes; family Salmonidae; genus Oncorhynchus; species Oncorhynchus tshawytscha. Next base: position 15,514,845 of record NC_056437.1, read on the forward strand.
GTTTAGTCCCAGGGTCCTTAGCATAGTGATGAGCTTTGAGGGCACTATGGTGTTGAACGCTGAGCTGTAGTCAATGAATAGCATTCTCACATAGGTATTCCTTTTGTCCAGGTGGGAAAGGGTAGTGTGGACTGCAATAGAGATTGCATCATCTGTGGATCTGTTGCTGCGGTATGCAAAGTGGAGTGGGTCTAGGGTTTCTGGGATAATGGTGTTGATGTGAGCCATGACCAGCCTTTCAAAGCCCTTCATGGCTACAGACGTGAGTGCAATGGGTCGGTAGTCAATTCCACCCTTTTACTTTTCGATTTTTTGTGTATTATTGTGAATTGTTAGATATTACTGCACTGTTGGAGCAGCTAGGAACACAAGCATTTCGGCTACACTCACAATAACATCTAGTGAGTATGTGTATGTGACCAGTAACATTTTATTTTATTTGAATAACTGTTAGTCGGGAGCTTCATGAAATGGGTATCCATGGCCGAGCAGCCGAACACAAGCCTAAGATCATCATGCACAATGCCAAGTGTGGGCTGGAGTGGTGTAAAGCTTACCGCCATTGGACTCTGGAGCAGTGGAAATGCGCTCTCTAGAGTGATGAATCACACTTCACCATCTGGCAGTCCGACGGACAATTCTGGGTTTGGGGGTGTCAGGAGAACGCTACCTACCCCAATGCATCGTGCCAACTGGAAAGTTTGGTGGAGGATGAATAACGGTATGGGGCTGTTTTTCATGGTTCAGGCTAGGCCCCTTAGTTCCAGTGAAGGTAAGTCAACGCAACAGGACACAATAACATTCTAGACAATTCTGTACTTTGTGTCAACAGTTTGGTAAAGGCCCTGTCCCGTTTCTGCATGACAATGCCCCTGTGCACAAAGCGAAGTCCATACAGAAATGGATTGTCGAGATCAGTGTGGAAGAACTTAACTAGCGTGCACAGAACCCTGACCTCAACCCCATCGAACATCTTTGGATTGAATTGCAACGCCAGGCCTTATCGCCCAACATCAGTGCTCAACCTCACTAATACTCTTGTGGCTGAAAGGAAGCAAGTCCCCGCAGCAATGTTCCAACATCTAGTGGAAAACCTTCCCAGAAGAGTGGATGCTGTTATAGCAGCAAAGGGGGGACCAACTCCATATTAATGCACCTGATTTTGGAATAAGATGATTGATGAGCAGTTCTCCACATACTTTTGGTTATGTAGTGTAAGTAGGATTTGTGCCACAAATTCTAAAATGTTAGCATGTGGAAACAGTGCCAGGGAAACTAAAATAGATTGTCTCTCGGCTGCTTACAGGGTCAGGAAACCAATATGTAATTTTATCATTTGGGTGAACTATCCCTTTAAAGCTGTAACTCTTCATACAAGGGCCATGCAGGTCAACAACTCCTGTGACTAAGTAAACATGGGTGAAATGGGGCCAGACTGTTATGAATCCAAGCCAGGATATTCACATCTTCACCAAATGGAGAGTTTTATCCAACAGTCTATCATTCTGTAGTTACCATACAGTAGGCTACATACACACATCCACACTCAGCCTAGCAGCATGACTCTGACTCTACAGTACATGAGGTTCAGCTACCAGGTCACAGAAGTACAGTATAAAGGACACAAGGAGACAAGGAGATAAGGTAAGGTCATAGATAGAAGACACATTCTACAAATCCTGTAGTCTGATTTTATGTGAGTCTGATTCAAAGGAATCCTCTCACAATGTTTACAACAATTGTGTGAAAGAATCCTAATCTACAGACGTAAATCTGGATGTGGCCCCTCCCTCCCTCCCTTCTACATGTTTATAGCAGGCTGTACGTCAGACACTGGCCTGTTTGGAGTGTTTACTCTTAGACACGAGCCCACCTCTGAGTACCAACACTAAACCCTACACCAGGGTTCCCCAACTGGCGGCACACAGTGGTTTTATTTCACCTCCCAAGTTTTCTGAGGAAGTAAACAAAAACATTTTTTTTTTCATTGTTTGGAGATAAAACACTGTAAAAACACCAGGAAATCAGCTCCCAAATATTCCCATGCATAATAGATGGACGTGATCGAAAACAAATGCAATGACGGTTTGAAATGATTATGTTTTAGTCAAATGTTATATCGGTTTAGGCTTCTTGCGATCAATTTGATGTCTACAAATTTGTAAATATGTTCCGGCTCTCGACCATCCGCTCAAGAAAAAAATCATCCCACGGTTAAATCTAGTTGATGATCCCTCTGCCCTAAGCCCTCTGGAGGGTTTGTACAAACAACGTGTCTGTGTGGTTAAATGGATACTTCAGGATTTTGGCAATGATGCACATGATCTACTTCCCCAGAGTCAGATGAACTCATGGATACCATTTGTATGTCTTTTTGTCCAGTATGATGGAAGTTAGAGGTAGATGTCATGCTAGCAGCATGCTAGCAGATTCCCATAGACTTCCAGTCATTGTGCTATTTAGCATTGGCTCACAAAACTGTTTTCTAAGACCCATTTCCATCTGTTTGATCAGAAATCAAAGCCTTTGTTTATTCCACATTTTTAGGATGGAAAATGGTTGAAAATGTATATATGTTACGGTTTTCTAGGTGTGAAGGAGAGTCGGACCAAAATGCAGCGTGTAGATTGCGATCCATGTTTAATGAACAACGTAAACACGAATTAACACAAACACTACAGAACGTAATGAACCGAAACAGCCTATACTTGTGAAAACTAACAACGATAGGAACAAGGACACTAAGGACAATCACCCACGACAAACTCAAAGAATATGGCTGCCTAAATAGTGTTCCCAATCAGAGACAACGATAAACACCTGCCTCTGATTGAGAACCACTCCAGACAGCCATAGACTTTGCTAGATAACCCCACTAGCTACAATCCCAATACATACACACCAAAACTCCAAGACAAAACACACCACAATACAAAAACCCCATGCCACACCCTGGCCTGACCCAATACATGAAGAGAAACACAAAATACTTAGACCAGGGCGTGACAATATATCAATAATATAGGTTTTCATTTGACACCAAATTTGACATGCTCCTTTAAACTTCACATGTTGGTGCTCATGGGTCATTTTACATGGAAATGACCTGTGGCGGAATTAGGCTAAAAGTAACCTCCCCATCTCATAAAAGGATAACCATTATAATATATTTACAAGGTTATCTAAATTAAACTACAACAGTTTAATGCAGTGCAGTGTGTGAATTGTGAGACCACTGACATGACATTGCATCCCACCTTTTACATGTTTTTAAAATTTAAATTAAACCTTTATTTAACTAGTCAAGTCAGTTAAGAACAAATTCTTATTTACAATGACGGCCTTGTACGCAGCGCTGAGTGAGTGGACACACACACGCACGCAAGCACGCACACACACGCACGCACACGCACGCACGCACGCACGCACACACACACGCACGCACACACACACACACACAGTAGCGAGAGGAAAATAAACAGGCTGAGCTGTTCTCCGCAAAATCTAAATATTGACTCTGCAACCTGTAATCATACACAGTCTGGACAGAATAGAAATAAACAAGTGTGCGTTCTATTTATGTGTGCCTCTGTGTGTGTGTGTGTGTGTGTGTGTGTGTGTGTGTGTGTGTGTGTGTGTGTGTGTGTGCCTGTGTGTGTGTGTGTCACACAATTAAGATGTATTGAATTGGATTCGTCATTGAAGCACTACAGCTTCTTTATCTGAGGCTATTTGAAGTCAAGTTGAAATATCTCTTTCCTTTAGTACTTTAGACACAGAGGGTTTCTACATATGGGACTGTATTGTGTGCTCAGTTCATGGTCTGCTACACAAACAGGCATCTGATGTTTGTTTTTGTTTTTAATTTAGGGGTGGATCAGCATAATATTGCGGAAAGATTGTTGCTTCCATCAATGTAATTGTCTGCATCATTTCCAATCCCCCATATATTTTTGGGGTAAATATATCTGTATACATACATGTACATACCCATACATATGCATACATAAACATGCATACATATACACATATATATATATATATATATATATATATATATACACATACCTATATAGATATACATACTTTTTTTAGAATGTACCTTTATTTTAGAATATACCTTTATTATTCCACGCAAACCCTACCACCCTTCCCCCAATTGTAGTAAACAAATAAACAGTAACACTTAGGCTTCTACCTTCAGTTCATACATATTATACACATTTACAGACACAATCTATTTTACAATAGTTAAACTTTGTTTTTAGTCCTTCCTCTATTTTTGATGTCCATCCAGTTTGGTTTCTATTTGTAACTGTGCTATTTCACAAACTTTCTGAACCTTTATACATTTTACAGATCCCGTATGCTTTACATTGGTTATCTTGTTATTAGTCCCACCCTTCAGCTCCATTCAACCCATCCCATCTATCCCTTAACACCATCCATTTGAATTTCTATTTGTCATATATTTTTAAATTGTGCTGTGATGCTTCACAAAAGTACTTTCTATTCTCATAGCTTCTACAGATTGTACATTTAAGATAAACATTTTTGCTAAAATAATTATTATATTATTGATTGATTGACTCCTGCTTTGGGGCAGCAGGGTAGGCTGGTGGTTAGAGCGTTGGACTAGTAACCGAAAGGTTGCAAGTTCGAATCCCCGCGCTGACAAGGTACAAATCTGTCGTTCTGCCCCTGAACATGTTAACTGCCTGACAGAAGCTATGAGAATAGAAAGGTTCAGTACTTTTGTGAAGCATCACAGCACAATTGAAAAATATATGACAAATAGAAATTCAAATGTATGGTGTCCCACATTCTGTCCCCTATCAACACTTTTTAAACTTTTGGCGCCAGAGAGAATGACATAACAAAGTAATCAAGACGACTAGCTTGATTAAGCCTTCGCCATGTATATCTCACTAGGCCAGGGTATTTAAGCCTCCATATATCCACTAATTCTACTAATATATCCAGGACATTCATGATTTCCTTAAGTGCCTGAGGGTGAGAGTTTGTAGTGTGATTTCCTTTCCAGTCCATAGAGGTATTTAAGACCGTATTAAAATTTCCCACCATAATAATAGAGTCTAGTGTTGCTTTTAGAGTTGATCAATTCTTTTATATATTTTTAAAAGAAGCTTGGATCATCATTATTCGGAACGTATAGGTTAATAAGCCACATCTGTTTATTGTCCAATAACATATTTAAAATAATCCATCTACCTTGATGATCTGTTTGGACTATCTGCACATTTGGATCAAAATTACTGTTAATTAATACCATTACCCCTTTTGAATTTCTTTGCCCCTGGGAGAAATATATTTCACCACCAGTCCTTTTTCCACAAAACTTAATCTAAAATTGTTTACTGAGTTTCCTGTAAACAATAGATATTATATTCCTTCTCTTTTAGCCAGGTAAATACTGATAGTTTTTTCTTATTATCTGCTAAGCCATTACAATTATACCTGGCTATACTTATTTCACCATTTACCATAATGAGACACAACTTTCGATTATATTTATCAAATAATGTTTGTAAATGTACCATTAAAAAGTAACATGATGATTGAGTGTCTATGTAGCTGTACCATGATCTTTGAATTTCTACTAAGTAAACCTCCAATTGGTCTCCACTATTCCACCCGCTAAAAGCCCTCCTCATACCGAGTTGGGTTGTCATCCCAATGCACGGCAGACCACCCCCGACTCCCCGGATCCCATAGCCCTGAAGAGACCGGGACCCATCCTTCGAAAAGAGCACACAGTGCCACTCACAGAACAGAAGTAGATCAACCGCCAAATGCATTTCCATCACCCTCACCTCGATTTGTATTATATACCTGTATATAGCCATCAAAAAATATATGTATATATTTTTAAATCCTGTTTCCTATTTTCCATAATTAGCTATTAATATTTGTAGTAATGTAGGCAATTTATGCAAAGGATTTTACCTCTCACCAGTCTCGCCATCACCAAAATGACATTATTGCAAGCAATTATTATATCAGCAAACAATTATTGTGAATCATCCTATATTGTCCCTAACATCTTTTACTCCCTCGGAAAAGTTGTGGGATACACACACACCCACACACTCACACAGACTCAAACACACTCAACCCCTTTCCCCCACACAACCATAGGCTCACATTCTCAACAGTTGCACCATCCCAGAGCCCAACTCAAGAAAAGTATTGATTTACGAATGCATATACAGTTGCAGCTGTATGAGAAGTCCTGCAAAACTGTGCAAAAAAATGGGCAGAAATTGGGAGATTTTATTAACCATTGTCACGTCGTAGATGATGGAGGTCAAATGTACCCCTTTCACCTGAAACACCCACAACACGACATCTGCTGTTAATTCTCATCAGCATTAACATTAAGATTAGGGAGGACACTTTTTTTTATGAGCATGGCCTTATTTATATTACAGCATATTGGATGGCTGTCATTCATATTCCATTCACCCAGTTTAATGTAACAGCTCAATGTAACATTGATATGTTTAGGCTACTACATGATACAAGCATTTTCCCTATACCCACCGGGTTGCTAAAAAACCTAGCCTACAAATGAAAGTGTATAACATAGGTGCACAAGTCGAGAGACAAATTGGAGTAATCAAGGTGACAGACAGTGACACATTCAATATCGTCTTGCACACTCTTGCCTGCATCCAGCTGCTCTGTGGTGTAATCATTAGTCCAACAGTTGCAAAACAAGAATTTATATAGGACCAAATCAGCTAGGTCCATCCCCATTTCATTCAGTTCACTTCCGTTTAAGATACATTTTCCAACAGAATCATTGGAATGAATACACACACCCCTGATCCCCCATGCAAATACACTGAGTGTACAAAACATTAAGAACACCTGCTCTTTCCATGACATAGATTGACCAGGTGAATCCATATGAAAGCTATGATCCCTTATTAATTTCACTTGTTAAATCAACTTCAATCAGTGTAGATGAAGGGGAGGAGACAGGTTAAATAAGGATGTTTAAGCCTTGAGCCAATTGAGACATGGATTGTGTATGTGTGACAAAAGACAAAGACAAAATATTTAAGTGCCTTTGAACGGGGTATGGTAGTATTGGCTGCCAAGCGCACTGGTTTGTGCAGAGAACTACAACGCTGCTGGGTTTTTCACACCCAACAGTTTCCCGTGTGTATCAAGAATAGTCCACCACCCAGAGGACATCCAGCCAACTTGACACAACTGTGGGAAGCACTGGTGTCAACATCGGCTAGGATCCCTGTGGACCGATTTTGAAACCTTGTAGAGTCCATACCCCAATGAATTAAGGCTCTTTTGAGGGGAGGTTGTTCTGCCATGAAAATCAACTACTCAGTGTAGTTTACTTTCATAGTAGACACATACAGTATCATCCCTTTACTTGTTGTATAATTCCTTCTCATATCTACGACCTCTCCCTGTCTTACCTTTTCCCTTCGTTTGTGGACTTCAGTGTACAACACAATAGCTGTTTGTGACCAGGCACAAAAACCTCTCCAAGCCAAACCTTCATACCATAACCACTAACCTTGACACAGCCTACAACATTATCACCATATTAGCTAACGCCATAGTCTACCAACTAGAACTAACGCGTTAGTAAACCCACAATCCAATCCATGTGTGCAATTATGCAGTACAGTGTACAGCAAGCAGTTTAGCAGTTATAGTAGCGGCAATAAATTAATACAACTGAAAGCTTACCTTGACTTGGAAGAGTGTTGGATAGCATTAGCTAGCTAGCTAACATAAAAGCATTCAACTTTGTTTGAGTCAGGTTGTTGAGTAGGCTAAATTAGCAGAATTAGCTAAGTAAGTGAAAGGTAAACTAAGAAGAAAAAATTACAACAAAATCTCCCTCTCTCAATACAATTTCTATTTAAGGGGCTTTGTTGGCATGGGAAACATATGTTGACATTGCCAAAGCACGTTAAATAGATAATAAACAAAAGAGAAAAAAACTATAAATATGACCAGTAAACATTACACTCACAAAAGTGTACAGTGTTGTAACGAGGTGCAAATAGTTAAAGTACAAAAGGGAAAATAAATAAACATAATTATAGATTGTGTGGTGGTGTTTGTTCTTTACTGGTTGCCCTTTTCTTGTGGCAATAGGACAGAAATATTGCTGCTGTGATTGCACACTGTGGTATTTCACCCAATAGATATGAGAGTTTATCAAAATTGGATTTGTTTTTGAATTCTTTGTGGGTCTGTGTAATCTGAGGAAAATATGTGTCTCTAATATGGTCATACATTTGGCAGAAGGTTAGGAAGCGCAGCTCAGTTTCCACCTCATTTTGTGGGCAGTGTGCACATACCCTGTCTTCTCTTGAGAGCCAGGTCTACCTTCGGCTGCCTTTCTCAATGGCAAAGCTATGCTCACTGAGTCTGTACATAGTCAAAGATTTCCTTACTTTTGGGTACTCTCTGTTTATAGGGGGCATAGGGGGCTCTTCTCCAGGTTCATCTCTCTGTAGGTGATGGCTTTGATATGGAAGATTTGAGAATCGCTTCCTTTTAGGTGGTTGTAGAATTTAACAGCTCTCTTCTGGATTTTGATAATTAGTGGGTATCGGCCTAATTCCGCTTTGCTTGCATTATTTGGTGTTTTACATTGTACACGGATGATATTTTTGCAGAATTCTGTCTCAATTTGGTGTTTGTCCCATTTTGTGAATTCTTGGTTGGTGAGCGGACCCCAGACCTCACAACCATAAAGGGCAATGGGTTCTATAACTGATTCAGTATTTTTAGCCAGATCCTAATTGGTATGTCAAATTTTATGTTCCTTTTGATGGCATAGAAGGCCCTTCTTGCCTTGTCTCTCAGATCGTTCACAACTTTGTGGAAGTTTCCTGTGGTGTTGATGTTCAGGCTGAGGTATGTATAGGTTTTTTGTGTGCGCTAGGGAAGTGGGTCCCAAACTTTTTATAGTCCCGTACCCCCTTCAAACATTCAACCTCCAGCTGCGTATCCCCTCTAGCAACAGGGTCAGCGCACTCTCAAATTTTGTTTTTTGCCATCATTTGTAAGCCTGCCACACACACACTATACGATACATTTATTAAACATAAGAATGAGTGTGAGTTTTTGTCGGACCAGGGCACAAATAATAATTTAATAATAATAATCAATAATTTTGCTCTTTATTTAGCCATCTTACATATAAAACCTTATTTGTTCATCAAAAATTGTGAATAACTCACCACAGGTTAATGAGAAGGGCATGCTTGAAAAGATGCACATGAATCTGCAATGTTGGATTGTATTCGAGAGATTCTCAGTCTTCAATCATTTCCCACACACAGTCTGCGCCTGTTTTTAGTTTTCATGCTAGTGAGGGCCGAGAATTCACTCTCACATAGGTACGTGGTTGAAAAGGGCATCAGTGTCTTAACAGTACGATTTGCCAATGCAAGAAACTCTGAGCACAGCCCTATCCTAAATCTGGCAGTGGCTTCTGATTAAATTAAATTTTCACAGAACCGCTTGTTGATATTTCAATGAGGCTCTCTTGTTCAGATATCGCTAAGTCGACTGGAGGCAGGGTATGAAAGGGATAACGAATCCAGTTGTTTGTGTCATCCGTTTCAGGAAAGTACCTGCGTAATTGCTCACCCAGCTCACTCAGGTGCTTCGCTGTGTCACATTTGACATTGTCCGTAAGCTTGAGTTGATTTTCACTCAAAAAATCATACAATGATGGAAAGACCTGTGTGTTGTCCTTGTTAATGAACACAGAAAAGAGCTCCAATTTCTAAATCATAGCCTCAATTTTGTCCCGCACATTGAATATAGTCGCGGAGAGTCCCTGTAATCCTAGGTTCAGATCATTCAGGTGAGAAAAATATCACCCAGATAGGCCAGTTGTGTGAGAAACTCATCATCATGCAAGCAGTCAGACAAGTGAAAATGATGTTCAGTAAAGAAAACTAAGCTTGTCTCTCAATTATAAAAACAACGAGTCAATACTTTGCCCCTTGATAACCAGCTCACTTCTGTACGTTGTAAAAGTGTTACATGGTTGCTGCCCATATCATTGCATAATGCAGAAAATACACGAGAGTTCAGGGACCTTGCTTTAACAAAGTTAACCATTTTCACTATAGTGTCCAAAACGTCTTTCAAGCTGTCAGGCAGCAAGAGCCTCTCGGACAAATGGCGTCGGGAGCAACTGCTTGCACACACGTTACCACTCCACTATGTCTTCCTGTCATGGCTTTCGCACCATCAATACAGATACCAACATATCTTGACCACCAAAGTCGATTTGATGTCACAAAGCTGTCCAGTACTTTAAAAATATCCTCTCATGTTGTCCTGGTTTTCAGTGGTTTGCAGAAGAAAAAGTCTTCCTTAATTGACCCCCCATAAACGTAACGGACATATACCATGAGCTTTGCCAGGCCCACTATGTCTGTTGACTCATCCAGCTGTAATGCATATAATTCACTGGCTTGTAAGCGAAGCAGTAATTGTTTCAAAACATCTCCTGCCATGTCACTGATGCGTCGTGAAACAGTGTTTTTTGATGAAGGCATTGTCTGTGTAGTTTTTTTGGCTTTTTCCCCCAGCATTGTCCCAGCCATATTTTGCTGAACACTAGACACTACTCAGGCGAGAGAAAAAAACTCACCCAAATGTATAGCCCTGTTGGAAAATATAAATGTACCGTTTGAAAAAGTGAAGAAAAAAATGTTTAAAAAATATATATACATATTTGTTGAAGAGGGTGGGGCTTAAGCTGCATCCCTGTCTCATCCCATTACCCTGTGGAAATAAATGGGTGTGTTTTCTCCGATTTTAACTGCACACTTGTTGTTTGTGTTCATGGATTTTATAATGTCGTATGTTTTCCCCCAACACCACTTGTCATCAATTTGTATAGCAGTCCCTCATGCCAAATTGAGTCGAAAACTTTTTTGAAATCAACAAAGCATGAAAAGACTTTGCGTCTGGTTTGGTTTGTTTATTTGTCAATTAGGGTGTGCAGGGTGAAGACGTGGTCTGTTGTACGGTAATTTGGTAAAAAGCCAAATGGACATTTCCTTAGTACATTGTTTTCGCTGAGGAAATGTACTCACTCTGTCTCTCTCTCTCTCTCTGCTGTTTGAAGAAAAAAAATGTGTTCAAAACTGTTCAACTATTGTCTTTCTCTCTTTTTGAGTCAACTACTCACAACATTTTATGCACTGCAGTCATTCTCCCTTGTAGTTGTCGTAATTACTGTGTCTATGGAAGGGAATGAGAACGATGAGCCTACTTGGTTTTTGTATTGAGGTCTGTACCCAGAGGAAGACGGAAAATATCTGTCCTCTGGCTATACCATAGTGTTACCTTAGAGGATGCTATTAAGGCTACTGTAGACCTTCATTGCAAACCAGTGTGTTTTAATTAGTTATTTGGTGACGTGAATATATTTAGCATAGTTTAATCGAAAAAGGATAACTTTTTTAATGTTTCACTATTTGTATTTTTATAACATTCACTGAGTAGGATGGTCCTCCCTTCCACTGAGGAGCCTCCACTGATTCACATCATCCTTTTAGTTTCATATGAGTCGTATACCAACATCTGACATCAAGGGACTTTTAGCAATGGCCAAGAATACACTGAAGGGAGCAATAAAAAAATCCAATAGGTTCTTGAAGGAGCATTATTATGACATGCCAAGTTTCCACTGAACTGAATTCGTAAATGACATCATAATAACAGTTATCAATCATTGCAATTACATGTGCATGCATGTTTTGCTCTCTCTAAGTGTGTGTGTGTGTTTGTGTGTGTGTGTGTGTGTGTGCAATTTCACAGACATCCATTCACGCATACACACCCTGGAAATTTGCACTAAAGCTCCCAAACACCAAGCAGTCTCATATCAGGCTGTAAATCTAGATGATTGTGGGGCTAAGTTGTCCCTCTCTGATCTGTTGTCCCTAAGTTGTTCTCCTCCCTACAGTTTAGCCATAATAGCATTGGCCTTCAAAGCCCTGTTGTTCTGGGCAGTGGGGGTGGTGGGGGGTATGTGCAAAACCTTTTTTCTTCATGCTCTGCTGAGGAGTATTTTTCTCCGCTCATACAGGACTAATAAAGGCCTAGTGCACTAATTTAGTGGATTTTTGTCTATATTGTGATTTATCGAGGGGGGGGGGGTATATATCACCCTAATGATACTGTTGAGCTAGCATTGGATTTTCTCTTTCTTTCTGGGTGAGTCTTTTTGGACCATTAGCGCTGCGGCGATGCTAAAACATTTCTGGTTCCGCTACACAGAGCCTGTATGAAATGTGTGTGTGTGTGCTGTGTGTGTGTGTGTTTGTGTGTGTAAGGGTGTGTTGCCAGTCCTAGAGGCAATCAGAGGAGTGTAGAGAGAGAGAAAGGGGGAAATGGATGAACAGACAGACAGACTCTTTCACTTGACATCTGTCAGAATTGAAGGATGTTCCACCATGCAGTGCAGACACTTGGACTAACCCAAAACAAACACGTCCGACACCATGTCTTCCATTAATATATTTAATAAACTAAATTAGGCTATGACTATGAGCAAGGCCATTCAAGCTGATATTTGCTCTCATATTGAGAACATTGAACACAGAAGTACGCTCTTAGAAAAAAGGGTTCCAAAAGGGTTCTTTGCAGAGGGATAGAGTTCTACCAATAAATATTTTCTTATGAAGAACCCTTTTTATCCTAAGAACCGTTTTTGGAAGAAAGGGTTCTTTGATGATTCTTTGTAAGGCAAGAAGCCCACTGTGTGTAGACGTCAGATCAACGTTCAAGACGAAATTCCCTTACATTGATGACTTTTTGCAAATACAATCAGTTTTCCACATTGATTCAACGTCATCACATGGAATTGTTTGGTTGAAATAACGTGGAAACGACATTGATTCAACTGGTTTTGGTTTTAAACTGCAGCTGGCCCAGAACAGTGCGGTATGTCTTGCTCTTCATTGTAATCAGAGGGCTAATATACATATAATATACATGTAATATACATGTAATATACATTCAGGAAGTATTCAAACCGCTTAACTTTTTCCACATTTTGTTACAGCCTTATTTTAAGGATTATTAAATTGTTGTTTTTCACATCAAACAACACACAATACCCAATAACTTATTTTACTAAGCAAGTCAGTTAAGAACAAATTCTTATTTTCAATGACGGCCTAAGAACAGTGGGTTAACTGCCTTGTTCAGGGTCAGAACGACAGATTTGTACCTTGTCAGCTCGGGGGTTTGAACTTGCAACCTTCCGGTTACTAGTCCAACGCTCTAACCACTAGGCTACCCTGCCGCCCCATGACAAAGTAGAAACTGATTAGGAAACTTTTGCAATTGTATTGAAAATAAAAAACTGAAATATCACATTTACATACGTATTCAGACCCTTTACTTAGTACTTTGTTGAAGCACCTTTGGCAGCAATAACAGCCTAGAGTATTCTTGTGTATGACGCTACAAGCGTCGCTGCACAGCTATTTTCAGGTACTTAGCTCCGTTCATCTTTCCCTCGATCCTGACTAGTCTCCCAGTCCATGTCGCTGAAACGCATCCTCACAGCATGATGCTGCTGCCACCACGATGCTTCACCGTAGGGATGGTGCCAGGTTTCCTCCAGAAGTGACGCTTGGCATTCAGGCCAAAGAGTCCTTTAGGTGACTTTTGGCAAACTCCAAGCGGGCTGTCATGTGACTAACTGAGGAGTGGCTTCCGTCTGGCCACTCTACCATAAAGGCCTGATTGGTGGAGTGCTGCAGAGATGGTTGTCCTTCTGAAAGGTTCTCCCATCTCCAAAAGAGGAGCCCTGAAGATCTGTCAGTGACCATCGGGTTCTTGGTCACCTCCCTGACCAAGGCCCTTCTCCCCCGATTGCTATAAATAAGTTTCTATAAATAAGACCTCAAAGAAAGGACATATGATATATGTAATGTCATAAAGGGTTTCATTTGAAATACTAATAAGACTTGTGGAACTGTTCATAGAGGGTTCTAGGAAGAACCCTTCAAAGATAAAAGGGTTCCCGGTACAACCCTTCATAGAGTGTTCTTGGAAGAACCTTTAGATGATAAAAATGTTCTTGGTAGAACCATTTATAGAGGGTTCTAGGAATAACCCTACATAGAGGCAGTGGTGTGAAGTACTTAAGTAAAATACTTTAAAGTACTACTTTAGTTTTGAGGGTATCTGTACATTACTATTTATATTTTTTACAACTTTTACTTCACTACATTTCTAAAGAAAAGAATGTACTTTTTACTCCATACGTTTTCCCTGACACCCAAACGTAATCGTTACATTTTAAATGCTTAGCAGGACAAGAAAATGGTCCAATCCACTCACTTATCAAGAGAACATCCCCGGACATCCCTACTGCCTCTGATCTGGCGGACTCACTAAACACACATGCTTTGTTTGTAAATGATGACTGAGTGTTAGTGTGCCCCTGGCTATCCGTAAATTTAAAAAAAGAAAATGGTGCCATCTGGTTTGCTTAATATAAGGACTTTTAAATGATTCATACTTTTGATACTTAAGTATATTTAAAACAAAACACTTTTAGACTTTTACTCAAGTAGTATTTTACTTAGTGACTTTCACTTTTACTCAAGTCATTTTCTATTAAGGTATCGTTACTTTTACTCAAGTATGAGTATTGGGTACTTTTACCACCACTGCATAAAGGGTTCTAGGTAGAACCCTCAGCGAAGGGCTTTAGGCTTCCCCTATGGGGACAAAACATAAAGCCCTATATGGTTCTACTTAGCATCTTTTTTTCTAAAGGTGTAGCAAAGCATTAGCGTAAGTAGTGTGTTAGCTGTATATCAAATAAGCAGGTAGCCATTGGCTGGCTATTCACTTTTTATTTCTCTGAGTATGAAAGTCACCACTGAAATATTGTCTCGAGACAGTAACCCTTTGACGCATTAAAAGGACAGAATGAATAAAAGAGAGCTCTAAGTCTGAGCACTTGCACACTACAGCAAGTCATTAAAACAGAAAGCCCCGTTGCCAACAGAAATAAAGTTTCTCATTAATTGAGCTCCTATCTCAAGTGGTGGTTGTGTTGTTTGTCTCTAGTTTCAGTACTGTGTCAATATACTGCAGGCACTCAGAGCAGCGCTTTGTAAGGGCAATGTAATGTGAAAGTTTGTGTGTGTGTGTGTGTGTGTGTGTGTGTGTGTGTGTGTGTGTGTGTGTGTGTGTGTGTGTGTGTGTGTGTGTGTGTGTGTGTGTGTGTGTGTGTGTGTGTGTGTGTGCCTACGTTCACGTGTTTGTGGAGCAGTATGTTTCAGCCCATGTTAATTTGAGAAGACTTGAGCGGGCAGAGAGAGGCTGTGAAACTCTGCTTCCTTCAAAACAACCTCGTTAACTTCTTTCACCCAGGAACACTGAGGTCAGTCTTAGTATGAGAACCGTGAGAAAGTTTATTGGCAATATTATCCCTACAAGCCCATTTAATTTAAACGGACAGAGAGAGAATCGTTCCACCTCAAAAATCACCAGAAAGAGAACTTCATCACCCACTATCTCAGATTGTTCAGAAACTGTTTCTGTAGTTAGAAACAGATCAGATTAGTATTACTGCAACATTATTTTGTTTAAGCAAATTGATTGAACCCAAATTGGCTATTTGAATGTATAGGATTAACATAACATTAAAAAAATCTGATTTGGATCAAACTTTTCTAATAATGACTAATCTCCCCAAAAAACACTTATCTATTCGATGTTTATGTATTCCTTATGAGTCCAAATTTGAGATTTTTTGTTCCAACCGCCGTGTCTTTGTGAGACGCAGTGTGGGTGAACGGATAATCTCAACATGTGTATTTCCCACCGTAAACCATGGAGGTGGATGTGTTATGGTGTGGGGGTGATTTGCTGGTGGCATTGTCTATGATTTATTTAGAATTCAAGGCACACTTAACCAGCAAGGCTACCACAGCATTCTGCAGCGATACGCCATGCCATCTGGTTTGCTCAGCATATGTGGGAACTCCTTCAAGGCTGTTGGAAAAGAATTCCAGGAGAAGCTGGTTGAGAGAATGTCAAGAGTGTGCAAAGCCGTCATCAAGGCAAAGGGTGGCTATTTGAAGAATCTCAAATATAAAATAAGTCGGAAGTTTACATGCAGCATAGCCAAATACATTTAAACTCAGTTTTTCACAAATCCTGACATTTAATCCAAGTAAAAATTCCCTGTCTTAGATCAGTTAGGATCACCACTTTAATTTAAGAATGTGAAATGTCAGAATAATAGTAGAGAGAATGATTTATTTAAACTTTTATTTATTTTATCACATTCCCAGTGGGTCACAAGATACATACACTCAATTAGTATTTGGTAGCATTGCCTTTAAATTGTTTAACTTGGGTCAAACGTTTCAGGTAGCCTTCCACAAGCTTCCCACAATAAGTTGGGTGAATTTTGGCCCATTCCTCCTGACAGAGCTGGTGTAACTGAGTCAGGTTTGTAGGCCTCCTTGCTCGCACACGCTTTTTCAGTTCTGCCCACAAATGTTCTATTGGATTGAGGTCAGGGATTTGTGTTTGCCACTCCACTACATTGACTTTGTTGTCCTTAAGCCATTTTACCACAACTTTGGAAGTATGCTGGGGGTCATTGTCCATTTGGAAGAGCCATTTGCAACCAAGCTTTAACTTCCTGACTGATGTCTTGAGATGTTGCTTTAATATATCCTCATAATTTTCCATTCTCATGATGCCATCTATTTTGTGAAGTGCACCAGTCCCTCCTGCAGCAAAGCACCCCCACAACATGATGCTGCCACCCGTGCTTCACGGTTGGGATGGTGTTCTTCGGCTTGCAAGCCTCCACTTTTTCCTCCAAACATAACGGTGGTCATTATGGCCAAAAAGTTATATTTTTGTTTCATCAGACCAGAGGACATTTCTCCAAAAAGTACAATCTTTGTCCCCATGTGCAGTTGCAAACCGTAGTCTGGCTTTTTTTAATGGTGGTTTTGGAGCAGTGGCTTCTTCCTTGCTGAACAGCCTTTCAGGTTATGTCGATATAGGACTCATTTTACTGTGGATATAGATACTTTTGTACCGGTTTCCTCCAGCATCTTCACAAGGTCCTTTGCTGTTATTCTGGGATTGATTTGCACTTTTCGCACCAAAACACATTCATCTCTAGGAGACAGAACATCTCCTTCCTGAGTGGTATGACAGCTGCGTGGCCCCATGGTGTTTATACTTGCGTACTATTGTTTATACAGATGAATGTGGTACCTTCAGGCTTTTGGAAACTGCTCCCAAGGACGAAACCAGACTTGTGGAGGTCTGCAATTGTCGTTGTTGAGGTCCTGGCTGATTTCTTTTGATTTTCCCATGATGTCAAGCAGAGGCACTGAGTTTGAAGGTTGACATTGAAATACATCCACAGGTACATCTCCAATTGACTCAAATTATGTCAATTAGCCTATCAGAAGCTTCCAAAGCCATGACATCATTTTCTGGAATTTTCCAAGCAGTTTAAAGGCACAGTCAACTCAGTGTATGTAAACTTTTGACCCACTGGAATTGTGATACAATGAATTATAAGTGAATTAATCTGTCTGTAAACAATTTTTGGAAAAATTACTTGTGTCATGCACAAAGTAGATGTCCTAGTTTGTTAGCAAGAAATCTGTGGAGTGGTTGAAATACAAGTTTTATTGACTCCAACCTAAGTGTATGTAAACTTCCGACTTCAACGTATATATATATACATACATACATACATACATACATACATACATACATACATACATACATACATACATACATACATACATACATACATACATACATACATACATACATAGATACATACATAGGTCTTAATTGAAAGGAAATAACCCAGTAATCATGCGGTTCTCCAGGAATTGAGTTTGACAGCCCTGGACAAAGGTGTTGGACTGACTGTCATAGGGAGTATGAGCCTGGCTACCCATCAAATTTGCTTAAGTAGGATATTATACAGTTATAAATAGAATTATGTCAGACTGATCATATTTAGTCATAAAAAATTACCAGGAGTAGGGTGGATTTCAATAGAATGTCACCTTGGGGAACACCCTATCCAGGTTTGCCAGCCTGGGATGCGCACTACCCAAGATGGCTGTAGGTCCGGTGGGTCCTGTCTGGTGTGTCCTGTCCATGACCTATGAATGTAGACACAGAGAATGTGAATAAATACAGTCATTACAGAACACTATTACAGGCACCTTCCTAATGCCTATTAATAAATTTATACATTTTTTCCATCATTCACACTATGAAAATAGATACTTGATATGAATAGCCTATCCAATATCATAGCTTAGGCTACATTATATAGTATAATATGCCTTTTTAGAAGTAATTGTGTTGACATTCTGGAAGGGATCAGATTAACACATAAATTGTAGTAACTAATTACCTTACTGAGTTGATGTTTTCACGTTCTTCCAGTGGTAGTCTACTTAGTGTACTGCTCAGTCTGTCAAAGTCGCCCTTTTTTTCTTTATTTTATGATGTGCAACGCGGCATACCAATGCAATGGTGTGTATCTCTTTTACAATGTCAATGACGCAACTTTAGCTATATTTTCTTAAATCTGAAAACGAGCGATTTTACCCATGTGGGCCTGTCGTGCTGACGTCACTTCCGTGCAGTACAGCGTTCATGTTTGACAACAAGCCCTAGCCACTGAGATTCTGAAGACTGTACTGTCTTTGCCCAGGCTACGTGTATTTTGGGAAGCTATTTTGCCCCCTAGAATCGTCCAACGATGGCTAAATTACAATATCTGAATGTGTATCTAACTGAGCGTTTGATGCAAGCTGCCGAGGAGATACTTAGAGTGGTCGGAGACACAATCTCTGAGTACCAGGAAGAAATAGCCCGGACAAAGCGAGAAAACCAATACCTGAAACGCCACTTGATCACACCGGTCTTACCGGGTATGTAGCTAGCTCGACATTACACAAATTAGCTATAGGGCTAGAAACGTGTTAAATTGTATTCTGCAGTATTTGAATGTTTAGGGCAGAGAGACGGTGTATCCCACCCCTCGCCCCTACCAACTCGCTCTGAGGGCCCTGGTCATGGCTGGAAGGAATTCAGCTTGTGCCAAATTAATGTCAAAAGTTGATGTTTTATTTTTTTGGCATTTGAGCATACCCTAACCATTTTCCTAACATTAACCTAATTAACCTAACTTGCTAAGTACATTTTCCTAGCCTGCTACAAAAAGTAAAATCTGACATTAATTTGACAAAAGCTGGACCGAGGGCCCTCAGTTTCCCCATGTTGCTGGCGAAATCCGAGGGTGACTTCCTGAGAGTGATGAGGGGGTCATTAAACCCATCAACTTTGGGACACTGGTGACTTGAATGATGCAATTCATGTTACACTTTGAAATAATAAAACAAGCATGAAATTCTTATTAACAAATCCACCCTGTCGTTTTACAAGATATAAACCTCAGTAACAGTTAAACATTACATTTTGTGAGGTATTTAATCTTTTACATGTATCAAAAATCAGACAAACAAATGCACTTGGCATATAATAATGCCTTCTCATCACACCAACACGGTTTTGGTACACCAGAAGTACATTCATTTCCAATGGAACACTGTTTGCCTTGCAGCATTGCGTTGCTGAGGCAATTGGTTATCGGAGAGTCTAATTATCCCCTACACCCTCTATAATTTTCACACCCTCAGCTTTAGGACACTTGTGCATATGGGGGAGGTGTGCGTGAACTCGCAAATAGAGGGGCGAGGGGAAGGCGAGATTTGAGATTCAGACAGAGACATAGATATTCCATTCCCAGAACAAGCTAGCTAACACAATGTTGGTCTTGTCAATCAAATGTCAACAGCTGTCATTACTTTCACTGACATCATTTATTGTCTTCTTTCCAACAGCTCCTCAGCCCATTCTCTCTTGTGTCTCAGAGCAGCAAACTCCCCCTGAGCAACAGCGCTGTGAGCAGGAGTGGAGCCCATGTCTGGGGCAGGAGGACGCAGAGCCCACACAGATTAAAGAGGAACAGGGTGAACTCAGGACCCGTCAGGAGGTAGAGCAGATTCAAGGGCCGGAGGCTGATACCAAAGAAGACTCCATAATCATTCCTCTCTGTGTGAAAGGTGACTGTGATCAGGAGCCACCTCAGCCCACACATCTTCTCCAAACTGTGGAGAACAGAGAGAAGTACTCTCTACTGACCAACACAACTGGACAGATCAAAACAGAACCTGATGGAGAGGGCTATGGAGTATCACTATCAGAACCAACCAGTGACTCCCCTCAGTCTCAGTCCCTCTCTGCAGTAAATCCAGACTGTTCTAGAACACAGAGTGAGAACACTGAAAGTGTTCCGAGAGATCCAGAAAGGAGACCAGAGGAGGACACACAGACACACTCATGTACTCAGTGTGGTGCCGTGTTCTGTGAGCTATCCCAACTGAAGGCACACATGCTATCCCACACAGAACCACACAGTGGTGACACTAGTCACAGGCAAATCCTCTGCACAGTCTGTTGGAAGTCATTCACCTCTACCAGTTACCTCAAGGTCCACCTGCGTTCTCACACTAAGGATAAGCCCTTCCACTGTGGTGTGTGTGGCAAGAGCTTCAGCTACTCAGGCAGGTTCAGGGAGCACCAGCGCATCCACACGGGAGAGAGACCATACCGCTGCCACGTGTGTGGTAAACGCTTCAGCCAGTCAGTCCATCTGAAGACCCACCTGAGGGTCCACACAGGGGAGAAACCCTACTCCTGTCCTGTCTGTGGGAAAGGATTCAGTCAGTCCAGCCATATCAAGGGACACCTCAGAACTCACACCCGAGGAAGGTAGCACAAAGATGCCTTGGAGTGGAAAGACCCTATGAGGGGATAGACAAAGCCTTTCCCTAGAGCAACATGGGAAGTCATACTGAGGAGTCTATGGTCTCATTTACATGGCTTATCTAGTTTGTGTTACTTCCATGTCAAGATAAAGGTTAAATAAAAATGTTCTCATAGTTCCCAGCATTTTGGAAGAGAAAGAGATAGAACTGAAGAGAAGGAATGTCTAATTCTACATTTAATTGAAAGACTAGAGGACTATAGAATGTGTAATGTTTTGCAGACTGAGGCATCTCATGTCTGCATTGATTTGAGAGAGCTGCTCATGAACATGCTATGAAAATACTTGACTTGAACGCATCCCCTCGTGGATCAATATGTGACATTATGTTAGAGAGAAATATAATGTCAATTTCTTCCTCTTAAAGATTTAAATTGGAGCTGGTTGGTCTCCTTGCAAATAAACTAACTCTGTCATATTGATTAAGCATGTGTGGGAATATTTATTTCTGAATGTCTGCTTCCGAAGAAGGAAAGAAAACTCACATCAGGTCAACGTTAGCTAGAATGACCAGTGGGACGATTGTTACAGACAGCCCATCCTCACCAATGTTCTTATAAAACCATGTTTGAACACTAAATGGTATACTTGAATTATCTCTCACCCAGGAACACAAAGGTCAGTCTTAGTATGAGAACTGCGAGGAAGTTAATTAGAGCAATATTATCCCTGTTTTTATTTTACACACCCATTTCTTGAAACCAACAGAGAGAGGTGTAAAGTTGACATAGGGTTTTCTAATGCACACTAATTTACCTCCCATTAAGTTTTCTTAAATCATGTCAAGTTATTTGTCACTGTAGGATACACTTTCGTCTAGTAGTGTGTGAATCAATGTACATTGATTATTTTTATGGTAGGCCTTGGATCTACGGTACCTCTGAGCTGAATAACTGTTAGAGGTCGCCCTCTAGTGGAAAAGAAGACAAGGTGAAAAATAAAGATGGCTAAAATCAGCCACCAAGTTCAAGGCCGGCCGCAGTACTGCAGGGCATTGTATGCAGAAAACAGGATCCCCATTATAGTGAAGGGAAATGTAAATCTTCGTGGTCAATCTTCATATAAATAAATACACATTTTAAAGACAATCATGGTACCAATAATTGCTTCTATTACACCAGATGTATGTCCTTGAACAGATTACTTTAAAATCCCATACAGAATGAGTTAAGGATAATTTAGTAACTAATGGCAGCCTTACAGAGGGGGCATCACTTATTTTATGCCATTTAGCCCAGTGGGCGGTGTTATATATCAGGGTGGGTTGAAAAGTGCAAGGACTGTCCGATGAGCATCTGTGTTCAACCGAGAACTCTCCGCCTGGGACTAAATTCATAATCGACATCACTGTGGTGGATTTATACTTTCATATTAGTACATAATTTTGCTTTATTTGAACTAACGATAGCTATTTACAGTTGAAGTCAGAAGTTTACATACATTAAGGTTGGAGTCATTAAAAATAGCTTTTCAACCACTCAACAAATGTCTTGTGAAGAAACTATAGTTTTGGAAAGTCGGTTAGGACATCTACTTTGTGCATGACACAAGTAATTTTTCCAACAATTGTTTACAGACAGATTATTTCACTTATAATTCACTGTATCACAATTCCAGTGGGTCAGAAGTTTACATACACTGAGTTTACTGTGCCTTTAAACAGCTCGGAAAATTCCAGAAAATGATGTCATGGCTTTAGAAGCTTCTGATAGGCTAATTGACATAATTTGAGTCAATTGGAGGTGTACCTGCTGATGTATTTCAATGCCTACCTTCAAACTCAATGCCTATTTGCTTGACATCATGGGAAAATCAAAAGAAATCAGCCTAGACCTCAGAAAATAAATTGTAGACCACCACAAGTCTGGTTCTTCCTTGGGAGCAGTTTCCAAACGCCTGAAGTTACCACGTTCGTCTGTACAAACAATAGTACGCAAGTATAAACACCATGGGACCAGGCAGCCATCATACCGCTTCTGTCTCCTAGAGATGAACGTACTTTGGTGCCAAAAGTGCAAATCAATCCCAGAACAACAGCAAAGGACCTTGTAAAACGAGTCCTGTATCGGCATAATCTGAAAGGCCGCTCAGCAAGGAAGAAGCCACCGCTCCAAAACCGCCATTAAAAAAAGGCAGACTACGGTTTGCAGCTGCACATGGGGACAAAGATTGTGCTTTTTGGAGAAATGTTCTCTGGTCTGATGAAACAGAAATAGAACTGTTTGGCCATAATGACCACCATTATGTTTGGAGGAAAAAGGGGGAGGCTTGCAAGCCGAGAACACCATCCCAACCGTGAAGCACGGGGGTGGCAGCATCATGTTGTGGGGGTGCTTTGCTGCAGGAGGGACTGGTGCACTTCACAAAATAGATGGCATCATGAGATTGGAAAATTATGAGGATGGAAAATTATGAGGATATATTAAAGCAACATCTCAAGACATCAGTCAGGAAGTTAAAGCTTGGTTGCAAATGGCTCTTCAAAATGGACAATGACCCCAAGCATACTTCCAAAGTTGTGGAAAAATGGCGTAAGGACAACAAATTCAAGGTATTAGAGTGGCCATCACAAAGCCCTGACGTCAATCTCTGTCTGAAATTTGTGGGCAGAACTGAAAAAGCCTGTGCGAGCAAGGAGGCCTACAAACCTGACTCAGTTACACCAGCTCTGTCAGGAGGAATGGGCCAAAATTCAGGAATGGGCCTGCTGGACTGTTCACTAACACGGTACCTCATTTAGTTTATCTGTCGGCCCCAGCCTCGAACTCTGTGTGGTCCTGTGTGTACCTAACTGACCCTCTCTTCCCATTCATCGCCATTTACCCATTGTTGTCTTAACTCTCCTGATCAACACCTGTGATTGCTTTATGCCCCTCACTAATGTCAATATGCTTTGTTTACTGCTGCTTTGGTTAGTTCTTATTGTTTTATTTCACTGTAGAGCCCCCATTCTTCTCAACATGCTCTTATAGCTCTTTTTTCCCACCCACACACATGCGGAGACCTCACCTGGCTTATCTGGTGCCTCCAGAGATGCAACCTCTCTCATCGTTACTCAATGCCTAGGTTACCTCCACTGTTCTCACATCCTACTGTCATGACGTTGGCCTGGGGGTAGGTTTATGACAGTCATAAATACCTTTTCCCCCCTTTTTCCTCTCTCTACCCTACTGATGTTACATTTGCAAAACCCATGGTTAACATAGAGATTCTGGGAACATCAGAAGGTGGGGGGAAATTAACTATATTCTGGTAATCCGACCAATTGAACATATGCGGTGGTAGTTAATGAATATGATGTCAGTTCGGTTGTCATCTGAGACATTCTCATCAATGGTAAGATGACATAAACTCTACAGTGGAAAGTCTACACATCAGAGTTATCGGATTCACATGGAATTGTTGTTCAATTTAAATGTTTGAATATGAAATTAATTGTGATGGGATGATGGGATTTGGGTTTTCATAAGATAGTGCTCTGCTCAATCAGTGGCCAGCCCCTGTGAAGGGACATGGGCTATAAAACTTTTCAAACACGCCCTCCTCTCCCTTCCTATATAAGCCCTTGATGACAATATAACCTCCTGTTCCGAGGACGTGAGGACGACGGTCCAATGTCAGAATGGTTCCAATAATAACTACAGAACGAAGCCAACATCAGCGTGAGCTTTGGTTGCGAATGGTATGAACTTTGAACTCTTATTCACTACAGAAGTGATACCTCCTAGCCGTTGAGTTAGCAACAGCCGCTGCAAACGATGGTTAGGAAGGCACAGACAGAGTATCCCGTCTACCACACAACGACGTTACTACATGTATTCAATTTACCAGCAGAGACCTTCTTCAAAGGACAAAGGA
Source organism: Oncorhynchus tshawytscha (assembly GCF_018296145.1). Lineage (NCBI taxonomy): Eukaryota > Metazoa > Chordata > Actinopteri > Salmoniformes > Salmonidae > Oncorhynchus > Oncorhynchus tshawytscha. Next base: position 15,539,665 of record NC_056437.1, read on the forward strand.
CTCGGTTGGGCACACGGCCTTCCATCAACCACCAACCTACCGAAGCGCAGCTCAGAGTAAATATTTATTGCATTTTCCTTTTCCAAATGGGAGGTCATTTAGAATGCATAAGATACTGTATTTACGATAGCACAGCTTCGCCCTTTGTTCCTCAGTCTTCCCGCTCTTTCACTCAAATTCAGCGCCTTTTCTTTTGTGTAACCAGCTGTCATGTCTGTTCCGCCCGCTAGGGACGTTTTCCTTTATGATGTAATTTGCAATCAAGTTATGATTTAATTATGTGTAATTCTGTGTGATTAGTTAGGTATTTAGTAAATAAATAATTAAACCCAATTTTGTATTGCTGATTCAAATTGTTAGCCATGGTTCATGCAGATAACCAAGAATTTACAACTTTCAGATGATACTGAAAATGCTAGCCTTCGCTTTACTAACTGCCTGTGTATATTGGTTCCTAACTTCCCTGAAAAGTTGCATATCGCGGGAGCTAGTTGATGCTATTGCAGTACGCCACAGGATGTTTTTGTGCTGGTAAAGGGCAGTCAAGTCTGGAGTGAACCAAGGGCTATATCTGTTCTTATTTTTTGGTGACCTTCCTAAGCCAGGATTCAGACACGGCTAGGACATCAGGGTTGGCAGAGTGTGCTAAAGCAGTGAATAAAACCAATTTAGGGAGGAGGCTTTTGATCTTTACATGTATGAAACCAAGGCTTTTACGGTTACAGAAGTCAACAAATGATCGGGCCTGGGGAATAGGAGTGGAACTGGGTGCTACAGGGCCTGGGTTAACCTTTACATCTCCAGATGAACAGAGGAGGAGTAGGATAAGGGTACTGCTAAAGGCTATAAGAACTGGTCGTCTCGTGCGTTGGGGACAGTGAATAAAAGGAGCAGATTTCTGGGCGTGGTAGAATAGATTCAGGGCATAATGTACAGACAATGTTATGGTAGGATGTGAGTACAGTGGAGGTAAACCTAGGCGTTGAGTGATGATGAGAGAGGTTTAGTCTCTTGAGGCACCAGTTGAGCCAGTTGAGGTCTCCGCATGTGTGTGGGGTGGGAGAAGAGCTATTTAAGGCATTTTGAGCGGGACTGAGTGCTCTACAGTGAATTAAAACAATAAGAAATAGCCAAGACAGCAGTAGACAAGGCATATTGACATTAGAGAGAGGCATAAAGCAATCACAGGTGTTGATCAGGAGAGCTAAGACAAAAATGGGTAAATGGCAATGAATGGGCAGAGAGGGTCAGTTAGATACATACTGGACCTGAGTTTGAGGCTGGGACCGACAGGTAAAAAATAATGAGGTACTGTGTTATTGAAATAGTCCAGGGGGCATCAGCAGTGTAGCCGAGTGATCATAGGGTCAAAAGAGCAGCAATAGGTGAGTCAGTGTGCCTTTCGGTAGTCACTACTACGCAAGGTGAGCAGGGGAGACAGCGTTCAGAAAAGCTAGCGGGCCGGGGCTAGTGATGGTTCTTTGGAGACATCGTAACAGAATAGCCTGTTGAGACCACATCGGGTGATCACGTCGGCAGTCCAGTCGTGATGTGTCGACAATAAAGGGTCCAGGCCAATTTGCAAAGGAAGTATTGTAGCCCTAGAATTAGCTGGTATATGGGCCTAGCTCGAGGCTAGCTCAAGACTAGCTGGTGCTTGCTTCGGGACAGAGGTGTTAGCTAACTGTAGCCACTCATTTGCAGCTAGCTAGCTGCGATGATCCAGTATAATGATCCTAAGCGGCAGGAATCTGGTGATATGGTAGAGATAAGCAGACCGATATGCTCTGGGTTGATATCACGCTTTGCAGACTGGAAGGTGTTGTCCGAGCTAAGGCTGGCTGGTGACTGAGAAAAAGGTGAAGACTCTTGGCTAACAAAGACTAGTTGCTAGTTAGCTGGCTAGCTCCTAATGGAAGTTCCAGTTATAAGGAATACAAATAGCAGATCCCTACCACATTGGGTGAGGCGGGTTGCAGGAAAATATATTTAGTTCGTAGATAGAAAGTGAGATTAAGATGTATACGAAAAAGCCCGGCTATTAAGACATGGGATTAGACAAAGACAAACACACACGTCCTACTGCTACGCCATCTTGGCTAACTATTGCGGGTGTATTTCGCTACACCCGCAATAACATCTGCTAAGTATGTGTATGTGACCAATACAATTTGGTTTGATTTGAAGTGGCTGGACCAGTTTTCCCAAAAGTGAATGCTGTGTAACGTCAAGTAAAAATGAACAATGTCTAACGTCAAGATTTTCTTGTTAACCAACCAACAGGGTCAATGACCGCTGCTATCAAGCCAATCTATTTCACTTAGGCTAATTAATGAAAATATATTAAACTGATCATGACTAGATTTAATCTCATTTCACTACTATTGGTTAGGGGCATATCCATTGAAAAGGACCCATGAGCACCAACATGTGATGGTCATAGGAGTATATCAAATTGGGTGTCAAATGAAATTTAAGAATCTATATTTTGGGGAAATGATAGATACATTTTTACATCTTAAGAATTTGGCATAAGTAACGACTTTGATTTCTGGATAACAGATGGAAAAGGGGTCTTAGAAAACATCTACAGTGGGGAGAACAAGTATTTGAAACACTGCAGATTTGGCAGGTTTTCCTACTTACAAAGCATGTAGAGGTCTGTCATTTTTATCATAGGTACACTTCAACTGCGAGAGACAGAATCTAAAATAAAAATCCAGAAAATCACATTGTATGATTTTTAAGTAATGACATAAGTATTTGGTACATCAGAAAAGCAGACCTTAATATTTGGTACAGAAACCTTTGTTTGCAATTACAGAGATCATACGTTTCCTGTAGTTCCTGACCAGGTTAGCACACACTGCAGCAGGGATTTTGGCCCACTCCTCCATACAGACCTTCTCCAGATCCTTCAGGTTTCGGGGCTGTCGCTGGGCAATACAGACTTTCAGCTCCCTCCAAAGATTTTCTATTGGGTTCAGGTCTGGAGACTGGCTAGGACACTCCAGGACCTTGAGATGCTTCTTATGGAGCCACTCCTTAGTTGCCCTGGCTGTGTGTTTCAGGTCGTTGTCATGCTGGAAGACCCAGCCACGACCCATCTTCAATGGGGGAAGGAGGTTGTTGGCCAAGATCTTGCGATACATGGCCCCATCCATCCTCCCCTCAATACGGTGCAGTCATCCTGTCCCCTTTGCAGAAAAGCATCCCCAAAGAATGGTGTTTCCACCTCCGTGCTTCACGGTTCTTTGAGACTGTGGTCCCAGCTCTCTTCGTGTCATTGACCAGGTCCTGCAGTGTAGTTCTGGGCTGATTCCTCACCTTCCTCATGATCATTGATGCCCCACGAGGTGAGATCTTGCATGGAGCCCCAGACCGAGGATGATTGACCGTCATCTTGAACTTCTTCCATTTTCTAATAATTGCACCAACAGTTGTTGCCTTCTCACCAAGCTGCTTGCCTATTGTCCTGTAGCCCATCCCAGCCTTGTGCAGGTCTACAATTTTATCCCTGCTGTTCTTACACAGCTCTCTGGTCTTGGCCATTGTGGAGAGGTTGGAGTCTGTTTGATTGAGTGTGTGGACAGTTGTCTTTTATACAGGTAATGAGTTCAAACAGGTGCAGTTAATACAGGTAATGAGTGGAGAACAGGAGGGCTTCTTAAAGAAAAACTAACAGGTCTGTGAGAGCCGGAATTCTTACTGGTTGGTAGGTGATCATATACTTACAGTATGTCATGCAATAAAATGCAAATTAATTACTTAAAAATCATACAATGTGATTTTCTGGATTTTTGTTTTAGATTCCGTCTCTCACAGTTGAAGTGTACCTATCATGAAAATGACAGACCTCTACATGCTTTGTAAGTAGGAAAACCTGCAAAATCGGCAGTGTATCAAATACTTGTTCTCCCCACTGTACAAGAAAAAATCTTAAAAGGTATCAGAAATACATCAAAACAAAATAATGTTGATGTAAAGACCCCTGCCAACACTTATATTTAGTTTTGGATAAATGGTTTACCTTCTGTAAGTTTAAAACCTCTTGAAGCAAGGGGGCTGTATTTTGATGTTTGGATAAAACACGTTCCCAAAGTAAACTGCCTATTTTTCAGGCCCAGAAGCTAGAATATGCATATAATTGGCTTATTAGGATAGAGTACTCTCTAAAGTTTCCAAAACTGTCAAAATATTGTCTGTGAGTATAACAGAACTGATATTGCAGGCAAAGACCTGAGGAAAATCCAACCAGGAAGTGCTGTTTTTCTGAAAATACTCTGTTCCATTGCAAGCCTGTCCTCCATTTAAATGAATATAAACCAGATTCCTTTCCCTATGGCTTCCACAGGGTGTGAACAGTCTTTACACATAGTTTCAGGCTTTTATTCTGAAAAATTAGCGAGAATGTTCACATCGCGTCAGTGGATAGCTAGGTGTCCCCAGATTTGTTCATACGTGCGACAGAGGAACGAGACCTTTTCTTTCTCTCTTGTATTGAAAAGGCTACCGTCCGGTTGAAATATGATCGATTATTTATTGTAAAAACAACCTGGGGATTGATAATAAGAAACATTTTACATGTTTCTACGAACTTTACGGATACTATTTGGAATTTTCGTCTGCCCGTCATGACCTGCACGAGTCTGTGGATTACTCAACAAAACGCGCCAACCAAATGGAGGTTTTTGGATATAAAAATAATCTTTATCGAACAAAACAAACATTTATTGTGTAACTGGGAGTCTCGTGAGTGCAAACATCCGAAGATTATCAAAGGTAAGCGATTAATTCTATTGCTTTTCTGACTTTTGTGACCAATCTACTTTGCTGCTAGCTGTTTGTAATGTTTTGTCTGCTGAGAGCTGTCCTCACATAAACGCTTGGTTGGCTTTCGCTGTAAAGCTTCTTTTTTTTTTATCTGACACGCCAGGTGGATTAACAACAAGCTAAGCTGTGTTTTGCTATATTGCACTTGTGATTTCATGAAAATGTAATATTTTTAGTAATTTAATTTGAATTTGGCGATCTGCAATTCAGCGGATGTTGACGAAAATGATCCCGCTAAAGGGATCGGTATGCCAAGAGGTTTTGCCATTACAAAAACCCACACACTGTATCTTTATATTTTCTAATTTCTCTCCCTCATGAGGGTGGAGGATAATAAACATTTACAGAAGTAATAAGTAATGGTAGACCTACCAATTAGTTATAGTGATTTTACTGATATTAATTTTGTTGATTAATTATCAAGTGATTAAAGCTCAGAATTACCAAAACAAATCAGTAAAGGAATTACTGCAACTGAATTGGCTACACTGGGAAATCATAGAAGACACAAAACACAGTTGGGTCACCTGCACCTGCTACTCCCTTCCACTGGCATACTGTTATGTTCAGCTCTTAATGGTTTTCTTTGTCTTCCTGTCGTCTGGTGATCAAACCAGGTGTTAAAACAGTCAGAATATGGACAACACCTTCCTCTCTCCCCCTCTCTCTCTCTCTCTCTCTGCCTCTCTCTCTCAATCTCCTGGTAATGCCAACTCTCCCAGTTCTTACTGACACCTATCAATGAGCCTCCTCTCTTTCCATTTACTGTAACCAGCATCTCACCAACCGACACCGGACATCCTTGGACGTTGAAAAGTTGTTTAAGTTTGGTCAGTCCACCCTGGCTTTGATGTTAACGTCAACAGTCAGACCGGACTGGACAAAATCTAAACTATAAAAAAGGTCCCCCTGCGAACTTTCCCTTGGGACCATCACACAACATCCAAAGGACTAGTAAAATGAAAGTCCTGAGAACCTCTTTAAAAGGTTCTGACATGGTGATGGTCATTGACATGGTGATGGTGACATGGTGATCTCCTGGGAACAAACAGGGAAATTGAGAAAGGTCCCCGAGAGAACATTCCCTTGGGTCCATCATGCAACGTTCTTAGAACATTATCATAACGTCAGTGGAATAATGTTACGCCAAAACCCTTAAGAGACCTAACGGGAATGTCGTTGAATGTCCTCAGGACATCCCCTGTTTGCTTGGATGCTGTATTGCATGGAAACGAGACTATTTTTGACTGTAGACTGTAGGCTACTAATAACAGCAGCTGTATAGTCTAGCCTATTATGCGTTCTGGCCAGGGAAAAGCGGTAATGTTATGTATTTATAGCCCATTTGTTTGTGAGAAAATGTGAATGGGATCAAATGTGCTTTATATTCAAACTTGGGCTGACTTGGCTACCAATACTTTTTCAATCCAAAATTATGTACTGGAATTTAGCAATAAACACAATACGTGTACTTCCGGCGCCGACAGAGATGGCCGCCTCGCTTCGCGTTCCTAGGAAACTATGCAGTTTTTTGTTTTTTTACGTGTTATTTCTTACACTAGTACCCCAGGTCATCTTAGGTTTCTTTACATACAGCCGACAAGAACTACTGAATATAAGATCAGCGTCAACTCACCATCAGTACGACCAAGAATATGTTTTTCGCGACGCGGATCCTGTGTTCTGCCTTACAACCAGTGTAACCGAGTGGATCACATGCAGCGACCAAAAAAAAAAAAAAAAAAAATCGACTCAGAAAAAGAGGGAAACGAAGCGGTCTTCTGGTCAGACTCCGGAGACGGGCACATCGTGCACCACTCCCTAGCATTCTTCTTGCCAATGTCCAGTCTCTTGACAACAAGGTTGATGAAATCCGAGCAAGGGTAGCATTCCAGAGGGACATCAGAGACTGTAACGTTCTCTGCTTCACGGAAACATGGCTAACTGGAGAGACGCAATCCGAAGCGGTGCAGCCAGCGGGTTTCTCCACGCATCGCGCCGACAGAAACAAACATCTTTCTGGTAAGAAGAGGGGCGGGGGCGTATGTCTTATGGCCAACGTGACATGGTGTGATGAAAGAAACATACAGGAACTCAAATCCTTCTGTTCACCTGATTTAGAATTCCTCACAATCAAATGTAGACCGCATTATCTACCAAGAGAATTCTCTTCGATTATAATCACAGCCGTATATATCCCCCAAGCAGACACATCGATGGCTCTGAACGAACTTTATTTAACTCTCTGCAAACTGGAAACGATTTATCCGGAGGCTGCATTCATTGTAGCTGGGGATTTTAACAAGGCTAATCTGAAAACAAGACTCCCTAAATTTTATCAGCATATCGATTGCGCAACCAGGGGTGGAAAGACCCTGGATCATTGTTACTCTAACTTCCGCGACGCATATAAGGCCCTGCCCCGCCCCCTTTCGGAAAAGCTGACCACGACTCCATTTTGTTGATCCCTGCCTACAGACAGAAACTAAAACAAGAAGCTCCCACGCTGAGGTCTGTCCAACGCTGGTCCGACCAAGCTGACTCCACACTCCAAGACTGCTTCCATCACGTGGACTGGGAGATGTTTCGTATTGCGTCAGACAACAACATTGACGAATACGCTGATACGGTGTGCGAGTTCATTAGAACGTGCGTTGAAGATGTCGTTCCCATAGCAACGATTAAAACATTCCCTAACCAGAAACCGTGGATTGATGGCAGCATTCGTGTGAAACTGAAGGCACGAACCACTGCTTTTAATCAGGGCAAGGTGTCTGGTAACATGGCTGAATACAAACAGTGCAGCTATTCCCTCCGCAAGGCTATCAAACAAGCTAAGCGCCAGTACAGAGACAAAGTAGAATCTCAATTCAACGGCTCAGACACAAGAGGTATGTGGCAGGGTCTACAGTCAATCACGGACTACAGGAAGAAACCCAGCCCAGTCACGGACCAGGATGTCTTGCTCCCAGGCAGACTAAATAACTTTTTGCCCGCTTTGAGGACAATACAGTGCCACTGACACGGCCTGCAACGGAAACATGCGGTCTCTCCTTCACTGCAGCCGAAGTGAGTAAGACATTTAAACGTGTTAACCCTCGCAAGGCTGCAGGCCCAGACGGCATCCCCAGCCGCGCCCTCAGAGCATGCGCAGACCAGCTGGCCGGTGTGTTTACGGACATATTCAATCAATCCCTATACCAGTCTGCTGTTCCCACATGCTTCAAGAGGGCCACCATTGTTCCTGTTCCCAAGAAAGCTAAGGTAACTGAGCTAAACGACTACCGCCCCGTAGCACTCACATCCGTCATCATGAAGTGCTTTGAGAGACTAGTCAAGGACCATATCACCTCCACCCTACCTGACACCCTTGACCCACTCCAATTTGCTTACCGCCCAAATAGGTCCACAGACGATGCAATCTCAACCACACTGCACACTGCCCTAACCCATCTGGACAAGAGGAATACCTATGTGAGAATGCTGTTCATCGACTACAGCTCGGCATTCAACACCATAGTACCCTCCAAGCTCGTCATCAAGCTCGAGACCCTGGGTCTCGACCCCGCCCTGTGCAACTGGGTACTGGACTTCCTGACGGGCCGCCCCCAGGTGGTGAGGGTAGGCAACAACATCTCCTCCCCGCTGATCCTCAACACTGGGGCCCCACAAGGGTGCGTTCTGAGCCCTCTCCTGTACTCCCTGTTCACCCACGACTGCGTGGCCATGCACGCCTCCAACTCAATCATCAAGTTTGCGGACGACACAACAGTGGTAGGCTTGATTACCAACAACGACGAGACGGCCTACAGGGAGGAGGTGAGGGCCCTCGGAGTGTGGTGTCAGGAAAATAACCTCACACTCAACGTCAACAAAACTAAGGAGATGATTGTGGACTTCAGGAAACAGCAGAGGGAACACCCCCCATCCACATCGATGGAACAGTAGTGGAGAGGGTAGCAAGTTTTAAGTTCCTCGGCATACACATCACAGACAAACTGAATTGGTCCACTCACACAGACAGCATCGTGAGGAAGGCGCAGCAGCGCCTCTTCAACCTCAGGAGGCTGAAGAAATTCGGCTTGTCACCAAAAGCACTCACAAACTTCTACAGATGCACAATCGAGAGCATCCTGGCGGGCTGTATCACCGCCTGGTATGGCAACTGCACCGCCCTCAACCGTAAGGCTCTCCAGAGGGTAGTGAGGTCTGCACAACGCATCACCGGGGGCAAACTACCTGCCCTCCAGGACACCTACACCACCCGATGCTTCAGGAAGGCCATAAAGATCATCAAGGACATCAACCACCCGAGCCACTGCCTGTTCACCCCGCTGCCATCCAGAAGGCGAGGTCAGTACAGGTGCATCAAAGCTGGGACCGAGAGACTGAAAAACAGCTTCTATCTCAAGGCCATCAGACTGTTAAACAGCCACCACTAACATTGAGTGGCTACTGCCAACACACTGTCAATGACACTGACTCTACTCCAGCCACTTTAATCATGGGAATCGATGGGAAATGATGTAAATATATCACTAGCCACTTTAAACAATGCTACCTTATATAATGTTACTTACCCTACATTGTTCATCTCATATGCATACGTTGATACTGTACTCTATATCATCGACTGCATCCTTATGTAATACATGTATCACTAGCCACTTTAACTATGCCACTTGGTTTACATACTTATCTCATATGTATATACTGTACTCGATATCATCTACTGTATCTTGCCTATGCTGCTCTGTACCATCACTCATTCATATATCCTTATGTACATATTCTTTATCCCCTTACACTGTGTATGACAGTAGTTTTTTTTGGAATTGTTAGTTAGATTACTTGCTCGTTATTACTGCATTGTCGGAACTAGAAGCACAAGCATTTCGCTACACTCGCATTAACATCTGCTAACCATGTGTATGTGACAAATAAAATTTGATTTGATTTGATTTGATTTGGTGTACATGAGTATATTTTTTATTAGACCTACAGTTGCAGAGGGCAGGACTACATGATGCAAAACTGCATAAAGCAAGCCCTGTGAGTTTTATTGTCCAATCATGTTATTTTCTGTGTCTGTGTGGTTAGGTTACCAGATCAGGAAAAACTACGTGCCCATGAAACTTTTTTCCACCACACCACTCGGAGACCTGTGGTCCCACCTCTGAACTATGGAGTGTGAAGACATACAGTATGCAATGAAGATATCTTTGTTTTTCATTTGTATTCATTTGGAAAATGATGTTCGATTTTTATTTCACTTAAGAAATGTGGAGTATGATGGATTTTCATGTCCTTGGTGTTATTTATTTCTTCGAGGACCTATACATGAGGCCAACTTTACCATATTATCTTGGAGGCATACTTACACACCCAGTTTCATTGTACACCCCCTGATACTTTGATAACTCTCAACTTTAAACAATGTGAAATGTTGCTTTAATTCTATTCTGTGGTTGCATGAAATAGAAAACAAAACGTGAATTCAGCGATGACATTTGTTTTCTTCATCTTTGAGGCTCCCTGATGAAACAGGGAGCTGACCCCATGGTGTGACAAGGCTCAGCAATGTTAGGATTTTGAAAGTCGTGTAGTCTAGGACGCATGGCATTAGCCAACCTGTAGCGCTGTGTTGAATAAGATCAGTGTGTTAAATAGATTCTACAATCCACATTTGAGCGACTGCTCAGCACCGAGGTAAAGTATGTTTTATATCTGACATTCACTGTTAAATCTCTTGTTCGCAATAACTTTTGCATTGATTGTCATAGAAACATAAAAACAAGTGCTAATTATTTTTAAAATGTCTTGCCTACTTTTACAACATTTGATTTGCATAAAAATGAATGTGTTGATTTAATATAAATAATCAAATCATATAAAAATGCTTTTAAATCTCTTGTTCGCAATATCTTTGCATTGATTGTCATAGAAACATCAAGTGCAAAATATTCTAAAAAGGTCTGGGAAAGACACTGAAAGAAGAGACCGATACTTTAATTGGAGAACAGGAAGGATTGACATCAAGAAGAGGACAACAGAATGCAGAGAATATTTCATTATTAATCCTATCTTCATGGCTTCACCCTCTTATTTTATAGTAAAACATTGTCTCTTTCTTAAAAAATGTCAACCTTCTAAGTTAGTTTGTTTTAGTTCTTTAAACCATTTATTAACAGTACATCTATTGAATCTTAATTGCTTAAAACAGTAGGCTGCTTTAAATCTGCATTAGGCAATAAACTCGCATTGCTTATTTTCAAAGCTTTGTGGAAAAGGAAGCACACACCAGTGTGACTTTTGACAATGACATCACAGTCCACAACATTAGTTTAGGTAAACAGCTGAAGGATGGGGCTGGGGAAATTTCACCCCTCTCCAATTAATGAACATTGAATGTCAAGACTTAATTTTATAATCCACTTTTCAATATTTTCAATAAACCACTAACTCAAGCTGAACTGGACAAGGTGGCTGACTGGAAGAGGTGGCTGCAGCTAGGGTTCATGTTGTGTTTACAACCGTCTCCAGAATCCCAGTGAAAGACCCTGGCCGAACACACTCCCATTCACATCGACAGGGCTGTACTGTAGCGGGTCGAGAGCTTCAAGTTCCTCGGTGTCCACGTCGCTAAGGACCTATCATGGTCCAAACACACCAACACAGTCGTGAAGAGGACACAACAACGTCTCTTCCTCCTCAGGAGGCTGAAAAGATTTGGCATGGGCCCTCAGATCCTTAAAAAGTTCAACAGCAGAACCATTGAGAGCATCTGGACTGGCTGCATCATGGCTTGGTATGGCAACTGCTCTGCGTCTGTCCGCAAGGCGCTACAGAGAGTAGTGTGTATGGCCCAGGTCAAACTCCCTGCCATCCAGGACCTCTATTCCAGGTGGTGTCAGAGGAAGGCCCTAAAAATTGTCAGACTACATCCCCTAAAGTCAGAGTCTCTGCTACCACACAGTAAACGGTACAGGAGTACTACGTCTGGGACCAAAAGGCTCCTGAAAAGCTTCTACCCCCAAGCCATAAGACTGCTAAATAGTTAACTAAATAGCTACCCCGACTATCCGCTTGGACCCTTTTATTATTTTCGACTCTATGCACACACACTGGACTCTACCCATACACATACTTACACTGACACTCCAACACACAGACACACAGACACACAGACACACACACACACACACACACACACACACACACAATAACATATTCACACAGGCACACATTTGCCACACACACACACACTTCTACATCACATACGCTGCTGCTACTGTCTATTATATATCCTGTTGCCTACTGACTTCACCCCGACCTATATGTACATATCTACTTCAATTACCTCGTACCCCTGCACATCAACTCAGTACTGGTACCCCTTGTACAGTAGCTGGGCTGAGGATCATTTAGGCACTGTGTGTCCGTTGCATAACTTAACGGATGTCATGTTTCAAGCGGCACATCAGAATCATTAGTACAGCAAACACTATTAGCAGTCCTCACATCAACCTAACTGTGACGTAGAAGTCCGTCACTGGCCACGGGCAGCATTTGGTTCTTTAACGCACACACATATTCATCACTCCTCCCTGCGCCATTATACCATAAGTTAACAATGTGGGTCGACACACAATTTAACTTCTGTCTTGGTGCATGCATTTCACACTTGTCAATGTTCATATTTGAGAGATACAATAATTATTATACTTATCAATGTTGTGGATGAGCGCATTGTTTGTTTGTTCTGTTCCTCTCTCTCCATCTCTGTAGCTTCTGGGTATGCTGGAAAAGGACCCGAGCTAAGGGAATTGGGTTGGCTTTATAGTGCCTGTCCCAAATGGCTCATTAATGCATATGGGCATATTGAAAGATATTGTCAGTAGTGATGTAATGTTGTAAATGTTATGTTGTGATATTGTTTAAAACCGTGTTGCAATGTATATCCTTGAGTATGTTTAGTTCATGGAAAATGTAGGTTTGTATTGTTAATTGATTAATTAATTAGGGTTAATTGTTCTGAGGGGAGGGGCTAGCCCTACAAAAGGAGCCTCTCTCCAGTCTCTAAGGGGGATTTTTTGGATTGAGCTGTGGATGGGGCAGCATTGTTGTTAAGCTGTCCCATAAGGTAGACGTTGATGGCAGTACTGTTGTTTTCTGTTCCGGAATCAATTGTAAATAAACACCTTTGCACAGAAGAACTTTTGCGGTTCCGCCATCTTTTTATTTTTATAGAGGTTAGGTTATCCAGTTTAGCCATCTGGCCTACTCTACGTGACATATGGTGGCAGTGGTGGGATGGCGTACCGCAAATCAGTGAATTCCAACAAGAGAGGTAAAGGAATGCGTACAGGATTGCGTTCTCAGCAACAGCATCAACTGTCAGAAAAGGTACCTGAAGTTGAACCGGGGTGGAATACCATGGAATCGTCTGGTGAAGAAGAGGTCAAGTATGAGAAACTAGGAGCCCGACCGCGGGGCCAAAGACAACCAGAACTGGGGGAGCTGCTGACTGAAGGAGCAGTTGGGGGACCAGAACCACACCCAACTATGGTAACCCTTTTTCAGCAACTTTTCACCTGCCTTGAGAGGAGGGACGAAGACCTCAAGCAGGAGTTACGTGGCCTACGCCAATCTATCCTCACAGCTCCCCACCAGGCGGAACTCGTCAGTGAGAGCCCAAGATTGGGTCTTCCAACACCAGGACGACAAAGGCTCGATGCAGCAGGGACTTCAACTCCACAGCAGGCACCCCAAGCAGTAATGAGGCCAGCGCCAGGAGACCAGTCCAGCAGTATTAACGTCCATCTTCCAGCATTCCTGAGGAAGGAGCCAAAGATGCCCTCATACCAGCAGGGGGAGGACATTGAAAACTACCTGCTGAGGTTTGAGCGCATGGCTAAGACGTGGCAGTGGCCTGAGGTAGAGTGGGCCTGCAGGCTTGTCCCATTGCTCACGGGCAAGGCCTTAGAGGCTTACACAGCAATGGATGAGGGGCTGGCCAATGTCTACAAGGGCTTGAAGGAAGCGCTGCTGGTGAAGTTTGACATCTCACCGGAAACCTACCGTCAACGCTTCAGAGCTGCATCAACGCCATCGGGTGAGTCGCCGACAGAGACGTACCACCGCCTCAAGGGTCTCTACCGACGATGGGTTCGACCGGGGAGAAGACACAGGATGAAATCGGGAGGTCATCATCCTCGAGCAACTTCTACAAGTTCTACCACACGACATTCGAACCTGGGTCCGAGAGCACGAGCCCAAGGACGGGCTTATGGCGGCCAAGCTTGCACTGCAGTATCTTAATGCACGTAAAGGGGGCCCACCACAACCTGCAGCACCCGCTCCAAGGAGTCTCAGAGACACAAGGGACATCAGAAACGCCAGAGATGGTGGAGGTAACTCTGGGGGTTATGTGTCTGGGAGGGAGGTAAGGGATCATGCAGTTCGCTCTGATGGGAGGGGTCTGACCTGTTTTTACTGCCGGCAGCAGGGGCACAAAGCTTCAATGTGTCCGCTACGTAAATCCAAGCTCTCAGGTTACTGTTATGTACCCAGAGAGGGGGATGGTGTTCAGAATAGACAGACTCGGGAAGGGTCATGCTTGGTACCTGTAAAAGTGAATGGTAAAAGTCTTACTGCAATGATTGACACCGGCAGTTCCCTGTCATTGATCAGAGAAGGTAATGTACCTGTTAATGACATTGATTATGGTCATCAGACACTGATCCAATGTGTCCATGGTGACCAGTCACAGCAGCCCACAGCTGAGCTCACAGTTGAGATTCAGGGTCAGAAATACCTCCTCAAAGTTGGGGTAATGGAGAAGCTACCTTTTGAGATGATTTTGGGGAGGGATGTGCCTGTACTCTCTGATCTGTTGGGAAGTGTGGGGGTCAGCTATATGAGCAGTCAGTTTGCCAGTCTGATGTTCAGATGGCATGTTCAGTTGTCACTCGTGCCCAGGCCAAAGCTGGTTTACAACCTCTGCCTGACTTGTGTGATAGTCTGTGCGAGGGGGGAACCAAAGGGCCCAGAAAGTCACGCCGCCAGCGGCGTCTTGAGAAGTATGTGGGAACCCCTGTACCTGTTGCTGATGTGTCTGGGTTAGAGGTGCAATGGGATGTTCCACAAAATTTTGCTACACTGCAGAAGTCTGACGCAACCTTGAAATGTTTGTTTGACAAGGCCTTAGCTGGGGACAGTCAATCTTCATGTGGGGGATTTACACAGTAGACAACCACATACTCTACCTTGGGTCAGAGGCAGATAGCAGGAAGTTGGTGGTGCCATCTACCTGTAGACCACTTGTTCTCAACCTTGCACATACAGTTCCATGGGCAGGCCATCTAGGGCAACATAAGACCTATCTTAGGCTAGGCTCCCGTTTCTTTTGGCCCTCCATGTATACTGATGTACAAAAATACTGCAAATCATGCCCCACGTGCCAGAAAACCAGTGCTGTCCGTAGGTCTGAACGGGCTCCTCTATGTTCACTGCCAGTTATCTCTACCCCATTCAAGAGAATTGCAATGGACATTGTTGAACCCTTGGAGAAGAGTAGTGCAGGTTACAAGTATATATTGGTTATCTGTGACTATGCCACCCGGTTCCCAGAAGCCTTCCCACTCCGTTCCATAACCACTCCAAAGATAATCAGTGCTCTTGTTCAGCTCTTCTCTCGTGTAGGAATCCCAGATGAAATCCTGACGGACCAAGGGACAAACTTCACCTCGCGACTGATGGTTCAACTCCACCGACAGCTGGGCATTAAAGGCTTGAGGACTACTCCCTACCATCCCCAAACGGATGGGCTCGTAGAGAGATTCAATCAAACGCTCAAGAACATGCTGAGGAAGTTTGTGGCTGACACTGGTAAAGACTGGGATAAGTGGTTACCCTTTCTGCTTTTTGCTTACAGGGAGGTGCCTCAGGCATCGACAGGTTTCTCGCCATTCGAACTCCTCTATGGATGGCCAGTGCAAGGACCACTGGACCTGCTGAAGAAGTGCTGGGAAGGTTCCCCAGTAGCTACCTCAGGACAGGGGATTGTCCAGTATGTCCTCCAGATGCGAGACAGGTTGGAACGGTACCGAGAGGAAGCTAGAGCAAACCTTCAGCAAGCCCAGAAGGCCCAGAAGAGAGGCTATGACCAGCACGCTCGCCACAGAGAGTTTGAGCCAGGACAGAAAGTCCTGCTCCTCCTTCCCTCGTCTACCAGCAAGCTCCTTGCGCAATGGCAAGGACCGTACCTAATCGGGAGGAAGATGGGCCCAGTGACCTACGAGGTGCTGCACCCGGACAAGGGTAAGAAGAAGCAAACCTACCATGTGAACCTTCTCAAGGCCTGGGAGGAGAAAGAGGAACTCTCCAAAGGAAAGTCCTTTCTGGTCCGCAGAGTAGAAGAGGATGAGTCGGATGGGGTCACAGAGGCATGGAAAGAACGAGCAGAAGTCATACTGGCTCACCTGGAAGAAGACAAGCAAGATGAGCTGAAGCAGCTGTTTGGCAAGTATCCGGCCCTCTTCAGTCAGAGACCAGGAAGAACCAAAGTCCTGGAACACGTCATTCGTTTGAAACCTGGCCAGAACCCTGTCCGCCAGCATCCTTACCGTGTGCCTGAGAGGCTGGTGGTAGCCCTCAAGGAAGAGGTCCACACCATGATAGAGATGGATGTTGTCGAGCCATCTTCAAGTGAATGGAGCAGCCCTATTGTCATTGTCCCAAAGAAGGATGGCTCTTTGCGCGTCTGCATGGACTTCCGTAAGGTGAATGCCATCTCCCAGTTTGATGCCTATCCCATGCCCCGCATTGACGACTTACTGGAGAGAATAGGTAGAGCTCATTACATCACCACATTGGATCTCTGCAAAGGGTACTGGCAGGTGCCCCTGGATGAACAATCCAAGGCCTACACTGCATTCCGGACGCCAATGGGCCTGTTCCAGTTCAAGGTCATGCCGTTTGGCCTTCATGGGGCCCCTGCGACTTTCCAGAGGCTGATGGACAAGGTCCTCCAGGACTGTGACGATTACTGTGCTGCTTACTTGGACGACGTGGTGATCTACAGCCACTCCTGGGAGGAGCACATACAGCATCTTAGCAGCGTCCTGGGGAAGATCCATGAAGCAGGCCTCACGCTTAACCTCCTGAAGTGTGAGTGGGCGAAACAGGAGACAAAGTACCTGGGTTACCAGCTGGGTAAGGGTGAAGTTCGGCCTCAGGTGGAGAAAGTGGAGTCCATCAGGAATAGCCCTCAACCCAGAACCAAGACACAGGTGAAGTCCTTCCTAGGTCTGGCAGGGTGGTACCGGAGATTCATTCCACAGTTTTCGACCATCGCTGTCCCTCTGACCAACCTCACTTCGAAGGGGGCCAGCAACCCTGTGAAGTGGACTGAGGAGTGTGAGGAAGCCTTCATGACACTGAAAAAACGACTGTGCTCATTCCCTGTTCTCCAGACCCCTGATTTTAAGAAGAGATTTCTCGTGCAGGTGGACGCTTCGGCTGTAGGAATTGGAGCTGTACTGGCCCAAGGGGAGCCAAGAGAAGAGCTTCCTGTGCTGTACCTGAGTCGGAAGCTGTTGCCCAGGGAAACCAGGTATTCTACAATCGAAAAGGAATGCCTGGCTATAAAGTGGGCCCTAGATAGCCTCCGTTACTACCTTCTTGGGAGGGAATTTGACCTGCACACGGACCACAGAGCACTGACCTGGATCCAGACCATGAAGGACCGGAATTCTCGTGTGACCAGGTGGTATCTGGAGCTCCAGCCCTTCAGGTTCTGTGTCCGTCACAAGGCAGGAAAAGAGAACGTTACTGCGGACTACCTATCAAGGCTCCCGAACATGGTCGCTTCAGGAGAGGAGGAAGGTAATGTGACGTAGAAGTCCGTCACTGGCCGCGGGCAGCATTTGGTTCTTTAACGCACACACATATTCATCACTCCTCCCTGCGCCATTATACCATAAGTTAACAATGTGGGTCGACACACAATTTAACTTCTGTCTTGGTGCATGCATTTCACACTTGTCAATGTTCATATTTGAGAGATACAATAATTATTATACTTATCAATGTTGTGGATGAGCGCATTGTTTGTTTGTTCTGTTCCTCTCTCTCCATCTCTAGCTTCTGGGTATGCTGGAAAAGGACCCGAGCTAAGGGAATTGGGTTGGCTTTATAGTGCCTGTCCCAAATGGCTCATTAATGCATATGGGCATATTGAAAGATATTGTCAGTAGTGATGTAATGTTGTAAATGTTATGTTGTGATATTGTTTAAAACCGTGTTGCAATGTATATCCTTGAGTATGTTTAGTTCATGGAAAATGTAGGTTTGTATTGTTAATTGATTAATTAATTAGGGTTAATTGTTCTGAGGGGAGGGGCTAGCCCTACAAAAGGAGCCTCTCTCCAGTCTCTAAGGGGGATTTTTTGGATTGAGCTGTGGATGGGGCAGCATTGTTGTTAAGCTGTCCCATAAGGTAGACGTTGATGGCAGTACTGTTGTTTTCTGTTCCGGAATCAATTGTAAATAAACACCTTTGCACAGAAGAACTTTTGCGGTTCCGCCATCTTTTTATTTTTATAGAGGTTAGGTTATCCAGTTTAGCCATCTGGCCTACTCTACGTGACACTAACAAACCAAATCCCACTACAGATACTCTGGTCTACAGATACTCTGGTCTACAGATACCCTGGTCTACAGATACACTGGTCCATTAAAATGTGTAGGATGAGGGATACAGCATTTCCTACTTAACCAAATGAATCTTGACTTCTGCAGCTTGTTCTGAGCGAGCTTCAATGTGGTGGCCAGGTGGAGGTCTTCAGGGTTGTGGTGTTATGTCTCGGGAACAGGTGTTGTCTCCATAAGTACCTTGAAACAAAACAGTGGTCAGGGCACTGGACAGACAAGGGGACCTATACATTATGTACATCAATAATTGCACACTACTGCGCTCAGTAATTACACACCATTTGAAAGAGTAACCTGGCTCTCCTTATTTTGCTGGTCTGTGACCAGCAGTAATATACACAAATACAATGTTCCTCCCTCTACTTAATTTACACACAATCCCACATTTCAAGATATGAATACTGTTGTTTTGGCCTGGGAAAAGGAGTATGAGCTTGATGCTCTCTCTGCAATCGCTTGAAGAAGACACAGGGGCGGCAGTAATTGAGATCTGGAACCCAAGATGACTGCCTTTGAATGGCTGACCCCACGGTGTGATAAGGCACCTGGCAAGCTGGTCCCTAGCAACCAATCGGTTTGGTTAGGGCCAGAGGTGGGAAGAGCCAGTTAAAATGTTTGTCTCTATGAGACGGCTGTGAGATGGTGTGCTAAGAGTCACCGGCAGGTAATTGTGTAACACCATTTGCAAAGCTAAAACTTGTATGGCAGTGACGGCTTCAGTTCCATTAAGCGTTTGAATAATTTGGATTTAGTTTGATGTTTCGTTGACAACCCATGAATAATTGATTGAGAATAAGCGATAAATGCATGTTTTGTATGATTTGGTTATTTTGATCAAATCAACACCTGAATTTGAACACAAATTAAAAGGCCAGATCTTTTTAGAATAATTATCACTTATTTTAATGTTATGACAATCAATGAAAAGTATTTATTAGGGATCACCATTATCCAAGGCAGCAGCTACTCTTCCTGGAGTCCTAACACATTAACTTCTTGGTGACAGGGGGCATTATTTTCACGTCCAGATGAAATGCATGCCCAAATTAAACTGCCTGCTACTCATCCCCATTTTTTAGATCACTCTCTTTTCAATGGATTTTCATTGTGAATCCAGATTTCTAAGGGACCTTCTTGCAGTTCCTATCACTTCCACTGGATGTCAACAGTCTTTAGAAATTGGTTGAGGTTATTCCTTTGTGTAATGAAGAAGTACGGCCATCTTGAGGGTCACTTGAAGTGTACTGTTAGATAGAGGTGCGTGACCAGAAAGCTAGCTACTGTTTGTTTTCTTCCTGTATTGAACACAGATCATCCCGTCTTCAATTGTATTGATTATTTACGTTAAAAAATACCTACAGTTGTATTACAAAAGTAGTTTGAAATTTTTTGGCAAAGTTTACAAGTAACTTTTGACGACACTTTTTGATCCTTCGATGTAGGCTCTTCCTATCAATGTGAAGCAGAATTCACCAAGCGTTGGATTGTTCACCCACTAATAGGGAACGTGAGCTGGGTTTAGACCGTCGTGAGACAGGTTAGTTTTACGTTGCGCAAGTTGGAACCGGTGTTTTTCTGGATCAAACGCGCCAATTAAATGGACATTTTGGATATATATCGACTGAATTAATCGAATAAAAGGACCATTTGTGATGTTTATGGGACATATTGGAGTGCCAACAAAAGAAGCTCATCAAAGGTAAGCCATGAATTATATTTTTATTTCTGCGTTTTGTGTCGCGCCTGCAGGAAAGAAATATGGTTTCTCTCTTTGTTTACGGAGGTGCTATCCTCAGATAATAACATAGTTTGCTTTCGCCGAAAAGCCTTTTTGAAATCTGACATGTTGGCTGGATTCACAACAAGTGAATTTAATTTGCTGTCTTGCATGTGTGATTTAATGAAAGTTTGATTTTTATAGTAATTAATTTGAATTTGGCGCTCTGCATTTTCCCTGGCTTTTGGCCAGGTGGGACACTAGCGTTCCACATATCCCAGAAAGGTTAAGGCATTTACATTACACATAAAACAAAATATAAAACAGTGTAACATTATTACACCACTACATATCTACAATACAAAATGTACAATACCACCATACAACAATATTACAATGTACGTGTGTAGAGTGCGTGTGCTAGCATGTGTGTGCGTATGCATCTGTACCAGTATGTGTATGTCTCTTCACAGTGCCCGCTGTTCCATAAGGTGTATTTCTATCTGTTTTTAAAATCTGATTCTACTCCTTGCATCAGTTACCTGATGTGAAATGGACTTCCATTTAGTCATGGCTCTATGTAGTACTGTGCAACTACCATAGTCTGTTCTGGACTTGGGAATTGTGAAGAGGTGGCATGTCTTGTGGGGTATGCGTGGGTGTCCGAGCTGTGTGCTAGTGGTATAAACAGACAACTCGGAGCATTCAGCTTGTCAACACTCTTACAAAAAAAGTAGTGATGAAGTCAATTTCTCCTCCACTTTGAGCCATGAGAGATTGACATACATATAATTAATGTTAGCTCGCTGTGTACATTTAAGGGCCAGCTGTGCTGCCCTGTTCTGAGCCAATTGTCATTTTCCTAAGTCCCTCTTTGTGGCACCTGACCACACGACTGAACAGTAGTCCAGGTGCGACAAAACTAGGGCCAGTAGGACCTTCCTTGTTGATAGTGTTGTTAAGAAGGCAGAGCTGCACTTCATTACGGACAGACTTCTCCCCATCTTAGCTACTGTTGTGTCAACATGTTTTGACCATGACAGTTTACAATCCAGGGCTACTTCAAGCAGTTTAGTCACCTCAACTTACTCAATTTCCACATTATTTATTACAAGATTTAGTTGAGGTTTAGGGAATTATTTGTCCCAAATACAATGCTTTTAATTTTTGAAATATTTAGGACTAACTTATTCCTTTCCACCCATTCTGAACCTAACTGCAGCTCTTTGTTAAGTGTTGCAGTCATTTCATTCGCTGTAGTAGCTGATGTGTACAGTGAGGGAAAAAAGTATTTGATCCCCTGCTGATTTTGTACGTGTGCCCACTGACAAAGAAATGATCAGTCTATAATTTTAATGGTAGGTTTATTTGAACAGTGAGAGACAGAATAACAACAACAAAAATCCAGAAAAACGCATGTCAAAAATGTTATAAATTGATTTGCATTTTAAAGTCTTTGACTTTACTCAAAGACAGTGGCATGTTGTTAGTAAAGTTTGAAAAAAGTAAGGGGCCTAGACAGCTGTCCTGGGGAATTCCTGATTATACCTGGATTACGTTGGAGAGGCTTTCATTAAAGAACATCCCTCTGTGTTCTGTTATACAGGTAAGTCTTTGTCCACAATATAGCATGGGGTGTAAAGCCATAACACATACATTTTTCAAGCAGCAGACTATGATCAATAATGCCAAATGCCGCACTGAAGTCTAACAGAACAGCCCCCACAATCTTTTTATTATCAATTTCTCTCAGCCAATCATCAGTAATTTGTGTAAGTTGAATGTCTTTCCCTATAAGCATGCTGAAAGTCTGTTGGAAATTTGTTCACTGTAAAATAGCATTGTATCTGGTCAAACAATTTTTTCCAAAAGTTTCCAAAGGGTTGTTAACAGGCTGATTGGTTGGCTATTTGAGCCAGTATGTAACGAGTGCGCTGAGAGTCAGCAAGCAAGTTCAGGTAGTGATTGTTTAATAAATAAAATAAACAATGAATACGAAATGCAAACAACGCACTAACATAAAACAGAGTCAAAAACACCTGAGGAAAGAACCAAGGGGAGTAACAGATATCGGGAAGATAATCAAGGAGGTGATGGAGCCCAGGTGAGTGTCATGAAGTGCAGGTGCGCGAGACGATGGTTACAGGTGTGCGAAATAATCAGCAGCCTGATGACCTAGAGGCCAAACTCCGTTTTCACAATTCCTGACATTTAATCCTAGTAAAAATTCCCTGTCTTAGGTCAGTTAGGATCACCACTTTATTTTAAGGATGTGAAATGTCAGAATAATAGTAGAGAGAATGACTTATTTCAGCTTGTATTATTTTCATCACATTCCCAGTTGGTCAGAAGTTTACGTACACTCAATTAGTATTTGGTAGCATTGCCTTTAAATTGTTTAACTTGGGTCAAACGTTTCAGGCAGCTTTCCACTAACTTCCCACAATAAGTTGGGTGAATTTTGGCCCATTCCTCCTGACAGAGCTGGTGTAACTGAGTCAGGTTTGTAGGCCTCCTTACTCACACATGCTTTTTCAGTTCTGCCCACAAATGTTCTACAGGATTGAGGTCAGGGCTTTGTGATGGCCACTCCAATACCTTCACTTTGTTGTCCTTAAGCCATTTTGCCACAACTTTGGAAGTATGCTTGGGGTCATTGTCCATTTGGAAGACCCATTTGCGATCAAGCTTCAATGTCTTGAGATGTTGCTTCAATATATCCTCATAATTTTCCATCCTCGTGATGCCATCTATTTTGTGAAGTGCAATTATAGTCAATGAACTAATCACTGATCATAATCTTGATGTGATTGGCCTGACTGAAACATGGCTTAAGCCTGATGAATTTACTGTGTTAAATGAGGCCTCACCTCCTCGTTACACTAGTGACCATATCCCCCGTGCATCCCGCAAAGGCGGAGGTGTTGCTAACATTTACGATAGTAAATTTACATTTACACAAAAAAATGAAGTTTTTGTCTTTTGAGCTACTATTCATGAAATCTATGTAGCCTATTCAATCAATTTTTATAGCTACTGTTTACAGGCCTCCTGGGCCATATACAGGCCTCCTGGGCCATTCCTCATTGAGTTCCTTGAATTCCTATCGGACCTTGTATTCATAGCAGATAATATTCTAATTTTTGGTGACTTTATTGTTCACATGGAAAAGTCCACAGACCCATTTCAAAAGGCTTTCGGAGCCATCATCGACTCATTGGGTTTTGTCCAACATGTCTCTGGACCTACTCACTGTCACAGTCATACTCTGGACCTAGTTTTGTCCCATGGAATAAATGTTGTGGATCTCAATGTTTTTCCTCATAATCCTGGACTATCGGACCACCATTTTATTACGTTTGCAATTGCAACAAATAATCTGCTCAGACCCCAACCAAGGAGCATCAAAAGTCGTGCTATAAATTCACAGACAACACAAAGATTCCTTGATGCCCTTCCAGACTCCCTCTGCCTACCCAAGGACGTCAGAGGACAAAAATCAGTTAACCACCTAACTGAGGAACTCAATTTAACCTTGCGCAATACCCTAGATGCAGTTGCACCCCTAAAAACTAAAAACATTTCTCATAAGAAACTAGCTCCCTGGTATACAGAAAATACCCGAGCTCTGAAGCAAGCTTCCAGAAAATTGGAACGGAAATGGCACCACACCAAACTGGAAGTATTCCGACTAGCTTGGAAAGACAGTAACGTGCAGTATCGAAGAGCCCCTACTGCTGCTCGATCATCCTATTTTTCAAACTTAATTGAGGAAAATAAGAACAATCTGAAATGTATTTTTGATACTGTCGCAAAGCTAACTAAACAGCAGCATTCCCCAAGAGAGGATGCCTTTCACTTCAGATCATGATTATTAGAAAGCAAATTACAGACTCCTCTTTAAATCTGCGTATTCCTTCAAAGCTCAGTTGTACTGAGTCTGCACAACTCTGCCATGACCTAGGATCAAGAGAGACACTCAAGTGTTTTAGTACTATACTGTATCTATTGGCACAATGATGAAAATAATAATGGTCTCTAAACCTTCAAGCTGCATACTGGACCCTATTCCAACTAAACTACTGAAAGAGCTGCTTCCTGTGCATGGCCCTCCTATGTTGAACATAATAAATGTCTCTCTATCCACCGGATGTGTACCAAACTCACTAAAAGTGGCAGTAATAAAGCCTCTCTTGAAAAAGCCAAACCTTGACCCAGAAAATATAAAAAACTATCGGCCTATATCAAATCATCCATTCCTCTCAAAATGTTTAGAAAAGGCTGTTGCGCAGCAACTCACTGCCTTCCTGAAGACAAACAATGTATACGAAATGCTTCAGTCTGGTTTTAGACCCCATCATAGCACTGAGACTGCACTTGTGAAGGTGGTATATTACCTTTTAATGGCATCAGACCGAGGCTCTGCATCTATCCTCACGCTCCTTGACCTTAGTGCTGCTTTTGATATCATTGATCACCACATTCTTTTGGAGAGATTGGAAACCAAAATTTGTATATACGGACAAGTTCTGGCCTGGTTTAGATCTTATCTGTCGGAAAGATATCAGTTTGTCTCTGTGAATGGTTTGTCCTCTGACAAATCAACTGTAAATTTCGGTGTTCTTCAAGGTTCCATTTTAGGACCACTATTGTTTTCACTGTATATTTTATCTCTTGGGAATGTCATTCGAAAACATAATGTTAACTTTGTTAATTATGTGGATGACACACAGCTGTACATTTCAATGAAACATGGTGAAGCCCCAAAATTGCCCGCGCTTATGTTTCATACATAAGGAAGTGGATGGCTGCAAACGTTCTACTTTTAAACTCGGACAAAACAGAGATGCAAGCATTTGGTCCCAAGAAACAAAGAGATCATCTGTTGAATCTGACAATTACTCTTAATGGTTGTACAGTCGACTCAAATAAAACTGTGAAGGACCTCGGCATAACTCTGGACCCTGATCTCTCTTTTGACGAACATATCAAGAATGTTTCAAAGACAGCTTTTTTCCATCTACGTAACATTGCAAAAATCAGAAACTTTCTGTCCAAAAATGATGCAGAAAAATGTATCCATGCTTTTGTTACTTCTAGGTTAGACTACTGCGATGCTCTACTTTCCCGCTACCCGGATAAAGCACTAAATACACTTCAGTTAGTGTTAAATACGGCTGCTAGAATCCTGACTAGAACCAAAAAATGTGATCATATTACTCCAGTGCTAGCCTCCCTACACTGGCTTCATGTCAGGGCAAGGGCTGATTTCAAGGTTTTACTGCTAACCTACAAAACATTACATGGGCTTGCTCCTACCTATCTCTCTGATTTGGTCCTGCCGTACATACCTACACGTACGCTACGGTCACAAGACGCAGGCCTCCTAATTGTCCCTAGAATTTCTAAGCAAACAGCTGGAGGCAGGGCTTTCTCATAATGAGCTCCATTTTTATGGAATGGACTGCCTACCCATGTGAGAGACGCAAACTCGGTCTCAACCTTTAAGTCTGTACTGAAGACTCATCTCTTCAGTGGGTCATATGATTGAGTGTAGTCTGGCCCAGGAGTGCGAAGATGAACGGAAAGGATCTGGAGCAACGAACTGCCATTGCTGTCTCTGCCTGGCCGGTTCCCCTCTTTCCACTGGGAATCTCTGCCTCTAACCCTATTACAGGGGCTGAGTCACTGGCTTACTGGTGCTCTTTCATGCCGTCCCTAGGAGGGGTGTGTCACTTGAGTGGGTTGAGTCACTGATATGATCTTCCAGTCTGAGTTGGCACCCCCCCCCCCTTGGGTTGTGCCTTGGCGGAGATCTTTGTGGGCTATACTCGGCCTTGTCTCAGGATGGTAAGTTGGTGGTTGAAGATATCCCTCTCGTGGTGTGGGGGCTGTGCTGGCCACAGTGTCTCCTGACCCCTCCTGTCTCAGACTCCAGTATTTATACTGCAGTGGTTTATGTGTCGGGGGACTAGGGTCAGTTTGTTATATCTGGAGTACTTCTCCTGTCTTATCCGGTGTCCTGTGTGAATTTAAGTATGCTCTCTCTAATTCTCTCTTTCTCTCTTTCTTTCTCTCTCTCGGAGGACCTGAGCCGTAGGACCATGCCTCAGGACTACCTGGCATGATGACTCCTTGCTGTCCCCAGTCCACCTTGCCGTGCTGCTGCTCCAGTTTCAACTGTTCTGCCTGCGGCTATGGAATCCTGACCTGTTCACCGGACGTGCTACCTGTCCCAGACCTATTATTTGACCATGCTGGTCATTTATGAACATTTGAACATCTTGGCCATGTTCTGTTATAATCTCCACCCGGCACAGCCAGAAGAGGACTGGCCACCCCTCATAGCCTGGTTCCTCTCTAGGTTTCTTCCTAGGTTTTGGCCTTTCTAGGGAGTTTTTCCTAGCCAACGTGCTTCAACACCTACATTGCTTGCTGTTTGGGGTTTAGGCTGGGTTTCTGTACAGCACTTTGAGATATCAGCTGATGTATGAAGGGCTATATAAATACATTTGATTTGATTTAATGACTCCAACCTAAGTATATTTAAACTTCCGACTTCAAATGTATATTATCAAGCATTTCACACATATTATCCAGATAATATGACTGACTGTTAGCACTTGGTGGTCTATAGCATCTTCCCATAAGAATTTTGGTGAGGCAGATGACCCTGTAGCCATTTTACTTAAATTGTGTTTAACATGAGATCTTCTCTTAGCTTTACAGGAATGTGGCTCTGAATATAGAAAGCAACACCCCCCCCCCCCCCCCACCCCCCCTATTGGCATATCTGTATTTTCTGTAAATGTTATAACCGTGCATTGCTACCACTGTGGGTAATCACCTCACTATTCAGCCCATTGACTGGTGAGCTAATGTGGCTCATTTCACATTAGTGTCATTTCACAGTGGTGTCAAAGTCCTGCAATAAGAGTTATGACCTTAATGTTTGTGTTAACTCTTCACAGTTGTGTTCTGTGGGTGTCACTGACTAGACTGATATGTATGGATCTTGGGTCTATGAAATTAGGTAAGGCTGTACATTGCAATATGAATGTTCAGTACACAGTAGGTTGACTGGTGAGCTAATGCCAAGAGTGTGTACAGCTGTCATCAAGGCAAAGGGTGGCTACTTTTAAGAATCTCAGTTATAAAATATATTTTGATTTAACACTTTTTTGGTTACTACATGATTCAATATGTGTTATTTCATAGCTTTGATGTCTTCACTATTATTCTACAATGTAGAAAATATAAAAAATAAAGAAAAACCCTTGAATGAGAAGGTGTGTCCAAACTTCTGACTGGTACTGTACACACACACACACACACACACACACTTGAAGTAGTGGCAAGGGGAACCACTACTTCAATGTGTCAAAGCGAGTGATGTCACCGATTGAAATGCTATTAGCGCGCACCACCGCTAACTAGCTAGCCATTTCACATCGGTTACACTAAGATGATTGGAAAATGAACACCTAACATTTTAATGTTGCTTTCAAAACCTATCATTATTAGATCCTGTTCAGAGAAGTACACAAAGTCAATGATAGGCAATATGTCTAAGGTCATGACTGTTATATTGCCTGCAGTACACTTGATGGCTGGCAGGTAGAGTAAGTGCATCTGTTTCTGTTATGCCTTGTTTACATCAAGACATATTTCATTACGCCATATGTCATCTTCACGGAGTCTTGCCCCACTACTGAATGGACAAGTGTAACGCAAGATGCAGGAGAGCCTGTCACTCATTAAATATACAAATATTATTCAATACAGGATAAATATATTTTTTAAGTGGATAATATTTAATTACTTGTTCCTCAACTTGTTTCTCTAACTTTATATCAAGTCAAGCTAACTTGCAATGTAGAGCAGCTAGCTAGCTAAAAGCTAGGCTTGGTTGAAGATACAGTATCTTCAGCCTAGCTTTTAGCTAGCTACTGTGCATTCGGAAAGTATTCAGACCCCTTGACTTTTTAAAAATGTTGTTACGTTACAGCTTTATTCTAAAATTGATTAAATTGCTATTAGCTAGCTAGCTGCTTTGCAGCCTCCCAAAATAAATCTGGTCTCTGAGAGACAGGCTCTCCTCCACCTTGCTACAAACTCTACAGTTGTCCGTTCAGTAGCGGGGCAGAAAATGGTGCAATTGTGGAATCTGCAGAAACCCCTCATTATACTTCTATTGGTACATTTTAAAGCTAGGACAGGCAGAAAGCAGGAGCGCTCCAGTACAGTAGGTGGCATTAATGCACAATAACATTGGATGCCAGCCGCCAATAAACCCCACAGAAGAAGGGTCAGGGGCGACAACAGTAGCTAGTTAACCAGCTGTAGATGATAGACAGTGTTCTTTGTCCCCGCCTGTCGGGCACTGTTTTCCCGTTAGTTCTGATAATGACATGAGGGCAGGTGTTTGGCAGGTAGGAGCGAAGGACCCACATTCAAAAGTGTCACAAGTATGAAGACAAAGACAGTACAGTATGAAACTCTGATGAAATGTTCTGCTCGAGATGGGGGGGCGTTCATGCTGTAACCAATGGGATGCTTGAGGGGGGTGTTCATGAAGGAACCAATGGGAACGCCCCGAATGCAGGCTGCGGTAGCACACTAACAGCGGGTAAGACTCCGTGAAAATGACAAACAGTGTATTGAAATGCGTCACGATGTAAACTGTGCATTAGACTGTAATCAGTGTCAGCAAAACGTTGCATGGATGAGGTAATGGTCAGTACTGCATTGTTATCAAAACATTCCTATTGATATGATTAACCAATACTATGAATGGTTATTTTGAATAAACTTAATGAATTATTAAGTATCCATTCATTAAAAAAAATATATATACTGCAAAGCACTGTAACTGTAATAATTAATGCTTTACTGGTTGAATTCAGAGAGAGACACTCCTTAGGAATGTGTGTGTCCCCTATCAGTAACCACATACAGGAAAATTCAGCAGCTGCCCAAGAAGATAATCAATCTGCTCAATTCTTCCTGTGTGATTGTGTCTGTTCACTGTGACAGAGATTAACAATTAATTTGACGTTCCTATGGTGAATGTGACTAGAGTGCCGACGTCACTTCCGTGCGCACAGCGTTCACGTTTGACAACAAGCTGCGTGTATTTCGGGAAGATATTTTGCCTCCTATAATCGTCCAACGATGACTAAATTACAATATCTGAATGTGTATCTAACTGAGCGTTTGATGCAAGCTGCGGAGGAGATACTTGGAGTGGTCGGAGACACGATCTCCGAGTATCAGGAAGAAATAGCCCGGACAAAGAGAGAAAACCAATACCTGAAACAACACTTGATCACACCGGTCTTACCGGGTATGTAGCTAGCTAGATTACTTTACTGTACTTCTCATTTACACGAATTAGCTAAACAGCTAGAAAAGTTACATTGTTTTCTACAATAGTTGACTCTGTGGGGCAGAAAGACGGTGGATGCCTAGCTCTCAAACTCGTAAGCAGCCAGAAGGCTTCTCCTATAGTTTCAGCCATTAGCTTCGCCCACGACTACCTCACGTGAACTACAATCCGGACGCTGTTTTAACGTTTAGAAACTTCAATAAACATTGCTTTCGATACATATGGCTCTTATCTTTCATCAGCGCGAAATACCGGAGTTCCCACTCGTGCACTAGTGATGGGTCGTTCGCGAACGAACGGCTCTTTTTGGTGAACGTTGGGAATCGCGTCGGTGAAAGAGCCGTTTATTTGGCTCCCTGATTTGCATACTGCTAATACTGCTTTTTGAGCTTTAAAAAAATATTATCTGCAAATAGGGTACAAAATCATTCTCCGAATATGGTAAGTTGGAGACAGCGGAACAATTTGGTGCAGGATTTTTTGGGCCTAATTTAGATATGTTTCTACTTACAATTTCCAACATTTTGGTAGGCTATTTCGAGAGCTTGGGACAAAGTTCTGTCTGCATTTTTGTCAAAAATGAGTTGACATAGCCTTGTTCTGTTCAATGATCTCTACCTATATAGTACTCTAAATACCCCAATCCATGTTGATAAGCTTAAAAGAATCAAATATAAAAATAGCTGACACCATTTAAACCAATGAGGGTTTGGAACTTTAAAGCCAATTATCTCAGAATCATCATCTTGCAGATATAACCTTATAGTCCCAAGCTCTTGATGTGTTAGTGAACTGTCTATAATTAGATACATGTAGCTTCTCTTCTGTCATTATATGTTGCCCTATAAGACTAAATAAACCCTTGCTCACCAGAATGTCATCAATTGATAGATGTAATGCTTCAATCTAGTTGACATTGGTAAAGTTCTCTTCTGCTTCTTTTGTAGAGCAAAGACCTTTAGGCACTGGTGAGAAAATGCAACAACTCAACAAAAAAACGGGACAGGTTTTGTAAAGTTACTAAAATGACATCAGATTGACCGGTTGTAAGGAAATGGAAAGCTATGAAAATGACCCAACATGTTTCTAATACAATTTCAGTTTGGCTTGGATGCATGTTTTATGTGGTTGAAATATTAGCTTTCATGATGCCGATAAAGATAGCACCTCTACAGACTGTGCATTTACATTCTCTCAAGATGCTGAAATAAATCAATCATATTTCTCCACTCCTGTTCCTGAGTCATTTCACATTTGTTGTATAATTTTACTGCAATTAATGCTTAATTCCGCAGGAGTTCATATTAAGGCTATGTGAAAGGTTAGATCTACAGTCAGTGTCCAGATTTCAGTTTCCATTTAAAACATCTGATCAGTAGGCTACAGTTCCCTTGATGTGCCCGTCTTGTGACTTCAAATTTTTATAGCGCCTCACAATGATCACACATAAGATAGCAGTGCTGGCTATCATCCTCTTTTACCACTTCACCAAATCTTTCATTACTTTTCTTGCCCTGCCTTCTTGTTATTTTCAACTCTGAATTTTAAAGCTTTTCTCTTATTGAATTCAACTCAGACATTGTCTTTTTATCCTCCGTGTATCAACTAACTTTTTCTGCCCCTTCACAAAAAACATTTGGTGATTGGCGTGTAGGCTATTTTGCACAGAAGCTTATAGGCTCACGTACTAATGCCAGAAACCCTAAAAAGAATGAAAGAAAAACTTCAATGTACAAGAATAAATTGTACAAAAATGTTATTTTTTTTATGTATCGTTTTCTCTTCATTCAACCAGCCTGTCCTTCATCCACACAATATTTCATGACCCTAAACCTGCCTACACTGCAAATATATCAGCGTGGACAGCTGGTTATGAACTAACCCCCACATCACTACAATAAACCCATCAACTTCAGGACACACTTGTGACTTGAATGATGGAATTCCTGTTCCACTTTTTAAAATAATAAAACATGCATGAAATTCAAAAGAATATATCCCCCTGTTGTTTAACAAGATATAGGGCATTTGGAAAGTATTCAGACCCCTTGACTTTTTTCAAATTTTTGTTATGTTACAGCCTTATTCTAAAATTGATTAAATTGTTTTTTTTCTCATCAATCTACACACAATACCCCATAATGACAAAGCAAAAACAGGTTTTTAGAAATGTTTGCACACACAAAAAAAATGGAAATATCACATTTACATAAGTATTCAGACCCTTTGGCAGCAATTACAGCCATCAGGTTTCTTGGGTATGACGCTACAAGCTAGGCACACCTGTTTTTTGGAGTTTCTCCCATTATTTTCTGCAGACCCTGTCAGGTTGGATGAAGAGCGTCGATGCACAGCTATTTTCAAGTCTCCAGAGATGTTTGACCAGAGTCTGGCCTCTGGCTGCTCAAGGACATTCAGAGACTTGTCACGAAGCCACTCATGCGTAGTCTTGGCTGTGTGCTTAGGATCATTGTCCTGTTTGAAGGTGAACCTTCACCCTGGTTTGAGGTCCTGAGTGCTCCGGTGCAGGTTTTCATCAAGGATCTCTATGTACTCTGCTCCGTAGGGATGGTGCCAGGTTTCCTCCAGACGTGACGTTTGACATTCAGGCCAAATAGTTCAATTTTGTCTACATCAGACCACAGAATCTTGTTTCTCATGGTCTGAGAGTCTTTAGGTGCCTTTTGGCAAACCCCAAGCGGGCTCTCATGTGCCTTTTAGTGAGGAGTGGCATTCGTCTGGCCACTCTACCATAAATACCTGATTGGTGGAGTGCTGCAGTGATGGTTGTCCTTCTAGAAGGGTCTCCCATCCCCACAGAGGAACTCTGGAGCTCTGTCAGAGTGACCATCGGGTTCTTGGTCACCTCCCTGACCAAGGTCCTTCTCCCCTGATTGCTCAGATTGGCTGGGCAGCCAGCTCTAGGAAGAGTCTTGGTGGTGTTCTTGTGCACCTTCCGTTCTGCAGAAATGTTTTGGTGTCCTTCCCCAGATCTGTGCCTTGACACAATCCTGTCTCAGAGCTCTAAGGACAATTCCTTTGACCTCATGGCTTGGTTTTTGCTCTGACATGCACTGTCAACTGTGAGACCATATATAGACAGGTGTGTGCCTTTCCAAATCATGTCCAATCAATTGAATTTACCACAGGTGGACTCCAAGCAAGTTGTAGAAACATCTCAAGGATGATCAATGGAAACAGGATGCACCTGAGCTAAATTTTGAGTCTCATAGCAAAGGGTCTGAATACTTAGATAAATAGGGTAAAAAAAAATTTAAAGCCTGTTTTTGCTTTGTCATTATGGGCTATTGTGTCTAAATTGAGGAAAAATACAATTTAATACATTTTTGATTTAGGCTGTAACGTAACAAAATGTGGACAAAGTCATGGTCTGAATACTTTCCAAATGCACTGTATATAGGGTACTGTATCAATCAATTGTTAATTAGTTAATGTCATTGCACAGCATACGAGTCATTCAATGATTTTAAATGCAATCAAGCATTTTTGCTTTAACAAAATATAGCGTCCCTTGAATAATTAGCATAAACAATAAATAAACCACTCCATTTCGGCAATTGCATTCACGAATGCGTGCGACTGTTTTTAGTCTTTGCTGTAATTAAGGCTTTATTTTTTTTACATACTCTCTGGTACTCTTCGAATTTATTTACTGTTGTTTTCATTGTTTCTGAACGGTCAGAAAATTACATTGTAATCTAACAGCACCTGTTTGACACATAATATGCACACAGCACTTGCTCCTTACCTTATTTTTTATTTATCTCCAGTATTTTCCACAACTACTCAAATTTATTCCACACATCTGACTTCCCCTTTACCTCCTTAGCAACCAGTAAACATTCCCCCGTTTCGAGTTTGTCACCTCCTCTGCATCCATTTTGCTGTGATGTGTTACGGTTCAGAGTTTGTTATAACCAATTTATTGATGTGATTATGATATGCTATAGGGCAGGCCCAATAGGTCACGTGCATGTGATTAAAAACATTCCGAACATCGATTAGTTTAAGAACTGAACTCTCGGGCGGCAAAGTTTTTTTTTTTAAAGTCGGGGACAACCCTACAATCGCGGGAAAACAGTTTGGAAAGCAAATGGCTATTGCTGTAAAGAGAAGATCATGAAAAGACTGTCTTTTAGTCATAAAAATTCTCAACTTAATTGAGCGAACAGTATAGCCTACCTTATTGGATAGTCTATAAGCAATATCAGATACGTTTCTTCTCCTTTCAACTGGAAAAATCTGGCATTTTTATAAACACATTTCATGCCTTTCTACTACGCTTTATATGACTGGAGACATAGCAGAATAATTTTTTAAATAACAAAAGGTTCAGGGTAGCCTACTCTGCTAACAGCTTTGTCTGATTCATATAATAGCCCTATAAGAAGGGGAGAAACAAATACAATGACATCCATCTACCATAGAGGAGGAAATTATTGTCCAAAAATAAACATTCAAGTGGCACTGACCCAACAATGATAGAGTGAATGTGTGCGCTCATCGGGGATATGGCCAATGCTCTCCGATGGTGCCCTACTCTACGCGTTCAGCCATGCTTTTTAAAAAAATATATTATGAGCCAAAATTATGGCTATCCAATCTTTTCATCACATTAGGAATAGCAGGCTAACTAACATAAGTTTGCAAATGTGATGATGTATGGAATGCATTATTACAAAAGGCGCATTTTTAATGGTGACAATTAACTTCAAACTCACTGGCCGCCTATGCGCTGGTACAACACACTCAAATAATGCAGTGCCGTGGCTTGATCCAGGTGGTTATCGGAGGGTCTAATTAAATCCTACACCAGGGGTTCCCAAAATATTTTGGCCTGCGACCCCATTTTGATCAACACTTTTCCGCGACCACACAATGTATAAAAAAAAGAGAGTGATGTAATCAACGGCCAATGTTTACCTTTTTAAATTGGGGATATGACAGTCTATTACAAATCAGTCTGACAGTACTTTTGATAGTATTTCAATTTGTCTGTTTCTTTTTTTCGAACTCTAGTTTGGGAAACGCTGCACTACACCCTCCATAAATTTCACTCCCTCAGCTTTGGTACACTTGTGTGTATGGCAGACGTACGCGTGAATGCCCAAATGGATGGATGGGTGACGGGAAGAGATGACATGGGATTCAGCCAGAGACATAGCTATGTCATTCCCAGAACAAGCTAGCTAACTCACTCAATGGTGGTCTTGCTAATCAAGCGTCAACAGCTGTCATTGATGTAAATTGTCTTCTTTCCCACAGCTCCTCAGCCCATTGTCTCTTGGGTCTCAGAGCAGCAAACTCCCCCTGAGCAACAGCGCTGTGAGCAGGAGTGGAGCCCCAGTCTGGGCCAGAGGGACACAGAGCACATACAGATTAAAGAGGAACAGGGTGAACTCAGGACCCGTCAGGAGGTAGAGCAGATTCAAGGGCCGGAGGCTGATACCAAAGAAGACTCCATAACCATTCCTCCCTGTGTGAAAAGTGACTGTGATCAGGAGCCACCTCAGTCCACACATCTTCTCCAAACTGTGGAGAACAGAGAGAAGTACTCTCTACCGACCAACACAACTGGACAGATCAAAACAGAACCTGATGGAGAGGGCTATGGAGTATCACTATCAGAACCAACCAGTGACTCCCCTCAGTCTCAGTCCCTCTCTGCAGTAAATCCAGACTGTTCTAGAACACAGAGTGAGAACACTGAAAGTGTTCCGAGAGATCCAGAAAGGAGACCAGAGGAGGACACCCAGACACACTCATGTACTCAGTGTGGAGCCGTGTTCTGTGAGCTTTCCCAATTGGATGCACACATGCTATCCCACACAGTACCACACAGTGGTGACACTAGTCACAGGCAAATCCTCTGCACAGTCTGTTGGAAGTCATTCACCTCTACCAGTTACCTCAAGGTCCACCTGTGTTCTCACAATAAGGAGAAGCCCTTCCACTGTGGTGTGTGTGGCAAGAGTTTCAGCTACTCAGGCAGGTTCAGGGAGCACCAACGCATCCACACGGGAGAGAGACCGTACCGCTGCCACGTGTGTGCTAAACGCTTCAACCGGTCTGCCCATCTGAAGACCCACCTGAGGGTCCACACAGGGGAGAAACCCTACTCCTGTCCTGTCTGTGGGAAAGGATTCAGTCAGTCCAGCCATATCAAGGGACACCTCAGAACTCACACCCGAGGGAGGTAGATGAAAGATGCCTTTTTTTATTAGGATCGCCATTCTCCGACGCCAATGGCAACAGCGAGTCTTACTGGGGTCCAACGAAAAAGACATTACAGACAAAAGACTTTACACTTAAACATTAACATGTAGTGTGTGTGCACTCAGTTCCACATACATGTTAGTACATACACGCAACAAGTAGGTCAAATGGGGGAGAGGCATTGTGCCCTGAGGTGTTGCTTTATTTGTTTTTTTAAAACCAGGTTTGCTGTTCACTTTCCCTATATGAGATGGAAGGGAGTTCCATGCAATCATGGCTCTATATAATACTGTAAGTTTCTTTGAATTTGTTCTGGACCTGGCGACTGAAAATATGTCTGGTGGGGTAAGTGCTGTGTGTAAGTTGATTATGCAAACAATTTGTCATTTCGAACACATTGGTGTTTCCTTATAAAAACGAGAAGCCATGCAGTCAGTCTTTCCTCAACACTTAGCCAAGAGAGACTAGCATGCATATTATTGCTTCGGGGATGGCGGTGTCAAAAAGCAGAGCATCTTTTTACCACGGAGAGACCTCTCCCCATCTTTATAGCCATTGAATCAATATGTTTTGACCATGACAATTTACAATATTAAGATAACACCAAATAATTTAGTCTGCTCAACAGCCAAACCATTAATTACCAGATTCAGCTGAGGTCTAGAACTTACGGAATGATTTGTACCAAATACAATGCTCTTAGTTTTTGAGATTTTCAGGACCAGTTTATTACTGGCCTCCCATTCTAAAACTGACCAACTCCTTGTTTAGGGTTGCAGTGATTTCACTAGCTGTGGTTGCTGGCCCATATAGGGTTGAATCATCAGCAGACATGGACACAGGATTTGTTTAATGACAGTGGCAGGTCAGCTTTCCATCGAAGTTGTCAATGCCAGGAGGTTTGTCATTATTGATCGATAACAATTGTTCCGCCTCTTCCACACTAACTTTACAAAATTCAAACTTACAATGCTTTTCTGTCATTATTTTCTTTCAACTGTTCGTGGTTGGCATTTACTGCCTAGGTTTGCCCTCTTTGACAATGAAGTAATTATTAAAATAATTGGCAACATTAAATGGTTTTGTGTTGAATAAGCCATCTGATTTTATGGAAGATGGAGTTAAATTGTTTTATTTACAGTGCCTTGCGAAAGTATTCGGCCCCCTTGAACTTTGCGACCTTTTGCCACATTTCAGGCTTCCAACCTAAAGATATAAAACTGTATTTTTTTGGGAAGAATCAACAACAAGTGGGACACAATCATGAAGTGGAACGACATTTATTGGATATTTCAAACTTTTTTAACAAATCAAAAACTGAAAAATTGGGGGTGCAAAATTATTCAGCCCCCTTAAGTTAATACTTTGTAGCGCCACCTTTTGCTGCGATTACAGCTGTAAGTCGCTTGGGGTATGTCTCTGTCAGTTTTGCACATCGAGAGAGTGAATTTTTTCCCATTCCTCCTTGCAAAACAGCTCGAGCTCAGTGAGGTTGGATGGAGAGCATTTGTGAACAGCAGTTTTCAGTTCTTTCCACAGATTCTCGATTGGATTCAGGTCTGGACTTTGACTTGGCCATTCTAACACCTGGATATGTTTATTTTTGAACCATTCCATTGTAGATTTTGCTTTATGTTTTGGATCATTGTCTTGTTGGAAGACAAATCTCCGTCCCAGTCTCAGGTCTTTTGCAGACTCCATCAGGTTTTCTTCCAGAATGGTCCTGTAATTGGCTCCATCCATCTTCCCATCAATTTTAACCATCTTCCCTGTCCCTGCTGAAGAAAAGCAGGCCCAAACCATGATGCTGCCACCACCATGTTTGACAGTGGGGATGGTGTGTTCAGGGTGATGAGCTGTGTTGCTTTTACGCCAAACATAACGTTTTGCATTGTTGCCAAAAAGTTCAATTTTGGTTTCATCTGACCAGAGCACCTTCTTCCACATGTTTGGTGTGTCTCCCAGGTGGCTTGTGGCAAACTTTAAATGACACTTTTTATGGATATCTTTAAGAAATGGCTTTCTTCTTGCCACTCTTCCATAAAGGCCAGATTTGTGCAATATACGACTGATTGTTGTCCTATGGACAGAGTCTCCCACCTCAGCTGTAGATCTCTGCAGTTCATCCAGAGTGATCATGGGCCTCTTGGCTGCATCTCTGATCAGTCTTCTCCTTGTATGAGCTGAAAGTTTAGAGGGACGGCCAGGTCTTGGTAGATTTGCAGTGGTCTGATACTCCTTCCATTTCAATATTATCGCTTGCACAGTGCTCCTTGGGATGTTTAAAGCTTGGGAAATCTTTTTGTATCCAAATCCGGCTTTAAACTTCTTCACAACAGTATCTCGGACCTGCCTGGTGTGTTCCTTGTTCTTCATGATGCTCTCTGCGCTTTTAACGGACCTCTGAGACTATCACAGTGCAGGTGCATTTATACGGAGACTTGATTACACACAGGTGGATTGTATTTATCATCATTAGTCATTTAGGTCAACATTGGATCATTCAGAGATCCTCACTGAACTTCTGGAGAGAGTTTGCTGCACTGAAAGTAAAGGGGCTGAGTAATTTCCACTTCATGATTGTGTCCCACTTGTTGTTGATTCTTCACAAAAAAATACAGTTTTATATCTTTAGGTTGGAAGCCTGAAATGTGGCAAAAGGTCGCAAAGTTCAAGGGGGCCGAATACTTTCGCAATGCACTGTATTTAACCTTTATTTAACAAGAAAGGGCTCATTGAGATTTAAAATATATTTTTCCAGAGTGTCCTGGCCAAGATAGGCAGCACCAAGTCATTACAAAAATTACAGACAAACAACATGAAAGACTACAAGTAATCAAATAAAAACCATAGAATTCACAGGAGTGTCTTCCTGCCCATAATTGAATTTAAAGTACTCATGTTATTTTCCATCATTATTTTTATCATTGACCTTGTCTTCATAAGTTTCTATTAAGTGACATAATTTCTCAAATCTCAATAAGAGATGTGCAGCCAGACTTATTAACCACTCCTTTTGCCCCATCTCTTTCAACCATCATTCTTCAATTCCTCATCAAATCCTTAACAATTCTAACAGTCAGTTTCTTGACAGGTGGCATGTTTATCAATAATTGGAAGAAGCAATGTCATAAATTCATTAAGTGCAGCATCTGGATGCTTCTTATTAATCACATCAGACCAACAAATATTTTTTACTTCTACATAAGTCACAGCTAAATATTTTGTATGATCTCTTATACACTATTTTAGGCCCAGCTTTTGGAATCTTGTCTTTCCTGGATATAGCCACTATATTGAGATCACTGCATTCAATGGGTACGGATACAGTTTTAGAACAAAGTGCTACAGTATTAGTTCTACATGTGGATTATATAAACTTATCAAAAAAAGAAATGTCCTCTCACTGTCAACTGCATTTATTTTCAGCAAACTTAACGTGTAAATATTTGTATGAACATAAGATTCAACAACTGAGACAGGAACTGAACAAGTTCCACCGGCATGTGACTAACAAAAATTGAATAATGTGTCCCTGAACAAAGGGGCGGTCAAAATCAAAAGTAACAGTCAGTATCTGGTGTGGCCACCATCTGCATTAAGTACTGCAGTGTATCATCTCCTCATGGACTGCACCAGATTTGCCAGTACTTGCAGTGAGATGTTAACCCACTGAGGAGGGACCCTGGGCATCTTTCTTTTTGTGTTTTTCAGAGTCAGTACAAAGGCCTCTTTTGTGTCCTAAGTTTTCATAACTGTGACCTTAATTGCCTACCGTCTGTAAACTGTTACTGTCTTAATGACCAGTCCACAGGGAAACAGTGTTTAAACCCTTTACAATGAAGACCTGTGAAGTTATTTGGATTTTTACGAATTATCTTTGAAAGACAGGGTCCTGAAAAAGGGACATTTATTTTTTTGCAGAGTTTGGTTCCTGTAGTGTAAACACCCTGGTAGGTTGATTGACCTGAACCAGATTACAGGCACTGGTTACAGTGTGAAGCTTCCTCTTGAGCAAACAGCTTGATGGAAACAGTCAATATTCAGGTCCCCAAAAAAGTAGACCTCTGTTTATATTACATACACTATCAAGCATTTCACACACATTATCTAGATACTGACTGTTAGCACTTGGTGGCCTATTGCAACACCCTAAAAGAACAAGCTTTAGTTGAGATAGGTGAACCTGAAGCCACAACACTTCAATATCACTTTACATGAGATCTTCCCTAAGCATTAGAGGGATATGTTTTTGAATATGTATTTGTATTGCTTGTATTGCTACTGCTTTATCAAAGGAATTAGCTGAGTGAGTCTCAGAAATGGCTAATACAGTGCAGTCAGAAAGTATTCAGACCCCTTTCCTTTTTCCACATTTCGTTATGTTACAGCCTTATTCTAAAATGGATTACAAAAATATCAATCTACACACAACACCCCATAATGACAAAACAAAAACAGATGTTTAGAAATGTTTGCAAATGTATTAAAAATGTACAAAATGTACATAAGTATTCAGACCCTTTGCTATGAGACTCGAAATTCAGCTCAGGTGTATCCTGTTTCCATTGATCATCCTTGAGATGTTTCTACAACTTAGAGTCCACCTGTTGTAAATTCAGTTGATTGGACATGATTTGGAAAGGCACACACCTGTCTATATAAGGTCCCACAGTTGACAGTGCATGTCAGCAAAAACCAAGCCATGAGGTCGAGGGAATTGTCCCTAGAGCTCTGAGACAGGATTGTGTCGAGGCACATATCTGGAGAAGGGTATCAAAAAATGTCTGCAGCATTGAAGGTCCCCAAGGACAATGTGGCTTCCATCATTCTTAAATGGAAGAAGTTTGGAACCACCAATACTCTTCCTAGAGTTGGCCACCTGGCTAAACTGAGTAATCAGGGGAGAAGGGCCTTGGTCAGGAAGGTGACCAAGAACCCGATGGTCACTCTGACAGAGCTCCAGGGTTCCTCTGTGGAGATGGGAGAACCTTCCAGAAGGGCAACCATCTCTGCCACACTCCACCAATCGGGCCTTTATGGTAGAGTGGCCAGACGGAAACCACTCCTCACTAAAAGGCGCATGACAGCCCGCTTGGAGTTTGCCAAAAGGCACCTAAAAGGACTCTCAGAGCATGAGAAACAAGATCCTCTGGTCTGATGAAACCAAGATTGTACTCTTTGGCCTGAATGCCAAGTGTCACGTCTGGAGGAAACCTGGCCACCATCCCAACGCTGAAGCATGATGGTGGAAGAATCATGCCGTGGGGATGTTTTTCAGTGGCACGGACTAGGAGACTAGTCAAGATTGAGGGAAAGATGAACGGAGCAAAGTACAGAGAGATCCTTGATGAAAACCTGCTCCTGAGCGCTCAGAACCTCAGACTGGTGTGAAGGTTCACCTTCCAACAGGACAATGACCCTACACACACAGCCAAGACAACGCAGGAGTGGCTTCGGGACAAGTCCCTGAATGTCTTGAGTGTCCCAGCTAGAGCCCGGACTTGAACCCGACCGAACATCTCTGAAGAGACCTAAAAATAGCTGTGCAGTGATGCTCCCCATCCAACCTGACATAGCTTAAGAGGATCTGCAGAGAAGAATGGGAGAAACTTTCCAAATACAGGTGTGCCAAGCTTGTGGCATCATACCAAGAAGACTCAAGGCTGTAATCGCTGCCAAAGGTGCTTCAACAAAGTTGAGTAAAGGATCTGAACACACAATTTGATATTTCTGTTTTTCTTTTTAATAAATTTGCGAAAATTTCTAAACCTGTCTTTGTTTTGTCATTGTGGGGTAGGTTGAGGGGGTGGGAACGATTTTAATTTTAGAATATGACTGTAACATAACAAATTGTGGAAAAAGTCAAGGGGTCTGAATTACTTTCCGATTGCTTGGTAAGTGCTTGAAAATTCACAAAAAGTGACGTTAGCTGATTATCTCATAGAACAAAATGTATAAGATCTCCTTCTCCTTAGCCTGTATTTATCACAGACCTTATTTTTTGGCATTTCTCCTTTTCCTGGGTAGCTTATCAGAGATAGCCTTAGAGTGGAAAGAGCCCACGAGTGAATAGACAGAGCCTTCTGTTCTCAAAGCACCTAGCTTTTGGAAAGAGGAAGATAGACATACCTTCTCTTCAGTGCTACTAATTCTACATAGAATTGTAAGACTAGAGGACTATAGAATGTATGATGTTTTGCAGACTGTAACTAAGGAACCTCATTTCTGCATTGAGTTAAGAGAGCTGCTCTAATACAATGCTATGAAAAGACTTGAACGCATCCCCTTGTATCACTGGAGAAATATAATGTTAATTTGTTAGATTTGCCATTTTTTATTGTTGATGATTTCAATAGGAGCTTGTTGGTCTCCTTGCAAATAAACAATCTCTCTGTCATATTGATTAAGTAGGCCTATGTGTGGGAACATTTTATTTCTAAATGTCTGTTTCTGAAGAAAAACAATACTGTCACATCAGATCAATGTTCTAGTGATCAGTGGGACTGTTACAGACAACCTATCCTCACCAATGTTGTTGTAAAACCGTGTTTGAACACTAGATGGTATACTTTAATTATTTCTCCTCCACAAAAGTGTTACACAAGCTAGGTTTCCACTCTATTGGTGACAGATTTTCTGCATAAAACTGTGTGCGTTTTCCCACCAGATGTGTTCCCATCAAATTTACTTGTGCATAAAAGGCTGTATGTGATGACAGTGCACATGAAAATATTCACATATACCAAATTTAAAAAACAGTTAAATGGTTTGCATCGCATTTAACTATGATTATTATAATATCAATATTTGCGCATAAAATAATTAACACCATTTTTCGCAAAATTAATTTGACTGATTTTACATTTTGAATGGAAACCTAGTTACAGTTGAATATGATTGCACTCACAGGTCCTGCCAAACAACAGCCTTAAATCCAGAAACCCAACTATTGGTAAGTTTATACGTACAAACATAAAAAAAATCTATGATGACTATATAGCAAAAAAAACTTCCCACTAGAGCTCACCAGCTTGTAGTCCTAAAAACAGTTAATTAGTTACCTGTGGTTTGTTCAGCCATTCCTATATGGGAAATGAATGGGGAAAGAATAGAGTTTTGGGATAAACACCGAAAATAAGGTCAGGGTAACACAAGCTTCAATCTTAAATCTTTTGTTCTATGAGATAATATCAGTCAGTTAACTGTTTTGATTACATACAGTGAAATTCAGAAAGTATTCAGACCCCTTGACTTTTTCCACATTTTGTTACGTTACTTACAGCTTCATTCTAAAATTGATTAAATAGTTGTTTTCCTCAATCTACAACAATTTTTGCATATGTATAGCAGGGCTGAGAGGGAGTTTGGAGTTTAGCCAGAGTGAAATTCTCACTCTCCAAGGAGAGAACAAGGCACTCACAGCCAAGGTAAAAATCCACAATTCCAACATGGATTGTCTACTCAGGGAAAACAGGGTGATGAAGGAGTCACTACTAGACATACAAAGTCATAGCATGTGTGAAAATCATTTTTTTTCTGGGATTCCTGGGGACGCATTCCAAAAACTCAGAGGGCGCGATCAGAGAATTCATGCAATCGGCCTTGAAACTTCCTATAGAGACTGTAAACAAGGTGGCTTTCCACCGAGTACTCAGACTTGGAGCTCGGAGCGACAAGACCAAGGATCCCCGACCGATCATTGCAAAATTTGAACAATATCAACAAAAGGAGCTGATCAAAAGTAGGGGAAGGGAGCTTAAAGGGACCAAATTTGGTCTCAATTTCCAAGGGAGATAAACGAACGTCGTAAGAGACCGTATCCGGTACAAAGGGTAAGCATGCCTTTCTCATTGTGGACAAACTATAGATGGACAGCTATTCCCGAGACAGCTCCATAACACCATGGCTGTACTAAATTCTACAGGGACTTCAGGTTACGAAAAAAAGAAAGTATGGGAACTGTAAAAATATCTGAACATTATGAAGTGGGAATGAACACACACATACTCAGTTACATGCTCCTGTACACATATGGACTTATACATGCTGTAGAGTAATGAAAGGTGTCTTTCATGATCATGTGAAATGTCCATTTCTATGGAAATGCTGGGATGTGTTTTTCAATGATGATAAAGGTAATTATGATGGAACTGTGACAGTGATACGATATGGTTTACAATTATCATCATGAATATTAAGGCTTTACGCACTACATTTTACACACACACAGACACTCAACCATGCAAATTGGCAGAGTTATTATTTATTTGGACGGCATACATTATAGTCTTACTCTTATAGAGGCATTGTACACACTCACTAAATCACATCCAATATCATACACATCAACCCACTCAGATTTACTACACACATCATATCTTGTCAAATCTAAGGGTAGAGCTCATATTCAATCCCCTTGGGTGCTGCTGTAGAGTTACATTAGAAGTGCCCTTCCAAGAAAGCTCAAGGTCATCGGCCACATAAAATGATGTCAAATCACATATCTACAGTAGCTTTGATTGGACTGATCATGTCAACATCTTACTTTCAAAATCTTAGCTAGCAGTTATCATCATGAATGAAGTCGACAAATCTACTGGCAAATCATTTTGAATCCTTGTCATATGAAGAGAAATAATGAAAAGAAATTATAGATGAAAAATATCGGTGCTAATCGGCCATTGGATATAAACATTACACAACAAGTTGGAAATCGCAAATTCAACAGTGAGTGGTTTGGAAGGAATCCGTGGCTAACTGCAAGTATTGCAAAGCAATCACTAGCCTCCTATTCAGTTGAGTGGGTGTGTGGTCCCAATTCTAAGTTTAAGGGTCTCTTTTCCAAGCTTAAAATTAAAACATTCAACATTGGCCATGCTGTCAATCCAGCATGATTTCTGCCGCACTCAAAACAACTGTTAACTCGGAACTGGGAAATCTGACCAGTGAGTTCAAGACAACTGGGAACTCAGGGGAAAAAACTAGCTCCGACTGGGAAAATACATTTTGAACGGTCATCCAACTCGGAATTGTAAGTCGGGAACTTGGGC
Organism: Oncorhynchus tshawytscha; assembly: GCF_018296145.1. NCBI lineage: Eukaryota > Metazoa > Chordata > Actinopteri > Salmoniformes > Salmonidae > Oncorhynchus > Oncorhynchus tshawytscha. Next base: position 15,584,609 of record NC_056437.1, read on the forward strand.
CTCTTTTTAGAGCTACAACCTGAAGATCACTGACATCATCATGATTCAACCTTGTTTTTTTCCGAGTTCCCAGTTGTCTTGAAAACACCACACATCCAGAGAATGCCAGACTTTGATGACAACGTTTTATGACAAAATTTGCCCATGAAGCTCCGCCACACCACCTTTCTGTTCAAGTGAGCACAGAACAACAAGTTGAGTCCAAATATGTATTGTATGTTGCTGCATAAATACTGCAATATGCTAGGGAGATATTTATACTGTAGCTAAGAAAGCAATACTAAGTATATGTTGTGTAGTAAGCTGTTAGTAACCCATGTGCCTCGCCCTAATAATTTGGTAAATTTTGCCCTCTTAATTTAACCTACTGTTCTGACTTGGTGGTGCACATGTAGCCTATAACCTGTTTTAGAGAAATGTAATCACTGAATATTGTAAGAGCTTTCATTGTCTGCTTATATGCCCCCTTTATTTATCCTACGGTTCTGACTTGGTGTACAGTAAGAACACTGTAAGAACGACCTATGTTCTGAATTCTATCTCAAGGCCATCAGACTGTTAAACAGCCACCACTAACATTGAGTGGCTACTGCCAACACACTGTCAATGACACTGACTCTACTCCAGCCACTTTAATCATGGGAATCGATGGGAAATGATGTAAATATATCACTAGCCACTTTAAACAATGCTACCTTATATAATGTTACTTACCCTACATTGTTCATCTCATATGCATACGTTGATACTGTACTCTATATCATCGACTGCATCCTTATGTAATACATGTATCACTAGCCACTTTAACTATGCCACTTGGTTTACATACTTATCTCATATGTATATACTGTACTCGATATCATCTACTGTATCTTGCCTATGCTGCTCTGTACCATCACTCATTCATATATCCTTATGTACATATTCTTTATCCCCTACACTGTGTATGACAGTAGTTTTTTTTTGGAATTGTTAGTTAGATTACTTGCTCGTTATTACTGCATTGTCGGAACTAGAAGCACAAGCATTTCGCTACACTCGCATTAACATCTGCTAACCATGTGTATGTGACAAATAAAATTTGATTTGATTTGATTTGAATTCTGTCTCTGTACATTTTAAAAGTGCTGAACAAATAGTTATATTGACTACGTCCATCCTAGCTCATTAATGTTTTAATCGAAATGACAGATTTCCTCTTATCCACTTGTCGTTCCCTTATGCCATAGTTTGTACATCTCAATTGTCAGTAGAAACCACATTTAAGCAAATCAGCCATATCAGTTATGTTTTTTTAAAGGCAGTAAATGAGGCTGAATTAACTGTTTCGCTGCCAGACAAGGCTCCACTGATAGCCAGGTGTAGCAGTGGTAAGATGTTGGGACTGCTATTGGGACTCTGCTGTTGGGACTGCTATTGGAACAGCTTTCTGTAGGCACTAACAGTTTGTGGGCACCGTTTGTCAACGTTACAGTGCAATTCATGTATTGATCCGTGTTGTGTAGTGGCGCTCAGCCACTATAGTGTCTTCTCCATCAATCAATTAAATGTATTTATAAAGCCCTTTTTACATCAGCAGATGTCACAAAGTGCTGTACAGAAACCCAGCATAAAACCCCAAACAGCAAGCAATGCATATGTTGAAGCAATGTCAGAGACAAACAATCCTTTAGAATTAATACAATACGTTCCTACATTTAAATGGTAAACACGGCCATTTGCGACTAGAGTGCCGACGTCACTTCCGTGCTTACAGCGTTCCAAGTGTGCAACTGCAGCATTTAGAGTGTTCTTCCCTCCCACCGAACACCTGCCCTCGCCGTTGTTAATTGAACTGCGGGAAAACAGACCAGACAGGCGGAGGAGAAAGACACCCCTGCTAGTACAGAAGGCAGGAGCAACACTTAGCACACGGTTTCCATTAGCGCGGGAGGCTGGGGCGACACCGTGTGCTAACTAATTAGCACACCGTATGCTAGCTTGCTTGCTAACAGCCGATAAAGCCCACAGAAGAGGCGGGCGGAAACGGTAGCAAGTACACACCCGTAGTGCCCCTCACCTCCAACTACCTGTGTACTAGCTATAGCAACCCTTTCCACCCCCGCCTCTTCTGTGGGGTTTATCTGTGGTTGTAATCCAACATTATGGTGCATTACCGCCATCTACTGTACTGGAGTGCCCCTGCCTCACGCCTATGTACTGGAGTTATTTCTAGTTTAAAAATGTACCAATAGAATAATAAAGTCGTGGGTTCCTACAGATGTGAAATGGCTAGCTAGTTAGCGGTGGTGTGCGCTAATAGCGTTTCAATCGGTGACGTCACTTGCTCTGAGACCTTGAAGTAGTGGTTCCCCTTGCTCTGCAAGGGCCGCGATGCTTCCTGGGCGTCAGTTGATGTGTGCAGAGGGTCCCTGGTTCGAGCCCGGGTATGGGCGAGGGGATCGACTAAAGTTATACTGTTTCACAGAAACGCCCTGAATTGCGGCCTGCAGTTGCACCCTTCTCTTCAAGTTTGACAACTCAGTTCGGTTAGCAAGAATAGGCAACACCAGTGTTGGAAAAATGTCTCAATTGTCATACTTGAGTAAAAGTAAAGGTACCTTAATAGAAAATGACTCAAGTAAAAGTCAACCAGTAAAATACTACTGAAAGTATTTGGTTTTTAATATACTTAAGTATCAAAAGTGAATGGAATTTCTTAAACGTACTTAAGTTTCAAAAGTACAAGTGTAAACCATTTCAAATTCCTTATATTAAGCAAACCAGACGGCACAATTTTCTTGTTTATTTTTTATTGACAGATAGTCAGGGACACACTAACACTCAAACATAATTTACAAACAAAGCATTTGTGTTTAGTGAGTCTGACAGTTCAGAGGCAGTAGGGATGACCAAAAATGTTCTCTTGATAAGTGTGTGAATTGGACCATTTATCAAGTTTTTTTGTGTGTCAGAGAAAATGTATGGAATAAAAAGTACATTATTTAATTTAGGAATGTAGTGAAGTAAAAGTAGGCAACATTTAAAAAAAGTAAAGTACAAGTACCCCAAAAAACGACTTAAGTGGAACTTTAAAGTTTTTTTACACAACTGAGCAAGACCTAGAAAGAATAAGTCCTAAGGGGTTTTCCTTCAAAATATAAGTCCTACAATGAATAGGGTGAAAAAGAATACAAACCTTCAAAATTGGTAAAATTTTATGAGGAAATATAAGCAGACTTAAAATTTTGTTTAACAATATGAAAAAAAAGAATACAATTAATCGCCTTTATAGCTCAAATATTATTATATCATTGATATCATTGATATTGTAAAAGTAATGATTACTAGATAGGTAACAGTAATACAAATAACAAAACATTAATGATAATATTAATAATAACAATATGAATAATCATCCCATACTTAATTAGCCCATTCGTATTGCACAATGTTTAGTATGTTTTTCACATTGAACATACAAGTATTTACACCATTTGATGTACATTCTGTCAGAGTGGGGTCAATTCTTCTCAGGAGTACTAAACATACTAAACATTGTGCAATACGAGGAGTACTTCGAGTTTTTAAATCGGCAGAGTTTACATCCATAGGAGTGTTGAAGCTCATTTGGCAGCCCTTACAGAGTGGTCCATCAACTTTAAAAAAATATTGGATTTCAAATTGGACATGTATAGCTATTGCACTATACAAAATTATCTGTACGTTGTGTCACAGTAAAAGCTCCTCTGGGTGTAAACTCTGTGGATTTGGAAACTAGAAGTGCTCCTGAATAGAATGAATGGATCCCCTTTTGCTTGCTATGTACAATATGAAAAACGATTGTATTAAAGTGAACAAATAAATCACAATATACATGATTCTTTGAATGATAACTAGTATAAAATATCGATAAGTGTACATTTTCCATAATTTTCGACCTAATTATTCCTTTACAGAGTAAACAGGACGGGACTCTTATTCCGAAGGATTCCAAAAATCCATGAACCGGAAGTACTTATTTATTCTTGCCTGCTTCACAGCGGTAAATTTGACAACAAGCCCTAGCTAGCTACGTGTATTTCAGGAAGATCTTTTGTCCCGTTAATCTGCAAACAATGACTAAATTACAATATCTGAATGTATTTCTAACTGAGCGTTTGATGCAAGCTGCCGAGGATATACTTGGAGTGGTTGGAAACACGATATCCGAGTACCAGGAAGAAATAACCCGGACAAAGAGAGAGAATCAATACCTGAAACGACACTTGATCACACCGGGTATGTAGCCATCAAGACTACTGTACTCTTCTAATTGACACGTATTATCTAGACACGTATTGCATTGTATTCTACAGTATTTGACTCTGTAGGGCAGCGACACGGCGAATACCTAATGTAGCAGGCGTAAAGAGACTCCTGGGCGGAGGTTTGTTTTTTAGGGGAAACGGCCGTTAGGTAAAATACAATCGGTTGTTTCCGGTTCAAGTATCTACTCACGGAGAGTCATCAATCCCAAACCACCCCCACCAACGCGTTTAGAGGGCCCTCGGTGGCGAGGGGATCAATAAACCCATAAAGTTGGGGACACACTGGTGACTTAAGTGCAATACATGTTCCACTTTTAGGTAATAAATACGAGCATTCAAATGAATAACCCCCACACAGTCGTTTTACAATATTTTACTTTTATTTTAAAAGGGAGTCCCATAACTCTTGGAAACCCTTCTCCATATCTAGGGTTTCCAGGTGTTACATTCCACCAACACATTCCTGTGTTTTATTTTTTTTTTTAGAAACTCCAATCATCGCTTTCAAACCAGTTTTCTAAACACATGCTGATATTCCCCTTATCTTTCATATCAGCAATACATAATATTTCAAATAAACAGTCTCAGTTTTGCACAGATGCATAACCTGTGTGCTTCCAGTTGACTAACCACACTACATCCCCTGTTATGCTTACACACAGGTGTTTGTGTAATGCTAGATAGCTATTTATCACAGGTTGCCACCTATGTCTTATAATTAGGTACGCCTCTCCATTATTTTGTGTGAACTTGCACTACATGCCACGACAACTGCCATTGAGTGTACTTGAAACAGTACAAAGCCAATTAGCATTACGTCACTACATGCCGTACATTAGCTAGCTAGTACACACACGCTAGGCCTGCTATACGCACTCAATGAACAGTTTTTTTTTTTGCGAACAGTGTTTGATTGAGTTATATTATGAGACTAAGTTATGACTATCCAATCTACTCATCACATGAATAGTAGGCTATTTTACATAAATCTGACAGCCTGTGCCCAAGGAAGCGAAGGTAACCTGCCTAAATGATTACCGCCCCGTAGCACTAATGTCGGTAACCATGAAGGCTGAAAAGCTGGTCATGGCTCACATCAACAGCAACCTCCCGGATACCGTAGACCCACTCCAATTCGCATACCGCCCCAACAGATCCACAGATGATGCAATCTCAATCGCACTCCACACTGCTCTTTCCCACCTGGACAAAAGGAACACCCATGTGAGAATTCATTGTTCATTGACTACAGCTCAGCGTTCAACACCATAGTGCCCACGAAGCTCATCACTAAGCTAAGGACCCTGGGACTAAACACCTCCCTCTGCAACTGGATCCTGGACTTCCTGATGGGCCTCCCCCAGGTGGTAAGGTTAGGCAACCACACGTATACAACGCTGATCCTCAATACTGGGGCTCCTCAGGGGTGTGTACTTAGTCCCCTCCTGTACTCCCTGTTCACCCATGACTACGAGGCCAAACACGACTCCAACACCCTCATTAAGTTTGCTGACGACACAACAGTGGTAGGCCTGATCACCGACAACGATGAGACAGCTTATTGGAAGGAGGTCAGAGAACTGGCAGAGTGGTGCCAGAACAACAACCTCTCCCTTAATGTGAGCAAGGCAAAGGAGCTGATCATGGACTACAGGAAAAAGCGGGCTGAACAGGCCCCCATTAACATCAACGGGACTGTAGTGGGTTGAGCGTTTCAAGTTTCTTGGTGTCCGCATCACCAATGAACTATCGTGGTCCAAACACACCAAGACAGTCGTGAAGAGGGCACGACAAAACCTTTTCCCCTTCAAGAGACTGAAAAGATTTGGCATGGGTCCCCAGATCCTCAGTTATACAGCTGCATCATCGAGAGCATCCTGACCGGTTGCATCACCGCCTGGTATGGCAACTGCTCGGCATCTGACCATAAGGCGCTACAGAGGGTAGTGCGTACAGCCCAGTACATCACCGGGGTCAAGCTTCCTGCCATCCAGGACCTATATAATAGGTGGTGTCAGAGGAAGGTCCATAAAGTTGTCAGACTCTAGTCACCCAAGTCATAGACTGTTTTCTCTGCTACCGCATGGCAAGCAAGTCTAGGACCAAAAGGCTCCTTAACAGCTTCTACCCCCAAGCCATAAGACTGCTGAACAATTAATCAAATGGCCACCGGATGATTTACATTGACCACCATTTGTTTTGTACACTGCTGCTACTCGCTGTTTATTATCTATGCATAGTCACTTCACCCCTACCTACATGGACAAATGACCTCAGCTAACCTGTACCCCCGTACACTGACTCGGTACCCCCTGTATATGGCCTTGTTATTGTGTTACTTTTTATTATTTTTTACTTTTGTTTATTTGGTAAATATTCTCAACTCTTCTTGAACTGCACTGTTGGTTAATGGCTTGCAAGTAAGCATTTCACAGTAAGGTCTATACTTGTATTTGGCACATGTGACAGTTTGATTTGAAATATGATGACACATCGAATGCTTTATTATAACGGTGCATTTTTATGGTGAAAGTTAGCTTCCTTGGCTCGGTTGAAGTGGTTATCGAAGTAAAGTGGGGCAAAAAAGTATTTTGTCAGCCACCAATTGTGCAAGTTCTCCCACTTAAAAAGATGAGAGAGTCCTGTAATTTTCATCATAGGTACACTTCAACTATGACAGACAAAATGAAAAAAAAAATCCAGAAAATCACATTGTAGGATTTTTAATTAATTAATTTTCAAATTATGGTGGAAAATAAGTATTTGGTCAATAACAAAAGTTTATCTCAATACTTTGTTATATACCCTTTGTTTGCAATGACAGAGGTCAAACGTTTTCTGTAAGTCTTCACAAGGTTTTCACACACTGTAGCTGGTATTTTGGCCCATTCCTCCATGTAGATCTCCTCTAGAGCAGTGATGTTTTGGGGCTGTTGCTGGGCAACACAGACTTTCCACTCCCTCCAAAGATTTTCTATGGGGTTGACATCTGGAGACTGGCTAGGCCACTCCAGGACCTTGAAATGCTTCTTACGAAGCCACTCCTTCGTTGCCCGGGCGGTGTGTTTGGGATCATTGTCATGCTGAAAGACCCAGCCACGTTTCATCTTCAATGCCCTTGCTGATGGAAGGAGGTTTTCACTCAAAATCTCACGATACATGGCCCCATTCATTCTTTCCTTTACACGGATCAGTCGTCCTGGTCCCTTTGCAGAAAAACAGCCACAAAGCATGATGTTTCCACCCCCATGCTTCACAGTAGGTATGGTGTTCTTTGGATGCAACTCGGCATTCTTTGTCCACAACAAGTTGAGTTTTTACCAAAAAAGTTATATTTTGGTTTCATCTGACCATATGACATTCTCCCCATCTTCTTCTGGATCATCCAAATGCTCTCTAGCAAACTTCAGACGGGACATGCACTGGCTTAAGCAGGGGGACACGTCTGGCACTGCAGGATTTGAGTCCCTGGCGGCGTAGTGTGTTACTGATGGTAGGTTTTGTTACTTTGGACCCAGCTCTCTGCAGGTCATTCACTACGTCGACCCCCCCCCCCTTGTGGTTCTGGGATTTTTGCTCACCGTTCTTGTGATCATTTTGACCCCACGGGGTGAGATCTTGCGTGGAGCCCCAGATCGAGGGAGATTATCAGTGGTCTTGTATGTCTTCCATTTCCTAATAATTGCTCCCACAGTTGATTTCTTCAAACCAGGCAGCTGTGCAGGTCTACAATTTTGTTTCTGGTGTTCTTTGACAGCTCTTTGGTCTTGGCCATAGTGGAGTTTGGAGTGTGACTGTTTGGAGTGTGACTTTTATACTGATAACAAGTTCAAACCGGTGCCATTAATACAGGTAACGAGTGGAGGACAGAGGAGCCTCTTAAAGAAGAAGTTACAGGTCTGTGAGAGCCAGAAATCTTGCTTGTTTGTAGGTGACCAAATACTTATTTTCCACCATAATTTGCAAATAAATTCATAAAAAATCCTACAATGTGATTTTCTGGATTTTTTTCTTCTCATTTTGTCTGTCATAGATGAAGTGTACCTATGATTAATTTTTTATTTGTAAGTGGGAGAACTTGCACAATTGGTGGCTGACTAAATACTTTTCTGCCCCACTGTATCTAATTAGCCCCTTCACCATCCATAATTTTCACTCCCTCTGCTTTGGGAGATGTGTGCATATGGCAGTGGCACAGGTGACTGTGCAAATAGAGGAGTGGGGAAATGCTGATATTCAATTCAGCCAGAGATATAGCTATTGCATTTAACAGAACAAGCTAGCTAACACAATGTTGGTCTTGTCAATCAAGTCTCAATAGCTGTCATTGCTTTCATTGATGTCATTTATTGTCTTCTTTCCACCAGCTCCTCAGCCCATTGTCTCTTGGGTCTCGGAGCAGCAAACTCCCCCTGAGCAACAGCACTGTGAGCAGGAGTGGAGCCCAAGTCTGGGGCAGAGGGACCCAAAGCCCACACAGATTAAAGAGGAACAGGGTGAACTCAGGACCCGTCAGGAGGTAGAGCAGATTCAAGGGCCGGAGGCTGATACCAAAGAAGACTCCATAATCATTCCTCTCTGTGTGAAAGGTGACTGTGATCAGGAGCCACCTCAGCCCACACATCTTCTCCAAACTGTGGAGAACAGAGAGAAGTACTCTCTACTGACCAACACAACTGGACAGATCAAAACAGAACCTGATGGAGAGGGCTATGGAGTATCACTATCAGAACCAACCAGTGACTCCCCTCAGTCTCAGCCCCTCTCTGCAGTAAATCCAGACTGTTCTAGAACACAGAGTGAGAACACTGAAAGTGTTCCTGATGTTTCGAGAGATCCAGAAAGGAGACCAGAGGACACACAGACACACTCATGTACTCAGTGTGGTGCCGTGTTCTGTGAGCTATCCCAGCTGGAGGCACACATGCTATCCCACACAGAACCACACAGTGGTGACACTAGTCACAGGCAAATCCTCTGCACAGTCTGTTGGAAGTCATTCACCTCTACCAGTTACCTTAAGGTCCACATGTGTTCTCACAATAAGGAGAAGCCCTTCCACTGTGGTGTGTGTGGCAAGAGTTTCAGCTACTCAGGGAGGTTAAAGGAGCACCAACGTATCCACACGGGAGAGAGACCGTACCGCTGCCACGTGTGTGGTAAACGCTTCAACCAGTCTGTCCATCTGAAGACCCACCTGAGGGTCCACACGGGGGAGAAGCCCTACTCCTGTCCTGTCTGCGGGAAAGGATTCAGTCAGTCCAGCCATATCAAGGGACACCTCAGAACTCACACTGAGGGAGGTAGAAGAAAAATGCCTTGGAGTGGAAAGAGCCCATGAGAGGTTAGACAGTCTTCTATTCTCAAAGTAGCCAGTGTTTGGAAAGAGAATGACACATTCCTTCTCTTCAATGCTACTAATTCTACATATTATTGTGACACTAGAGGACTATAGCATGTGTGATGTTTTCAGACTAACTGAGGCACTTCATGTCTGCATTGATTCGTGAGTTGCTTAATAACATGCTATGAAAATACTTGTGCCTCATGTATCACTAGGTTACACTAACTATGTTAAGAGAGAAATATAATGTTAATTTAGGTTAGATTTGTTTCCTGAAGTGCTCAGTGGGATAATGGTTACAGCCTTTTTTAAATCAATGTTGTAAAACCATGTTTGAACACTAGATGGGATACTTGAGTTCTCTCACCCAGGAACACAGAGGTCAGTCTTCGTATGACAGGAAGTCCATTAGACCAATATTATCCCTGTTTTTATTTTACACACCCTAGTCCCTTTCATTGAAACTGACCGAGAAAGGTTTTCTACTGTACACAAGTTTACCTCAAGTTCTTTCATTATGTCAATTTATCATTCGTTAGAGTAGGCTAAACTTGTCTAGTATGTGAATCGATGTACAGTGTTTATTTTTATGGTAGGTCTAGCTAGGAGCTACTTCTGAGCTGACTAACTGTTAGAGGTTGCCCTCTAGGGGGGAAATAAAGACGAGATCTGAAAAATAAAGTTGGATCAAATCAGGGAACACTGCCCCCTCTCATTGAAGCCACGAAGTTCAAGGCCGACTGCAGTACTGCTGGCATTGTTTGCCGAATACAGGATCCCCCGATTATAGGGAATGGGAAAATGGCAATTTTCGTGTAAATAAATACAAATTAGAAGACATTCATGGAACTAATAATTGCTTCTATTACACCAGATGTATGTCATTTAACCGATTTAATAATAATAAATAATAATTAAAATTCCACACAGAAGAAGTTAAGGATAACTTAGTAGCTAATAGCAGCCTGCAGTACCCCGGTCGGCATTTAACTTGAGATACTCTGAGGGGCAGCAATGAGCTGGGACACGAGAGGTGTCCAGCTGCAACATCGTCCTTCAGGGTCTCTGCTGCCACCTACTGATATGTCATCTCAGTGCAGTGCATCTCTCTGGAAAAGTGGGTGTTTCAAAAGGAGTGGGCGTTTTTCAAAAGCAACCATATAATTAGAAATGGGGGTCTCGAAAGGTGCCACTCGACGTAATTTGGGTTATCGGACGTTAGTCACTGTCTGCAGATGACAGTAAGGAATTCCAGTTATGCAACAAGAAGGCTATTCACTCACTGTGAGCTGTTTTTGAACGTTACCTACCAGTAGCCATGTATGTAATGTTAAGTTCGTAAATGCTAGATAACGTTAGCTACCTTGTAAAGTAAAAAATAATCATTAATTTTACCATGTATTTTTTATTCAACCTTTGATAAATAATAATAATTGAAATATCAAGTCATGGCAGTTTTAGTGTTTTTGAAATCCCCACTTTTCCTGAGAGATGCACTGTCCCATTCCTTTTCAATGGCTGTGCGAAGTTGCTGGATATTGGTGGGAACTAGGAGATGCTGTCATACGCGTCAATCCAGAGCATCTCAAACATGCTCAAGGGGTGACATGTCTGAGTATGCAGGCCATGGAAGAACTGGGACATTTTCAGCTTCCAGGAATTATGTACAGATCCTTGTGACATGGGTCCGTGCATTATCATGCTGAAACATAAGGTGATGGCAGCAGATGAATGGCACGAAAATGGGCCTCAGGATCTTGCCATGGTATCTGTGCATTCAAATTGCCATTGATAAAATGCAATTGTGTTCGTTGTCCGTAGCCTTCCCATACCATAACCACCATGGGGCACCACCGTTGACATCAACAAACTGCTCGCCCACATGACGCCATACACGCTGTCTGTCATCTGCCTGGTACAGTTGAAACCGGGATTAATCTGTGAAGAGCACAAGCGTGCCAGTGGCCATTGAAGGAGAGACTGTTACCACGCCAAACTGCAGTCAGGTCAAGACCCTGGTGAGGACAACGAGCACGCAGATGAGCTTGCCTGAGACTGTTTCTGACCGTTTGTGTATACATTAATTGATTGCACAAACCCACAGTTTCATCAGCTGTCCGAGTGGCCGGTCTGACACAGGGAAAGAAGCTGGATGTAGAGGTCCTGGGCTGGTGTGGTTGCACGTGATCTGCGGTTGTGAGGCCAGTTGGACATACTGTGAAGTTTGAAATGAAATGTTGGCTAATATGACTGTTAATGGGGCAATTGATAGCTGCAACCACCAGACTAGTAATAGTAGTTTAACATATAATACTACTTTTTTAAAAACAGTGGTGCACATTTATAAATGTATCATTCTATTTATTATCAATTCAGGCAATTTATCATATGGATTTTTGTTCATATAGCCAAGCTCGACCTATACATGACGCCAACTTTACCATATTATCCTGGAGGCATACTTACACTCCCAGTCTCACTGTACATCCCTTCATTTGCGTGAATGATCTATTAACTTTAAACTAAGCAAAAATCGAATACAAAATAAATTGTTTAGCATTGGTCTTCCATTCTAAACAAAATGGTTGCTACGCAGGCTTCTTAATGTTCTTCCCGGTAGCTAGCCAAATTCAACTAGGGGTGTGTTCATAAATTCAATCGGGAGTGCAAGAGTGCACTTTTGGCATTGAGAGAACACCTCACTCTGACCATTTTACTTGCCCTTGCAGAGCTGGTCAGGCTGTTTTTATGTTATCCAGAGCATTGGTGACTAACTGCTCCTGGCAACCATTTAATGAAGCTTTTTTGCTGACGTTTACCGACACCTCCCATATTCAAGTGGTGTTGAGAGTTCATAAATTCATCAGTTATTCTGCAATCTGGCACACTCAGATGTGAGTGCTCTGAAATCAGAGTAGATGGCCAGAGTGAATTTACGACCGCACCCTAACTCCGTCACATCAAACATTGAACCTGGAATGACAGTATATTAGCTGCATTTTCATTTGTTTGATCTTTTTTTCTATTGGCATTTATTTGGATATTTCTATGATAATGTTAGAAAGGTGATTTAGATTGGCTCAAAAAGTTGTCTTGTCTGGGCACTGTTCACAGGGATTGAAATTCAGAAGTTGGCCAGGCAGATAGTGAGGCTTATAAATGAACCCCTGATGTACCAAACTAAATGCTGGGCTAGAAGCAAGGTGAAATAATGTGTGCGTTGAGAGAAATATACAAGATATGATTCAGACAGGAACATGGTATTCTTATGGAGGCGCAGTGATAATTTTCAGATGGAACTGTTAGCAAGCAATTGCATAGGTGTGTCTGTGACGGCCAATACAGCACAGCTTGGAACACTGCTCGTCCAATCAGCATCCAGGATCCAAACAACCAGTTTAATAATTAAGCAGTAAGGCCAGAGGAGGTGTGCTATATGGCCAATATAACACCGCTAAGGGCTGTTCTTATGCACGATGAAATGTGGAGTGCCTGGATTACAGCCCTTAGCTGTGGCATATTGGCAATATAACACAAACTCCTGAGGTGCCTTACTGCTATTTTATACCATGGCATTATTGAATACTTGTTTCTGATTGGCTTGAAGGGCATTCTAGTGTGCATTATTTTGCTATTACGCAAGGACCTGTATATCAGCAAGGTAGAATTCAATGGCTAAACAAGCAAGTATGTTTCTTTGGTTACCAAGGCAACTACTGTAGCTATCTATACTGAACAAAAATATAGAAACGCAACATGCACAATTTCAAAGATTTTACTGAATTACACTTCATAGAAGGAAATCAGTCAATTGAAATAAATTCATTAGGCCCTAATTTATGGATTTCACATGACTGGGCAGGGCATAGCCATGGGAGGGCATAGGCCCACCCACTGGGAAGCCAGGCTCAGGCAGGCATAGTTTTTCCCACAAAAGGGCTTTATTAAAGATAGAAATACTTCTCAGCACACCCCTTCTCAGACAATCCCACAGGGGAAGAAGCCCGGATGTCGGCTGTGGAGGTCCTGGGCTGAAGTGGTTACACGTGATCTGCGGTTGTGAGGCCAGTTGGACATACTGCCAAATTCTCTGAAGCGATGTTGGAAGCGGCTTATGGTTTATGGTAAAGAAATTAACATTAAATTCTCTGGCAAAAGCTCTGGTGGATATTCCTGTCGTCAGCATGTCAATTGCACACTCCCTCAAAACTTGAGACATCTGTGGCAATGTGTTGTGTGACAAAACTGCACATTTTAGAGTGGCCTTTTATTGTCCCCAGCACAAGATGCACCTGTGTAATGTCCATGCTAATTTAATCAGCTTCTTGATATACCACACCTTTCTGGTGGATAAACTGTCCACTTTAATAAATAGAACACTAGTCACTGGGGCTCCTGAGTGGCGCTGCTGTCTAAGGCACTGCATCTCAGTGCTAGAGGTGTCACTACAGACCCTGGTTCGATTCCAGGCTGTATCACAACCGGCTGTGATTGGGAGTCCCAGAGGGCGGTGCACAATTGGCCTAGCATCGTCTGGGTTATGGTTTGGTCGGGGTAGGCCATCATTGTAAATAAGAATTTGTTCTTAACTGACTTGCCTAGTTCAATAAAGGTTAAACATTTTTTAGAATAATAATGTTAATTTTGCAATGCAATGCACGGCTCACCATCCAACTCTGCACTCACGCACTGTACAAAATATGTGACCCCCCCCCACCAGACACAGTAAGTTGCTAGCTAGTACTGGCGGGAATTCTCCAAAAACCGCTGCATCTTATGTTTGATGTTTGAATAACATTTACAAACAATTTGATATAAATTGTACATTTAAATCATCACTTGAGAGTATAAAAATCACTTTTGACGTGCAGTGCTTTGCAACCAACAACTTACCGCTGGTTTGGTGCTTGTTCACTGGGACAATTCTAACTTGAACATCCCCCCCTCGTAAGCAAGCTACGCAAACCAGTCAATAAGATGCCATGTTGAGTAGGTGAAGGCAAGACAAACTCAAACCAAAAACCCATTGGCTTAACAATAAAGTGGCAAGGGGAATCACCAATATAACCCTGTTACACATGTCTATGAAAAAACATTTAATTTTACTGTCTAATTATGTTGGAACCAGTTTATGTAAAGTCTAATCAACGAGGAGCTATGCGTTCTATAGAAAATAATGAACGACGTGGAAGGTGTGTTCCACAGAAACGCTAGTGGAGTGGAACGAACCTTCCACGTTGTTCATTAGTGTCTAGTTTGAGAAAAAGATGCCTCACAAGTCTTCAACTGGCAGCTTCATTAAATATACCCGCAAAACACCAGTCTCAACGTCAACAGTGAAGAGGCGACTCTGGGATGCTGGCCTTCTAGGCAGAGTTCCTCTGTCCAGTGTCTGTGTTCTTTTCAAATCCAATTTTATTTGTCACATACACATGGTTAGCAAATGTTAATGCGAGTGTAGCGAAATGCTTGTGCTTCTAGTTCCGACAATGCAGTAATAACCAACAAGTAATCTAGCTAACAATTCCAAAACTACTACCTTATAGACACAAGTGTAAGGGGATAAAGAATATGTACATAAAGATATAAGAATGAGTGATGGTACAGAGCGGCATAGGCAAGATACAGTAGATGGTATTGAGTGCAGTATATACATATGAGATGAGTATGTAAACAAAGTGGCATAGTTAAAGTGGCTAGTGATACATGTATTACATAAAGATGCAGTAGATGATATAGAGTACAGTATATACATATGAGATGAATAATGTAGGGTATGTAAACATTATATTAGGTAGCATTGTTTAAAGTGGCTAGTGATATATTTTACATCATTTCCCATCAATTCCCATTATTAAAGTGGCTGGAGTTGAGTCAGTGTGTTGGCAGCAGTCATCTATATCTTTTTTTTTTATTGGCCAGTCTGAAATATGGCTTTTTCTTTGCAACTCTGTCTAGAAGACCAGCATCCCGGAGTCGCCTCTTCACTGTTGCCGTTGAGACTGGTGTTTTGCGGGTACTAATTAATGAAACTGCCCGTTGAGGACTTGTGAGGCATCTGTTTCTCATACTAGACACTAATGTACATCTTCAGTTTCTTGGCAATTTCTTGCATGGAATAGCCTTAATTTCTCAGAACAACAATAGACTGACGAGTTTCAGAAAAAAGGTATTTATTTCTGGCCATTTTGAGCCTGTAATCGAACCCACAAATGTTGATGCTCCAGATATTCAACTAGTCTGAAGGAGGCAAGTTTTATTGCTTCTTTAGTCAGAACAACAGTTTTCAGCTGTGCTAACATAATTGCAAAAGGGTTTTCTAATGATCAATTAGCATTTTAAAATGATCAACTTGGATTAGCTAACACAACGTGCCATTGGAACACAGGAGTGATGGTTGCTGATAATGGGCCTCTGTATCCCTATGTAGATATTCCATTAAACAAATTGTTCGTTTCCAGCTACAATAGTCATTTATAACATTAACAATGTCTACACTGTATTTCTGATCAATTTGATGTTATTGTAATGGACAAAAAATGTGCTTTTCTTTCAAAAACAAGAACATTTCTAAGTGACCCCAAACTTTTGAACGGTAGTGTTTTTAAAATATTTTTTTCCAAATTGCATCTCTACACTTAAAAAAAATATATATATTGTTTGTTTGTAGAATGAGCAGCGATGCTCCTCGGAGTGTGAACTCTGTGGATTTGGAAACTACAGGTGCTCCTGAGTAGAATGGAGCCTAATTTCACTGAAACACAATTTACTGGAAATTGTGTACTGTGCAATATGTATATGTGCAACATGAAAAAAGTACTGAACATTGTGCAATAGGAATGGGCGAATTAAGAAAGGGAAAGGGGGATACCTAGTCAGTTGTACAACTGAATGCATTCAACTGAAATGTCTTTCGCGTTTAACCCAACCCCTCTGAATCAGAGAGGTGCGGGGGGGGATGCCGTATAGTATAAGTATCTTGTAATCATTACTTCAAAAAGGTTGTTCCAATATGAAATTTAAGTTGATTGGCCACTCTGTAAGGGCCACAAAATGAACAGTGATGCTCGGCTGGCTGTAAACGCTGTGGATTTGGAAACTAGAAGTGCTCCTGATTTAGAATGGACCTCCCTTTATTGTGACATAATGTACATAAACATTGTGTATGGTGCAATATGTATGTCCAATATGAATTTTGGGGGGAATTTAAGCTGATAGACCACTCTTTAAAGGGGCAATCTGCAGTTGTTACATACATTTTTGGACTTTTAAATTAATGATATGTACCCATTGATTCTTAAAGAATATAACATATAAATGCACCATGAGCTTAGTTCAACTGCCGTACCCATTTAGAACCCAAAATATAAGCAAATGTAAACAAGCACTTTATAGCCTCAACTTGGTTAGAACTATAATTTTATAGATGGCCAATCCTTCCATCCATAGCTCTTTCTATGAATTTTACATTTCTCAAGCCCTAAATCTCTGATTTTTACTGAAACAGGGAGGGATCAAATCAAATCAAATTTATTTATATAGCCCTTCGTACATCAGCTGATATCTCAAAGTGCTGTACAGAAACCCAGCCTAAAACCCCAAACAGCAAGCAATGCAGGTGTAGAAGCAAGGTGGCTAGGAAAAACTCCCTTGAAAGGCCAAAACCTAGGAAGAAACCTAGAGGAACCAGGCTATGTGGGGTGGCCAGTCCTCTTCTGGCTGTGCCGGGTGGAGATTATAACAGAACATGGCCAAGATGTTCAAATGTTCATAAATGACCAGCATGGTCGTATAATAATAAGGCAGAACTTTTGAAACTGGAGCAGCAGCACGGTCAGGTAGACTGGGGACAGCAAGGAGTCATGTCAGGTAGTCCTGGGGCATGGTCCTAGGGCTCAGGTCCTCCGAGAGAGAGAAAGAGAGAAAGAGAGAATTAGAGAACGCACACATAGATTCACACAGGACACCGAATAGGACAGGAGAGGTACTCCAGATATAACAAACTGACCCTAGCCCCCCGACACATTAACTACTGCAGCATAAATACAGGAGGGGTCAGGAGACACTGTGGCCCCATCCGAGGACACCCCCAGACAGGGACAAACAGGAAGGATATAACCCCACCCACTTTGCCAAAGCACAGCCCCCACAGGGATGGCTTTATTGTTTCAACACCTGATTGACACTAAGTGCCGAGCATCAACGCTCCTCTGGTTGTAAACTCTGGATTTGGAAACAAGTGCTCTTGAGTAGAATGGACCCTCCCTTTTACTGTGACACAATTTACAGAAAATTATATATGGTGCAATAGGTATTTATTGTTATTCAGCTGATAGGTCACTCTTTTTAAGGGCTGCAAATTGAGCAGCAACGTGTAGCTCTGTTGGTAGAGCATGGCCCCTGCAGCGGCAGGGTGGTGGGTTCGATTCCCACGGGGGACCAGTACGAAACAAATATTCAAACGTATGCACTCACTACTGTAAGTCGCACGCTCCTCTGGCTGTAAACTCTGGATTTGGATACTAGAAGTGCTCCTGAGTAGAATGCACCCTTTGTTGACCATTTAAGCCTTGAAATAATAATAAATCGCATATAAATACTTGTAATTATTATTGATATGATAACTAGTATAAAATATGTAATTGTGCATATTTTCTATCTTCGCCCTAATTATTCGTTTACAAAGCATACAGGTCGGAACTCATATTCTGAAAGATTGTTTTTAAACTCGTGACCCGGAAGTACTTAGTTATTCTTGCCTTCACAGTGGTCTAGTTATCTACGTGTATTTCAGGAATATATTTTGCCCCATATAATAGTCCAATGATGACTAAATTACAATATCTGAATGTGTATCTAACTGAGCGTTTGATGCAAGCTGCGGAGGAGATACTTGGAGTGGTCGGAGACACGATCTCCGAGTACCAGGAAGAAATAGCTCGGACGAAGAGAGAAAACCAATACCTGAAACGACACTTGATCACACCGGTCCTACCTGGTATGTAAGACTACTGCACTTCCCATTTACACGAAATATCTAGATAGCTAGAAACGTGTTATATTGTATTTTACTCAGTAGGGCAGAGGGAGACCGTGAAACCCTAACCAAATGTAGCAGCCTGAGCGGAGTCCCCAAATTCGAATTTTCCGGAGAAATCGGAAGTTAGGTTGAAAATACTGTATCCTTGACAACCGGAAACATTAGCTGCCCTTCAACCCGGCGGAGAGCGTTGACTCCCACACCATCCCTCGCTCCTACCAACTCGTTCGGAGGACTCTCCGTTGTCACGTTTTGCTGACACAGTTTAGAGGTTGACTTCCAGAATGTGGCTCGGGGATCAATAAACCCGTTAACTTCGGGACACTTCGTGACTTGAATGATGCAATTCATGTAACACTTTTAAATAATTTGAATTTCATGTTCTTTTATTAACGAGATTATACTTTATTTATTTTAAAATGGAGGCCCATGCAGGGGTGCCTGGCATCTTACAATTACAAAACAATATCACACAGGAAATACACCAGAAAATGTAAATACAAAGAGAATACCTCAAAATAGATAAACCTCAGTAACAGTTTAACAATACATTTAGGAGGTATTTCATCATTTACATGTGTCAAATGTACATCACATAATTAGGCACACCTCTCCATTCTTTTTTGTGAAATTGCAATCAGATCTATCTGCTGACTGCAGTAACTACACACCGTGCCCACTGCCATTGAGGGTACTTGTAACAGTACGACGTTCATTAGCATTACTTCACTACATACCACGCCCTCAACCATTACTCTAGCTACGCTATATATGCAAAAGAATGTGGACACATTCAAATGAGTGGATTCTGCTATTTCAGCCACACCCGTTGCTGACAGGTTTATAAAATCGCGCACACAGCCATACAATCTCCGTAGACAGACATTGGCAGTAAAATGAGTGTGGAAGAACTTGACTGGCCTGCACAAAACCCTGACCTCAACCCCATTGAACACCTTTGGGATGAATTGGAACACCGAATGCGAGCCAGGCCTAATAGCCAAACATCAGTGCCCGAAACGAACTAATGCTCTTGTGGCTGAATGGAAGCAAGTCCACGCACAATGTTCCAACATCTAGTGGAGGGCCTTCCCAGAAGAGTGGAGGCTGTTATAGCAGCAAAGGTGGGACCAAGTCCATATTAATGCCCATGATTTTGGAATGAGATGTTCGACGAGCAGGTTCCACATACTTTTGGTCAAATAGTGTAGCTGGTACACACTAGCTAGCTAGTTGGCACCTATGCCCACTAGCTAGTGTCTACCGTGTCCATTAGGCTAAAGTAGCCTCAATTTTTTAATTCAATTTTTAAAATTATATAGCATAATTAGCCTAAAATCATTCAAAATAGGCTACTACACCAGGAAGCATGTTTTGGCCGCAGACGTTCATTAGCTTCTGTAAAAAAAAGAAAACCTGTGGATTGTTTTAAATCACATTGCCTACGTTTGGAAGGGCCCCCAATTCAGGCATCGTGGGCGGCAAATACCAAATAGATGATTGTTGAGTTGCAACTGTCAGTAAAAAGTAGAAAAGTCCAGCTAGGCATATCACACAATATTTCAAAATACAATTGCCGGAAAACAGTTTGGAAAGCAAATGGCTATTGATGTAAAGAGAAGACAATGAAAAGACTCTAATCTGTCTTTTAGTTATCAAAATTCAACTTAATTGAGCGAACAGTATAGCCTATCTTATTGGCACCAACGGAGAGCATCGGCAACATCTCCGGTGAGTTTGCATATTCACTCTTTATCATTGTTGCTTTAGTGCCACTTCATATTGTATTTTCTGACAATAATATCCTTCTCCAGGTTAGATGGGTGTCATATTGTATTTGGGTCTCCCTATTATTCATCTGTTTGTATCCAGTCATATTAAGTGTAGAAGAATGGCATGAAATGTGTTTATGAAAAGGCAACATTTTTCCTGTGCAAAGAAATAAGAAACATATCTGATATAGCCTGGGGGAAGGCGTGATATGGGATTCAGCCAGAGACATAGATATTCCATTCCCAGAACAAGCTAGCTAACTCAATGGTGGTCTTGTCAATCAAGCGTCAACAACTGTCATTACTTTCATTGACGTCAAGTATTGTCTTCCTTCCCCAGCTCCTCAGCCCATTGTCTCTTGGGTCTCAGAGCAGCAAACTCCCCCTGAGCAACAGCGCTGTGAGCAGGAGTGGAGCCCCAGTCTGGGCCAGAGGGACACAGAGCACATACAGATTAAAGAGGAACAGGGTGAACTCAGGACCCATCAGGAGGAAGAGCAGATTCAAGGGCCGGAGGCTGATACCAAAGAAGACTCCATAACCATTCCTCCCTGTGTGAAAAGTGACTGTGATCAGGAGCCACCTCAGCCCACACATCTTCTCCAAACTGTGGAGAACAGAGAGAAGTACTCTCTACTGACCAACACAACTGGACAGATCAAAACAGAACCTGATGGAGAGGGCTATGGAGTATCACTATCAGAACCAACCAGTGACTCCCCTCAGTCTCAGCCCCTCTCTGCAGTAAATCCAGACTGTTCTAGAACACAGAGTGAGAACACTGAAAGTGTACCTGATGTTCAGAGAGATCCAGAAAGGAGACCAGAGGAGGACACACAGTCACACTCATGTACTCAGTGTGGAGCCGTGTTCTGTGAGCTATCCCAACTGAAGGCACACATGCTATCCCACACAGAACCACACAGTGGTAACACTAGTCACAGGCAAATCCTCTGCACAGTCTGTTGGAAGTCATTCACCTCTACCAGTTACCTCAAGGTCCACCTGTGTTCTCACAATAAGGAGAAGCCCTTCCACTGTGGTGTGTGTGGCAAGAGTTTCAGCTACTCAGGCAGGTTCAGGGAGCATCAACGCATTCACACGGGAGAGAGACCGTACCGCTGCCACGTGTGTGGTAAACGCTTCAACCGGTCTACCCATCTGAAGACCCACCTGAGGGTCCACACAGGGGAGAAACCCTACTCCTGTCCTGTCTGTGGAAAAGGGTTCAGTCAGTCCAGCCAGATCAAAGGACACCTCAGAACTCACACCCGAGGAAGGTAGGAGAACGATGCCTTGGAGTGGAAAGACCCCATGAGGGGATAGACAGAGCTTTCGGTTCTCACAGTGCCCAGCTTTTAGGAAGAGAAAGGGAAAAACATTACTTCTCTTCAATGCTACTAATTCTACGTACCCTACATGGCAAAATATGTGGACACCCCTTCAAATTAGTGGATTTGGCTATTTCAGCCAATCCCGTTGCTGACAGGTGTATAAAGTGTACTTTTAGTTGACACCATCATAAGATGCCACCTTTCCAGCAAGTCAGTTTGTCAAATTTTTAGAGCTGCCCCAGTCAACTGTAAGTGCAGTTATTGTGAAATGGAAAAGTATAGGAGCAACAATGGCTCAGCCGCGACGCGGTAGGCCATACAAGCTCACAGAACAGGACCGTTGAGTGCTGAAGCACAGAGTGCGTAAAAACGCTTGTCCTTGTCTGCAACACTCACTACCAAGTTCCAAACTCTGGATGTAACGTCAGCACAAGAACTGTTCGTCGAAAGCTTCTTCATTAAATGGGTTTCCATGGCTGAGCAACCGCACACAAGCCCAAGATCACCATGCGCAAAGCCAAGTGTGGGCTGGACTGGTGTGAAGCTCGCCACCATTGGACTCTGGAGCAGTGGGATCGTGTTCTCTAGCATAATGAATCACGCTTCACCATCTGGCAGTCCAACAGACGAATCTGAGTTTGGCGGATGCCAGCAGAACGCTACCTGCCCGAATGCATAGTGCCAACTGTAAAGTTTGGTGGATGATTAATAATGGTTTGTGGCTGTGGAAAGCCTCCCCAGCAGAGTGGAGTCTGTTATAGCAGCAAAGGGGGACCAACTTCATCTTAATGCCCAAGATTTTCGAATTAGATGTTCGACTAGCAGGTGTCCCCATACTTTTGACAATATAGTGTATTATTGTAATACTAGAGGACTATAGAATGTATGATGTTTTGCAGACTGAGGCACCTCATGTCTGCATTGAGTTAAGAGAGCTGCTCTAATACAATGCTATGAAAAGACTTGAATGCATCTCCTCATGTATCACTAGGTTACACTAACTATGTTTCAATTGGAGCTGGTTGGTCTCCTTGCAAACAAACTTTCTCTGTCAAATTGATTAAGCATTTGTGGGAACATTTACTTCTGAATGTTTGAGAAATGTTTGAGAAAAACACATCAGGTCAATGTTAGCTGGAGTGACTAGTGGGACTATTGTTACAGACAGCCCATCCTCACCAATGTTGTTATAAAACCATGTTTGAACACTAGATGGCATATACTTTAATTATTTCTCCTTCACAAAAGTGTTACAGGTTTCAATGCCCTCACAGGTTGCCAAGCAACAGCCTGAAACCCAGAAACAGAGCTATTGGTAAGTTTATGCATACATTCAGAATCTATGATGACGCTATAGCAACAACAAAAAACTTCCCCAATGGGTCTCCTGTTCTGTGTGAACTTGGTGTGGTTACTAGGGTACCATGCAATAGAGCACACTCCAATACTGTTCATTCTGGCTCGATATACACCCAAATGTATACATGTATGACCTTTGACCCCCCCCCCCAAGGTGGGCTCATAAAGATGTCATTACCATTCAAATTGCTTCATACCTCATTATGTGATGTATTCTAAAGTTAAACACATCAAATGGCCTTAGTTTGAGAAGATTATTACATGATAATTCAAAATGACATCTCATACCCTCAATCCTGTTGGCCCAACGAACCGCATAACGTTCATAACATATAGTTGTGTTACAGCCTGACTTCGAAATGGATTAAATCATGTTTTTTCTTACACATCTACACACAATACCCCATAATGACAAATTGAAAACATGTTTTTAGACATTTTTGCAAATGTATTGAAAATGAAATACAGATCAAATTTACATAAGTATTCACACCCCTGAATCAATACTTTGTAGAAGCACCTTTTGGCAGCATTTACAGCTGTGAGTCTCTAAGAGCTTTCCACACCTGGATTGTGCAACAATTGGTTGTTGATCATTGTTAGACAACCATTTTCAGTTCTTGCCATATCATTTAAGTAGATGTGATTTAAGTAGATGTAGCCCTTTCCGAGATGTAGATGTAGCCCTTTCCTAGCCCTTTCCTGCATTCAGTGACCAAAAGAGCCCTCTTTGGCCTCATGGCTACAATCGTATTAATATTTTGCATAATAATAATAAATAATGAATAATTAATAAAGATTTTTATTTTACAACGAAAATCCTGTGTTTTTATGTCACAGTTTTGTTATTTCAGTCTTCTGTGATGTCTATAAAGTGTAATATTGGGACACAAACTCAAAATGTAATGCATCTCAATTCTATATCTGACTTGGTACAGGTGTCTTCTTTTTTTAAAGGACATAACCATGTGTAGTGAGGTGTATACTCTTGTTTCAAAGTATATTTGTTTCAGACTACCAATAACCACTCTGTGACCCTGATTTAGCCCACTGCAGTGAAACTTCAGTGTAGATTTGGCCTTGTGATTTAGGTTATTGTCCTGCTGAAAGATGAATTCATCTCCCAGTGTCTGGTGGAAAGCAGACTGAACCAGGTTTTCCTCTAGGATTTTGCCTGTGCTTAGCTCCATTCCGTCTATTTTTTTATTCTGAAAAACTCCCCAGCCCTTAACAATTAGAAGCATACCCATAACATGATGCGGCCACCAGTATGCTAGAAGATATGGAGAGTGGTATTGGATTTGCCAACATATTACTGATTACAACACTTTGTATTCAGGACAAAAATTGAATTGCTTTGACACATTTTTTTTTCAGTATTACTTTAGTGCCTTGTTGTAAACAGGATGCATGTTTTGGAATATGTTTTATCCTGTACAGACTTTCTTGCTTTCACTCTGTCAATTAGGTTAGTATTGTGGAGTAACTACAATGTTGTTGATCCATCCTCAGTTCTCATATCACAGCCATTAAACTATGTAACTGTTTTAAAGTCACCATTGGCCTCATGGTGAAATCCCTGAGCAGTTTTCTTCCTCTCCATCAACTGAGCTAGGAAGGACGCCTGCATCTGGGTGGGTGTTTAAAAATATATATTTTACCCAAACTGACTTGCCTAGTTAAATAAAGAACAAATTCTTATTTTCAATGACTGCCTCGGAACAATGGGTTAACTGCCTTGTTCAGGGGCAGAACAACATATTTTTTACCTTGTCAGCTCGGGGATTCAATCTTGCAACCTTTCGGTTACTAGTCTAACGCTCTAACCACTAGTTGTGTATTGATACACCATCCACAGTGAAAATTAATAACTTCAGCATGCTCAAAGGGATATTCAATGTCTCCTCTGTTTTTTTACCCATCTAACAGGTGCCCTTCTTTAAAAGGCATTGGAAAGCCTCCCTGGTCTTTGTGGTTGAATCTGTGTTTGAAATTCACTGCTTGACTGAGGGACCTTACAATTATCTGTATGTGTGTGGTACAGAGAGGAGGTAGTCATTCAAAAGTCATGTTAAACACTATTATTGCAAACTGAGTGAGTCCATGCAACTTATGTGACTTGTTAAGCACATTTTTACTCATTAACTTATTTAAGCTGGTCATAACGAAGGGGTTGAATACTTGACTCAAAACATTTCAGCTTTTCATTTGTAATTATATATTTTTTAAATGTTCAAAAACATAATTCCACTTTCACATTTTGGGATATTGTGTGTAGGCCAGTGACCAAAAACATAAATGTAATCCATTTTAAATTCAGGCTGTAACACAACAAAATGTGGAAAAATTCAAGGGATGTGATTACTTTCTGAAGGCACTGTATTTAATTGCCTGCACATTGTGTTGCAGTAAAGGGGGGCCCATTCCACTCAGGAGCACTTTTACTTTCAAAATCAACAGAGTTTTCAACCCAAGGAGCATCACTGCTCATTCTGTGGACCTTAAAGAGTGACCTATCAGAGTTAGAAAGCTGGCTGTCAAACATTTTACAATATAAGTTTACTTTTATTCATCTATCTGTATATTTCTTCATCTATCTGTATATTTCAAGATGGGGAATAGGGAGGTGCCGTGAGATACCCAATGGGTTGAACAATATTTTTTTTCAGCACTTATATTGAAGACGCTATTACTTAAATATTGGAAGTCAAATGATACACCCATGTTAAGAGAATGGAAGAATCAAATGCTTTATTATTTAAATATTGGAGAAAAAAATCTGGCTACAGACAAACAACACAATATGAAGTCATATGGGGCTGAGTCTTACAAGCATTAGAAACAAAGTTGGGTGTGGATACGGTTGGGAACATGTGGGTCTGAGCAAGTGTGATGTCATTTGTTTGTGGAAATGTATTTATATAAATGTTAAGTTGTCTATTTAGTCTATGTACTGTATGTTTTTGCTTGCCCCCCATATAAACTCAGCAAAAAAAGAAACGGCCTCACTGTCAACTGCATTTATTTTCAGCAATCTTAACGTGTAAATATTTGTATTGGCATCAAACATGTCACCCTCCCTAGGAGAGGGGGTGACATTGATAATTTATTGTTAAAACGAGAGGCTGCCTGGATCTTTAACTTAAAGACCCTTGCTCCTTTCGGTCTCAACGTAGACTTTGATCTGAAGCCATTATTGTGACTTTGCCATTGTAATTGTTTGTAAGCTTTTGTAGTCAAATGAATTTATGATCATATGCTACCCATTTGTTGTTTGTATGCTGTTCTTTGTATTCCATTTTAATATTTGATAATTAACCAATGATATTAGGCCACTCTTGGCCATGATTACAGACACCTGTGTCTTTTGACACTACATAAACCAGTCATCCCGCAGTGTTTGATTATACCCTGATGAAGACCGCTTGGCTGTGAACTTGGTAATTCAATTTTTGCATCTGAGCTCCTAGAGTGTGCGGCTCTCTTTAATTTTCAAGTTTTCTCCGCTAGCCAGCACCTCGCCTAAATAGGTGTGTGTTTCTTTTTCTTCTAAATATTTGTATGAACATAAGACTCAACAACAGACAAACTGAACAAGTTCCACAGACTTGTGACTAACAGAAATGGAATATCTGGGAGTCAAAATCTAAAGTAACAGCCAATATCTGGTGTGGCCACCAGCTGCATTAAGTACTGCAGTGCATCGCCTCCTCATGGACTGCACCAGATTTGCCAGTTATTGCTGTGAGATGTTACCCCATTCTTCCACCACGGCACCTGCAAGTTCCCGGACATTTCTGAGGGGAATGGCCTAGCCCTCACCCTCTGATCCAACAGGTCCCAGACGTGCTCAATGGGATTGAGGGTCATGTCAGGATGAGCCTGAAGGAAGGGTACCACATGATGGAGGAGGATGTCTTCCCTGTAACGCACAGCGTTGAGATTGCCTGCAATGACAACAAGCTCAGTCCGATGATGCTGTGACACACCGCCCCAGACCATGACGGGCTCTACACCTCCAAATCGATCCCGCTCCAGAGTACAAACCTCGGTGTAACGCTCATTCCTTCGACGATAAACGCGAATCCGACCATCACCCCAGGTGAGACAAAACTGCGACTCGTCAGTGAAAGCCCTTTTTGCCAGTCCTGTCTGGTCCAGTGATGGTGAGTTTGTGCCTATAGGTGATGTCTGGTGAGGACCTGCCTACAAGCCCTCAATCCAGCCTCTCTCAGCCTATTGAGCACAGTCTGAGCACTGATGGAGGGATTGTGCGTTCCTGGTGTAACTCGGGCAGTTGTTGTTGCCATCCTGTATCTGTTCCGCAGGTGTGATGTTCGGATGTACCGATCCTGTGTAGGTGTTGTTACACGTGGTCTGCCACTGCGAGGATGATCAGCTGTCTGTCCTGTCTCCCTGTAGCATTGTCTTAGGCGTCTCACAGTACGGACATTGCAATTTATTGCCCTGGCCACATCTGCAGTCCTCATGCCTCCTTGCAGCAGGCCCAAGGCACGCTCATCCAGATGAGCAGGTACCCTAGGCAGAGTCAGGGTCAGTAGAAAGGCCTCTTTAGTGTCCTAAGTTTTCATAACTGTGACCTTAATTGCCTACCATCTGTAAGCTGTTAGTGTCTTAATGTTCATTAATTGTTTATGGTTCATTGAACATGGTGTTTAACGGTGTTTAAACCCTTTACAATGAAGATCTGTGAAGTTAATTTGTAAAAATCCAAGTATCTTTGAAAGGGTCCTGAAAAACGTTTCTTTTTTTGCTGAGTTTATATGTACACTACCATTCAAAAGTTTGCGGCCACTTAGAAATATCCTTGTTTTTTAAACAAAAGCATTTTTTTTGTCCATTTTAAAATAACAAAATTTATCAGAAATACAGTGTAGACATTGCAGCTATAATAGTCATTTACAACATTAACAAACGGCTGATTTTGAAATGGAATATAGGCGTACAGAGGCCCGTTATCAGCAACCATCACTCCTATGTTTCAATAGCACGTTGTGATAGCTAATCCAAGTTTATCATTTTAAAAGGATAATTGATCATTATAAAAACCTTTTGCAATTATGTTAGCACAGCTGAAAACTGTTGTGCTTATTAAAGAAGCAATAAAACTGGCCTTCAGACTAGTTGAGTATCTGGAACATCAGCATTTGTGGGTTTGATTACAGGCTCAAAATGCCCAGAAACAAAGGACTTTCTTCTGAAACACGTCAGTCTATTCTTGTTCTGAGAAATGAAGGCTATTCCATGCGAGAAATTGCCAAGAAACTGAAGATCTCGCACAACGCTGTGTACTACTCCCTTCACAGAACAGTGCAAACTGGCTCTAACCAGAGTAGAAAGAGTAGGAGGAGGCCCCGGTGTACACCTGAGCAAGAGGACAAGTACATTAGTGTCTAGTTTGAGAAACAGACACCTCACAAGTCCTCAACTGGCAGCTTCATTAAATAGTTCATTAAATGGCCTTCTAGCCAGAGTTACAAAGAAAAAGCCATATCTCAGACTGGCCAATAAAAATAAAAGATTAAGATGGGCAAAAACACAGACACTGGGCAGAGGAAGATTGGAAAAAAGTGTTATGGACAGAAGAATCTAAGTTTGAGGTGTTCGGATCACAAAGAACATTCATGAGATGCAGAAAAAATGAAAAGATGCTGGAGGAGTGCTTGACGCCATCTGTCAAGCATGGTGGAGGCAATGTGATTGTCTGGTGCTGGTAGAGTGGGAGATTTGTACAGGCTAAAAGGGATCTTGGAAAGCTATCACTCCATTTTGCAACGGCATGCCATACCCTATGGACGGCGCTTAATTGCAGCCAATTTCCTCCTACAACAGGACAATGACCATGGAAATGCAAATGGATGATTCTTTGACAAAAAACAAGTTTGAAGGAAATAATTACTATTTCAATTAAAAATTATTATCTATAACCTTGTCAATGTCTTGACTATATTTCCTATTCATTTTGCAACTCATTTCATGGAAAACAAGGACTTTTCTAAGTGACCCCCAAACTTTTGAACGGTAGTGTATATACAGTACCAGTCAAAAGTTTGGACACCTACTCATTCCAGGGTTTTTCATTTTTTACTATTTTATACATTGTAGATCAATGGTGACTATATCAAAAATATTAAATAACACATGGAGTCATGTAGTAACTGAAAAAGTGTAAAACAATTCAAAATATATTATATATTTGAGATTCTTCAAAGTATCCACCCTTTACTTGCTGACAGCTTTGAACACTTTGCATTCTCTCAACCAGCTTCATGAGGTTGTCATGGTCATGGTCATTTTTATCTTAATGCGTTTGAGCAAATCAGTTGTGTTGTGACAAGGTCGGGTGGTATACAGAAGATAGCCCTATTTGGTAAAAGACCAAGTCAATATTACGACAAGAACAGCTCAAATAAGCAAAAAGAATGACAGTCCATCATTACTTTAAGACATGAAGGTCAATCAATCTGGAAAATTTCAAGAACTTTTAAAGTTTCTTCAAGTGCAGTCGCAAAAACCGCCAAGCTCTATGATGAAACTGGCACTTATGAGGACCACCGCAGGAAAGGAAGACCCAGAGTTACCTCTGCTGCAGAGGATAAGTTCATTAGAGTTACCAGCTTCAGAAATTGCAATCCAAATAAATGCTTCACAGAGTTCAAGTAACAGACATCTACAACATCAACTGTTCAGAGGAGACTGCGTGAATCAGGCCTTTGTGGTTGAATTGCTGCAAAGAAAACACTGATAAAGGACACCAATAAGAAGAGAATTGCTTTGGCCAAGAAACACGTGCAATGGACATTAGACCGGTGGAAATCTGTCCTTTTGTCTGATGAGTCCAAATTTGTGATTTTTGGTTCCAACTGCCGTGTCTTTGTGAGACGCACGGATTATCTCCACGTGTGGTTCCCACCATGAAGCATGGAGGAGGATGTGTGGGGTGCTTTGCTGGTGACACTACAGTATCTGTGTATCTGTATTTATTTAGAATTCAAGGCACACTTAACCAGCGTGGCTACCACAGCATTCTGCAGCGATACGCCATCCCATCTGGTTTGTTTTTCAACAGGACAATGACCCAACACACCTCCAGGCTGTGTACGGGCTATTTAACCAAGAAGAAGAGTTATGGAATGCTGCATCAGATGACCTGGCCTCCACAATCACCGACCTCAACACAATTGAGATAGTTTGGGATGAGTTGGACCGCGGAGTGAAGGAAAAGCAGCCAACAAGTGCTAAGCATATATGGGAACTCCTTCAAGACTGTTGGAAAAGCATTCCAGGTGAAACTGGTTGAGAGAATGCCAAGAGTGTGCAAAGCTGTCATCAAGGCAAAGAGTGGCTAGTACTGTATATAAAAAAGTGGCCTGACAGTTTAAAACCTCTTCAGGATCAGACCCTTTATTCAATTTCTGCCTAAAATGACATACCCAAATCTAACTGCCTGTAGCTCAGGACCTGAAGCAAGCATATGCATATTCTTGATACTATTTGAAAGGAAACACTTTGAAGTTTGTGGAAATGTGAAATTAATGTTGGAGAATATAACACATTAGATCTGATAAAAGATAATACCCCAAATAATACATGTGTTTTCATAGGTTAGTTTCACCCCTATCATCACATTTATTCATGTGGTGAAGGTAGGCAACATTACCTCCTCGACACTGATTTTCAACACCGGGGCCCCACAAGGGTGCCCCCTCAGTCCCCTCTTGTATTCCCTGTATACCCACAACTGCGTGGCCTCACAACAGTTCCAACTCCATCATCAAGTTCGCGGACAATACGACAGTAGTAGGCCTGATTATCAACAATGACGAGACGGCCTACATGGAGGCGGTAGGCATTCTGACGGCGTGGTGCCAGGTTAACAACCTTTCCCTCAATGTCAGCAAAACAAAGGAGCTGATTGTGGACTGCAGGAGGAACCAGGCTGGATATGCCCTCATCCTCATCAACGGGTCTGTTGTGGAGACGTCAATAACTTCAAGTTCCTAGGCTTACACATCTCAGAGAAGCTGTAATGGTCAAGACATGACAGCGACTCTTCAACCTCAGAATGCTGAAGAAAATCTTCCTTTCCCAGAGGGCCCTCAGTGTTCTACAGGAGCACCATCGAGAGCATACTGTTGGGCTGCATTACAGCCTGGTACAGAAACTCCACCGTTGCTGACCGCAAGGTTCTTCACAGGATGATATGTGCAGTCGAACGCACCATTGGGTGCACACTGCCTGCCCTGCAGGACACCTACAACACCAGGTGTTGTAGGAAGGCCAAAAAGATCATCTAGGACCCCAGCTCTCCGAGCCATGCCCTGTTCTACCCACTGTACTTCAGATGCGGGAAGTACAGGAGCATCATGGAAAAACTGGAAGACTGGCCAATAGTTTTTACCCCCAGGCCATCAGGCTGCTGAATAGCCACCACTAGTCAGCTACCTGCTCCCTCATTCCCCTGCTACTCCCCATATGGACATTTTCCCCCCACCCCAATGACATTCATCACTGTTGCAGTTGTTAATATGTATATTATTATTTATATTTGTGTCTGTTTTATTTCCCTTGGTCCCCACACCCCCTCAATGGTAATTTACTCTGACTGCTGCTCCCCTATAGTCATTCTCTCCCACCCCCTCAACAGTCTTTACACTGCCTCCACCCCAATGGACATGTATTCATCACTGATACAGTTGATATTATGTATATGGTGCTATTTATATTTACATGTATGTTTTTGTATTACCATAATCATTATTTTATTTCACTTAGTCCTGCATGTTGGAGCTGGGAGCCTAAGATTTTCACTGTTCCCTGCAATCACACCTTCACCCCTGTAAATTTGACTTACAGTGCCTTCAGAAAGTATTCACCTTCCTTTACTTTTCCCACATTTTGTTGTGTTACAGCCCGAATTTAAAATTGATAAATTTACAAAAACAATTGTCACTGGCCTACAACCAATGCCCCATAATGTCAAAGTAGAATTCTGTTTTTCAGAATTTTCACAAATGAATTAAAAATGAAAAGCTGAAATTCCTAGAGTCAATAAGTATTCAACCCCTTTGTTATGGCAAGCCTAAATAAGTTCAGGAGTAAAAATGTGCTTAACAAGTCACATGGACTCACTCTGTGTGCAATAATAGTGTTTAACATGATTTTGTAATGACTACCTCCCTCAGTCGAGAAATGAATTTCAAACACAGATTCAACCACAAAGACCAGGTTTTCCAATACACCTATTGGTAAAAATAAAAAATAAATATTTTTTAAATCACATATCGCACATAAATACTTTTAATTATTCTTTGTGACAACTAGTATAACATCTATAATTGTGCACATTTCCCATCATATTCGCCTTTATTATTAATTGAAAAAGCATACAGAACGAAACCCATTTTCTG
This sequence comes from Oncorhynchus tshawytscha, assembly GCF_018296145.1. Classification (NCBI taxonomy): domain Eukaryota; kingdom Metazoa; phylum Chordata; class Actinopteri; order Salmoniformes; family Salmonidae; genus Oncorhynchus; species Oncorhynchus tshawytscha. The sequence goes on from NC_056437.1 coordinate 15,617,178, forward strand.
AAAGATTTTCTTTATTTATCCGTGACCCGGAAGTACTTGGTTATTCTTGACTTCTTCACAGCGATCTAGCTATCTACGTGTATTTCGGGATTATTTCTTGCCCCCTATCGTCCAATGATGACTAAATTACAATATCTGAATGTGTATCTAACTGAGCGTTTGATGCAAGCTGCCGAGGAGATACTTGGAGTGGTCGGAGACACGATCTCCGAGTATCAGGAAGAAATAGTCCGGACGAAGAGAGAAAACCAATACCTGAAACGACACTTGAACACACCGGTCTTCCCTGGTATGTAGCTAGCTAAACTTCTTTACTTCTCATTTACACGAATTATCTAGATAGCTAGAAACGTGTTTAAATTGTATTCTACAGTATTTGAAGGATGAAACCCTAACCTAATGTAGCAGGCGTAAAAAGACGCCCGAGCGGAGTCCCCACATCAGTTTTTCAGTCAGGGTTGCCAGGTTACACACTGAAAAAAGGTTATACCTTGCTCAAAAGTCCCGAAAACTACACCCAAAAATGTTCTCAGACAGAGAGTTGTTGTCACAATTATCCAATATACCCATTTTCCATAACGTTATCGAGCGAATTAAGAAGAATATAGTCATTTTTAGTAGGCTAAGAAGCAAACTAGGTTTTCCATCAAAATAGTTCTTGCAAGTTTAATAATATGTCACAAGAGACAATATAAATCGCCCTTATTAAACTCTCCAGATCATTTTCCATCAATGGATGTCGATTAAGCAATGTCCGTGGTATATGGCCAATAAACCGTGGTATATTGTCCATATACCACAACCCCCTGAGGTTTTTGCTATTATAAATTGGTTACCAACCTTAATTAGAATATACCATGACTTTCAACCAATCAGCATTCAGTGCTCAAACTACCCAGTTTGTAATTGTAAATACATTTTTTATTTTTTATTTTTTTATTTTACCCCTTTTTTCGTGGTATCCAATTAGTAGTTAACATCTTGTCTCATTGCTGCAACTCCTGTACGGACTCGGGAGAGGCGAAGGTCGAGAGCCGTGCATCCCACGAAACCCAACCAAGCCGCACTGCTTCTTGACACATTTCCGGCTTAACCCGGAAGCAAGCCGCACCAATGTGTTGGAGAAAACACAGTACACCTGGCGACCGTGTCAGCGTGCACTTTGCCCGGCCCGCCACAGGAGTCACTAGTGCGTGATGGGACAAGGACATCCCTGCCGGCCAAATCCTCCCCTCACCCGGACGACGCTTGGCCAATTGTGCGCCACTCGAAGGGTCTACCGGTCACGGCCAGCTGCGACAGAGCCTGGACTCGAACCCAGAATATCTAGATCACTGCGCCACTCGGGAGGCCCAAATAAATCTTGTTTGCGAATGCGCACAACTATAGATTCACCACTCAAACTCTCCTGTTGAATGTAAATAGGAGAGAGGATCTCAATCTCTGGGGAAGAAACACTTGGACGAATTTCAAAAAATGAATGTTAGGTTATTTTCTGGCAATTGTGATGTTATTATGTGCCAGATGTTAAGACTACAAACCATTATAAATGGCCTATTTGTGAGATTGATTTGTTATTACAATAGGCATAGGCTACTGACTAAAATATGGGTTTATAATTGCAATTCAACTGCCATGGTTTGCTGAGCTAGATGCAGGTAGTGTATAGCGCCTGATAGGCTAACATCTAATTTCAGGGAAAAGTCCACAATGAAACTGACATTAAATGTGGGGAATGATACATTTGAGATAGAGCTCAGACCATGATTACAATTGACCATGATTACAATTGACAACTTCCAAGTTAATTAACTAAACATGGAGATTAATAATTGCATAATAACACAAGGCTACAACAAACTGAGTTATAGGCTATTTATTAAATCTGTTTGCAAGCTCCAGGAAGGCTACACAAGTTGTAAGAATTGATTTGCAATGACTCCAGTGATATCTTCATTTCAATATATTTATTGTATCAAATGGTAAGCACAGTAGCCTGCAATGGAATATAAATTAATAGCCTACATGATGGCCAACAGATGCAAATGTAGCCTACCATTCTCCACATTTTCATGTAATTTTGATTGTGGATTCTTTCCAATAACACAAGCACGATAGGGGGGACCCATTTCAAATTTCTACTCGTGCAGCCATCTAGACCCTAAAACTGAGCCAGAGTAAAAACCCTTCACTTGATACGGTTATCCATAAGAAAAGTAATCATTAGAATATGAATTTATCTAAAGAGCTCTAGTGCGCCTAAATAATTTTCCAATGCTTTGTCGCCGTTATGTCAGTTATAGCATGTTAATGTTTTATAGAAAATGGGTATCTTCATAATTACCAATCTAAATAGCCTACTTACAACTGGTAAAAAGTTGTCTCGATGTGCGCGCGTGCTACACTGTCTCCATGACTCAGCTGCCTCTGCTGCAGCACTCTCTCAACCAACACACACATATTCAGCCCTCTCCCTCTCCATCATTCACTCAGTCACTCACTCAGTAACAGCCTGTTCACTGCCTGATAGTCAGCAGCATCAGGTCACAATGAAATATATACAGTGCCTTCGGAAAGTGTTCAGACCCCTTTACTGTTTCCACATTTTATGTTACAGCCTTATTCTAAAATTGATTTAATAAAAACAAATCCTCAGCAATCTACACACAATACAACATAATGACAAAGCGAAAACAGGTTTTTAGACATTTTTGCTAATTTATAAAACAAACTTATCTTATTTACATAAGTATTCAGACCCTTTGCTATGAGTCTCGAAATTGAGCTCAGGTGTGTCCTGTTTCCATTGATCGTCCTTGATGTTTCTATAACTTGGAGTCCACCTGTGATAGATTCAATTGATTGGACATGATTTGGAAAGGCACACACCTGTCTATATAAGGTCCCACAGTTGACAGTGCATGTCAGAGCAAAAACCAAGCCATGATGTCGAAGGAATTGTCCATAGAGCTCTGAGACAGGATTGTGTCGAGGCACAGATCTGGGGAAGGGTACCAAAAAAATGTCTGCAGCATTGACGGTCTCCAAGAACACAGTGGCCTCCATCATTCTTAAATGGAAGAGATTTGGAACCACCAAGACTCTACTAGAGCTGGCCGACCTGACATACTGAGCAATCGAGGGAGAAAGGCCTTGGTCAGGGAGGTGACCAAGAACCCGATGGTCACTCTGACAGATCTCTAGCGTTCCTATGTGGAAATGGTTGTCCTTCTGGAAGGTTCTCCCATCTCTGCAGCACTCCACCAATGAGGCCTTTATGGTAGTGACCAGACGGAAGCCACTCCTCAGTAAAAGGACACCAAGATGGAACTCTTTGGCCTGAAATGCCAAGCGTCACGTCTGGAGGAAACCTGGCACAATCCCTACGGTGAAGCATGGTGGTGGCAGCATCATGCTGTGGTGATGTTTTTCAGCTGCAGGGACTGGGAGACTAGTCAGGATCAAGGCAAAGATGAATGCAGCAAAGTACAGGGAGATCCTTGATGAAAACCTGCTCCAGAGTGCTCAGGACCTTAGACTGGGGTGAAGGTTCACCTTCCAACAGGACAACAACCCTATTCACACAGCCAATATAATGCAGGAGTGGCTTCAAGTCTCTGAATGTGCATCAGTAGCCCAGCCAGAGCCCGGACTTCAACTCTTGAGAGACCTGAAAATAGCTGTGCAGTGACACTCCCCATCCAATCCGACAGAGCTTGAGAGGATCTGCAGAGAAGCTCCCGAGTGGCGCAGCGGTCTAAGGCACTGCATCTCAGTGCTAGAGGCGCCACTACAGACACTGGTTAAATACTGAAGACTCGAGGTTGTAATCTTTGTCAATGGTGCTTCAACAAAGTACTGAGTAAAGGGTCTGAATACTTATGTAAGTGTGATATTCCAGTTTTTTAAAATTTGTAATACCTTTTCATAAATGTCTAAACCTGTTTTTGCTTTGTCATTATGGGGTATTGTGTATAGATTGATGGGGGGAAATCTATTTAATCCATTTTAGAATAATATTGTAACGTAACAAGATTTTGAAAAAGTAATGGGCTCTGAATACTTTCCAGATGCACTGTATAGTGTATATTATTAGCCTACATTATGACTATCCAATTTACTCAGCCTACTATTGCTAATGTGATATCTTACATAAGTTTACAAAATGTGATAATGCATGCTTTTTGATGGTGAAAATGTACACACTAAAAAGTAATGCATTGCCTTATGGGATTCCACTTCGCTCTGAAGCAGCAGCATTGCTGGTTCGATCGAATTGGTTATCGGAGTGTCTAATTAGCCCCTACACCCTCCATAATTTTCACACCCTCAACTTTGGAACACTTGTGCATATGGCAGAGGAATGTGTGAATGTGCAAATGGATGGGCAAGGGGAAGGGTGATATGGGATTCAGCCAGAGAAATGTTTTGGGAATGTTCTGGGAATGACATAGCTAACTCAATGGTGGTCTTGTCAATCAAGCGTCAACGGCTGTCATTACTTTCATTGATGTCATTTGTCTTCTTTCCACCAGCTCCTCAGCCCATTCTCTCTTGGGTCTTGGAGCAGCAAACTCCCCCTGAGCAACAGTACTGTGAGCAGGAGTGGAGCACCAGTCTGGGGCAGGAGGACACAGAGCCCACACAGATTAAAGAGGAACAGGGTGAACTCAGGACCCGTCAGGAGGTAGAGCAGATTCAAGGGCCGGAGGCTGATACCAAAGAAGACTCCATAACCATTCCTCCCTGTGTGAAAAGTGACTGTGATCAGGAGCCACCTCAGCCCACACATCTTCTCCAAACTGTGGAGAACAGAGAGAAGTACTCTCTACTGACCAACACAACTGGACAGATCAAAACAGAACCTGATGGAGAGGGCTATGGAGTATCACTATCGGAACCAACCAGTGACTCCCCTCGGTCTCAGCCCCTCTCTGCAGTAAATCCAGACTGTTCTAGAACACAGAGTGAGAACACTGAAAGTGTTCAGAGAGATCCAGAAAGGAGTCCAGAGGAGGACACACAGACACACTCATGTACTCAGTGTGGAGCCGTGTTCTGTGAGCTATCCCAACTGGAGGCACACATGCTATCCCACACAGTACCACACCATGGTGACACTAGTCACAGGCAAATCCTCTGCACAGTCTGTTGGAAGTCATTCACCTCTACCAGTTACCTCAAGGTCCACCTGCGTTCTCACACTAATGAGAAGCCCTTCCACTGTGGTGTGTGTGGCAAGAGTTTCAGCTACTCAGGCAGGTTCAGGGAGCACCAACGCATTCACACGGGAGAGAGACCGTACCGCTGCCACGTGTGTGGTAAACGCTTCAACCGGTCTGCCCATCTGAAGACCCACCTGAGGGTCCACACAGGGGAGAAACCCTACTCCTGTCCTGTCTGTGGGAAAGGATTCAGTCAGTCCAGCCAGATCAAGGGACACCTCAGAACTCACACCCGAGGAAGGTAGAAGATTCCTTAGAGTGAGGGGATAGACAGAGCCTTCTGTTCTCAAAGTGCCTCCCTTCTCTTCACTTCTACATATAATTGTAACACTAGAGGACTATAGAATGTGTAATGTTTTGCAGACTGAGGCACCTCATGTCTGCATTGATTTGAGAGTTGCTTAACATGCTATGAAAAGACTTGGCCCTTATGTATCACTAGGTTACACTAACTATTTTAGAGAGAAATATAAAGTTAATTTTGGTTAGATTTAAATATATATATATCTTGATTTTCAATAGAAGTGGGTTGGTCTCCTTGCAAATAAACTAACTGTCGTATTGATTTAGAATGTTTGGGAACATTTATTTCTGAATGTCTGTTTCTGAAGAAAATAAAAACTTGCATCAGCTCAACGTTAGCTGGAGTGACTGTTGCTACAGACAACCTATTCTCACCAATGTTGTTGTACAACCAAGTTTGAACACTAGATGGTATTCTTGAATTATATGTCCTCTACAAAAGTGTTACAATGTTCAATATTACTGCACTCACAGATCTTGCCAAGCAACATAGCCTAAAATCCAGAAACCAATATATTGGTGAAAAAATGTATACATTCTAAATCTATGATGACTCTATATAGCTAAAAAAAACTTCCCCAATAGGTCTCCTTTTTACTGTGTGTGAATTTGGTGTGGTTACTAGGGTACCATGCGAAAATAGAGCACATCCCAATACGGTTAATTCTGGCTCGATATACCCCCAAATGTATACATGTATGACATTTGACCCCCCCCCCCCCAAGGTGGGCCCATAGAGATTTCATTACCATTCAAATTGGTTTTTACCTTAATGTGTTGTATTATGAAGTTTATAACACATCCAATGGCCTTAGTTTGAGAAGATTGTCCTCTGATTATACATTTGTAAATTTCATACCCTCAATGGATTTTAAAGAACTGATTCTAGCACTTAAAGATTACAAAAAAGGTCTGGTACCGTGGTTGGGCTGCGGGTGTGAAAGATTCAGCTACTGGCATTACACACCTGGCTAAAAGATTACTGTAGCTCTTTTCAAAACACTTTTATAGACAACTTTGACACCTGGAAACAAGATACTCTACAGGAATGACTGAGTCCATCCAAATCATCTTGGCTCTTGGACTCTGTCCACACATTTCAAGGCTGCGGTGAGACAATGACTTATGAATGACCCAAGACCTGCTCAGTTAATCCCTACCATTGTGACACTGAGTTTTCATAATGCTGCATCAAATGTACATTATGTAAATAACTTAATTTATGTCACCCTAACGACCATGAATACCTCCGTTGATCCTACAGCTATTGTATGCAGTAATCATGTGCCTATGAACCAGAGTTACACTTTTAGCACTGAGGCGGTGTGCCTTAGCAGGAAGTCCACTGTGTGCAGCTCACCGTCACTATCAGCTCCAATATAAATAACATGAGCAAGTTACTTCTGATAAGCTTCCCAGTAAAGAATTAAAAACAATCAAGCAACCCAGAAAAGTGCTAAAAAGGGCCCATATTAACACACAGTACCAGTCAAAAAGTTTGGACACACCTACTCATTCAAGGGTTTTTCTTTATTTTTACTATTTTCTGCATTGTATAATAATAGTGAAGACATCAAAACTATGAAATAACACACATGAGATTATGTAGTAACCAAAAAAGTGTTAAATCAAAATATTTTAGATTCTTTGAAGTGGCCACCCGTTGACTTTGACAACTTTGCACACTCTTGACATTCTCTCAACCAGCTTCATGAGGAACAATGGTAGATAGCTAGCATAAAAAACAAGATACATAATGCTGTAATAATGACACAAATATTCTTAAACTACTAACAACTTTGTCAGTAAAACAGGAAAAACATATAGCTTACTTACAGTTTTGGTATTCACGCACAGTGATGAATAAATTGGTCAGAAAGGAAATAATGTCCAAAAATGATATGTGTTCACAGCAGTAGGTGGCGAGCTGCACTTGGCAATGAACTGAACACTCTGCCTGCGTGTGATAGCTGTGACGTCATCACTGAGTTCTTACACAGCCGCCCCAAATGTCTGCTATGACATTCTAGCCAGATGGAAAGTCTTCTAGATGAAAGGTTCTTCTGCATCATCATTAAGGATGTCTGGGTGAACTGGAGAGTGGATTGACCGCCCCATGTATGGATCTAGTTGTTGCCTTCATGAGGTCTTCCCATGTATCAAACTTGCAGATATCTGGGAGCTGAGGACTGTAACTGATAGACCCATGTCCGCAGAAGGATAATTTCTTCAGATCGCTGTCATTAGTTTGCTGTCGTCAGGCTCTGGGTCAGCAGAAGGCATTGAAGGCCACTGATCTTCTGAGAGTTGGAGAAACTCGAGGCCTTGGTGACATCAATGTGGTTGGGCCAGCTCTTTCAGGGTCTTGCCCGAGTGATGTCATCCTCTGTTTTTTTTGCGGTGTCCACATGCCACCAGTTGGTTACATCCGTAAGGTTCTAAATCTTTGCAACACGAGTTCCTACGAAGACCTTGTATCTATAAAATTGACTTGAGCCAATGAAGGACTCTGGTGGAATCGGAACAGAGGATGACTTGTCCGATGGGCAGGGTGAGTTCTGCTTGGAGGACACTGACCAGCTGAGCCCCAGTGAGTACAGCACTCAGCTTCAAGCGAAGCATCGTCAGCTGCTTCTTTGGCGCAACGCGAGACCTGGCCAGAACGAAGGAAATGTGCACCTGCTTCTGGTCGTCCGCATGTAGGCAACAGAGCCATATGCTCTCTCTGATGCATCACAGAATATTTGGAGGTCTCTGGTTAATTTTGGATTGTCAGTATATGGTGGTGCGTAAGTTCTGGGGAGTTCCATCTGGGCAAGGTCAGGAATCTCTTGTTTCCAGCCAAGCCTTTTGTCCAGCAGGCTCTGAGGCTGATGGGGTTGTCCCAACCTAACTCTTCTTTCCACAGGTCCTGGATGAGTACCTTGGCTCGGGTTGTGAAAGGCGTGATGTAGCCTAGCGGGTCATATTGATGAGCGAGCATGCTGTAGATATTCCTCATTGTAGGTTTGGAGCACTCCACAGTGCAGTGCTTGTATCGCAAGGAGTCTGAGGCAGATCCAAAGTAGCCCCAGGGTTGGCTCCTGAGATCCATGGTACTTTGGGAAACCCACAGTTCGCTGCTTTCCGATCTGGCCTCGGGTGGTAGGTGATTGATGACAGCTGGTACATTGCTAGCCCACTGGCGTATTTCAAAGCATCCAGCATGGAGGTCCATTAACAAAGTTTCTTGCTTCCTTGGCAGAGGGGATGCTTCATAGGCAGTAGTCCACGTAGAATGACTCCTTCACAAGCTCTTGGTTGACTCCTACATTGTCCTGAACATGTCGCTGCAGAGTGTAGATGGCACAAGAGGAACGACAAGTCATTTTTTAAATATTTTTTTATTTATTTCACCTTTATTTAACCAGGTAGGCCAGTTGAGAACAAGTTCTCATTTGCAACTGCGACCTGGCCAAGATAAAGCATAGCAGTGTGAGCAGACAACACAGAGTTACACATGGAATAAACAATTAACAAGTCAATAACACAGTAGAAAACAAAGGGGGGAGTCTATATACAATGTGTGCAAAAGGCATGAGGAGGTAAAATCAAATTTTATTTGTCACATACACATGGTTAGCAGATGTTAATGCGAGTGTAGCGAAATGCTTGTAAGACGAATAATAGTAGGCGAATAATTACAATTTTGCAGATTAACACTGGAGTGATAAATGATCAGATGGTCATGTACAGGTAGAGATATTGGTGTGCAAAAGAGCAAGTAAATAAATAAAAACAGTATGGGGATGAGGTAGGTGAAAATGGGTGGGCTATTTACCAATAGACTATGTACAGCAGCAGCGATCGGTTAGCTGCTCAGATAGCTGATGTTTGAAGTTGGTGAGGGAGATAAAAGTCTCCAACTTCAGCGATTTTGGCAATTCGTTCCAGTCACAGGCAGCAGAGTACTGGAACGAAAGGCGGCCAAATGAGGTGTTGGCTTTAGGGATGATCAGTGAGATACACCTGCTGGAGCGCGTCCTACGGATGGGTGTTGCCATCGTGACCAGTGAACTGAGATAAGGCGGAGCTTTACCTAGCATGGACTTGTAGATGACCTGGAGCCAGTGGGTCTGGCGACGAATATGTAACGAGGGCCAGCCGACTAGAGCATACAGGTCGCAGTGGTGGGTGGTATAAGGTGCTTTAGTGACAAAACGGATGGCACTGTGATAGACTGCATCCAGTTTGCTGAGTAGAGTGTTGGAAGCCATTTTGTAGATGACATCGCCGAAGTCGAGGATCGGAAGGATAGTCAGTTTTACTAGGGTAAGCTTGGCGGCGTGAGTGAAGGAGGCTTTGTTGCGGAATAGAAAGCCAACTCTTGATTTGATTTTCGATTGGAGATGTTTGATATGAGTCTGGAAGGAGAGTTTGCAGTCTAGCCAGACACCTAGGTACTTATAGATGTCCACATATTCAAGGTCGGAACCATCCAGGGTGGTGATGCTAGTCGGGCATGCGGGTGCAGGCAGCGATCGGTTGAAAAGCATGCATTTGGTTTTACTAGCGTTTAAGAGCAGTTGGAGGCCACGGAAGGAGTGTTGTATGGCATTGAAGCTTGTTTGGAGGTTAGATAGCACAGTGTCCAATGACGGGCCGAAAGTATATAGAATGGTGTCGTCTGCGTAGAGGTGGATCAGGGAATCGCCCGCAGCAAGAGCAACATCATTGATATATACAGAGAAAAGAGTCGGCCCGAGAATTGAACCCTGTGGCACCCCCATAGAGACTGCCAGAGGACCGGACAGCATGCCCTCCGATTTGACACACTGAACTCTGTCTGCAAAGTAATTGGTGAACCAGGCAAGGCAGTCATCCGAAAAACCGAGGCTACTGAGTCTGCCGATAAGAATATGGTGATTGACAGAGTCGAAAGCCTTGGCAAGGTCAATGAAGACGGCTGCACAGTACTGTCTTTTATCGATGGCGGTTATGATATCGTTTAGTACCTTGAGTGTTGCTGAGGTGCACCCGTGACCGGCTCGGAAACCAGATTGCAAAGCGGAGAAGGTACGGTGGGATTCGAGATGGTCAGTGACCTGTTTGTTGACTTGGCTTTCGAAGACCTTAGATAGGCAGGGCAGGATGGATATAGGTCTGTAACAGTTTGGGTCCAGGGTGTCTCCCCTTTTGAAGAGGGGGATGACTGCGGCAGCTTTCCAATCCTTGGGGATCTCAGACGATATGAAAGAGAGGTTGAACAGGCTGGTAATAGGGGTTGCGACAATGGCGGCGGAAAGTTTCAGAAATAGGGGGTCCAGATTGTCAAGCCCAGCTGATTTGTACGGGTCCAGGTTTTGCAGCTCTTTCAGAACATCTGCTATCTGGATTTGGGTAAAGGAGAACCTGGAGAGGCTTGGGCGAGGAGCTGCCAGGGGGGCAGAGCTGTTGGCCGAGGTTGGAGTAGCCAGGCAGAAGGCATGGCCAGCCGTTGAGAAATGCTTATTGAAGTTTTCGATAATCATGGATTTATCGGTGGTGACCGTGTTACCTAGCCTTAGTGCAGTGGGTAGCTGGGAGGAGGTGCTCTTGTTCTCCATGGACTTCACAGTGTCCCAGAACTTTTTGGAGTTGGAGCTACAGGATGCAAACTTCTGCCTGAAGAAGCTGGCCTTAGCTTTCCTGACTGACTGCGTCATGCCGAATGGCAAGACCTGCCACTCATAGATGCTCGGTTTTTAGGTTCTACGCACGTTCTGTCAAATGAAGCATAGCACCGGTTTGTCAGCTGGTAAGAGGCAAATCTGATAAACATGCCTTTGATGTCACCACTTAGTTACGGCATGTTGACGGAATCTGAGAAGGACACCAAGCAGGGATGGTCCCATGGTTGGTCCAGGAAGGAGAAGGTCATTGAGCGACTGTCCTTTATGCTGGAATGAACAGTTAAACACAATCCTATCCTTTCCATTGTGATGCACAATATGGTTGGGTATAAACTCAGTAGATTGTTCAGCTACCTCGGGTGGCACCAGTGACACTTAACCTGCCATCTGCAGATTCTTGATATCCTGGCAGTACACCTCTGCGTGTTTTGAATCTTTGGCGAGTCTTCACTCCATGCTATGGAGGCTTGGCAGTACAGCTTCCTTTGGAGCATGGAGAGTTGCATCGTTGACTCGACGAAGCAGGGGTGTAGCGTAGGGCTGAACGCCATCAACTTCTATCCTAGAGGTGGACGTCATGGCTTGCTGGTCTTGTTTCGACCGAGTCGCCAGCTTCTCACTCATGTAGGAAAGGTTATATATCTGCCAAAGACGCTCAACATTTTTAAGAGCTCGGCAGAAGGCGAAACGGTAGTGGTGAGCAGGCACTATTGTTCAGCGGGTGATGTGTGGACAAAGCTAGTAGAGCCTTGCAGGGACCAGCCATGTTCAGTGTGGATGGTAATGGGTCCACCAGGCAGGCCTGTACACTCTGGCTGTATGGGTATCAGGAAGTGAGGCATGTCTGAACCAATCAGCTTGGTCCACCGGTGGCATGCAGCTTACGGAGGTGGTCGTATCGCATTTGGAGAGCTGCTACTGGTCAGGAGTGTTTGGAAAGGCCTAGGTTGTCTGCGGTGAATGCCTGATGTATCTGATGCTTCTTGAAAGGTTTGAGCAGGGGGGACACCTCAAAGGTAATCGAGGCACCTTGATGTTGCACAACGCCTTGTCGAACTGTCCTAAAGGTGAGGGTCTCAGTCTCAGAATTGGGGTTAAGTTGTTGAACAGCCTGTGGCAGGACGATGCTACGCTCAGGGCCATCATCGAGCATGGCGTGTGTCTCCAGGGCTCGGTCTCCATTGTAAAGTAAGACCTTCACGACCTACAGCATTACTTTCGCTGATCGGTTGGGTCTATCCATGTACACCTTGGTCGTAGGGACACTCATCATGAGCACGCTTTTGTGGTTTTCCTGTATGGCATCATAAAAGATCGTTAGGTGCTGCTCTTTACATGTCTTGCAAGGTCGTCGGAGGGTGCAAGCATCAGCTTTGTGGGATCGTCTGCACTTCCAGCACCTTTTCCAATCCTTTATCCACTTGACCATCTGTCCTGTGATCAGCTTCTTGAAATCTTCACGAGAAGAGAAAGTGTTCTCTATTGTCACAGTGGGGACAGTATAACTTAGGGTTGCATTTCTCCTTGGATTGAGCAGGCTCCTTTGGGTTTGGGTCTTCACTTGCGTTGAAAAGGATTGAAGCAAATTTCTCCTTCTGTCTTGTTAAGGCACGGTGGTCTTAATGGCTTAGGCATGTCACATTGACAGAGGGCTGCAGTTCTGTTTGACCTGGATGTACGTCTGGAGGGTGTACGTCTGGTCCGTGCCAGACCTGAGGATGCCATGATTGAAGCAGTACTCAATGAATTCATCCCGGTAGCTCTGTGGCATGTTGCTCAAGAGCCGGTCGACGTGCGATCCACATCTGAGCTCATAGCCATTCTGCCCCTCAAGGGTCCAGAGGATGCCTACCAGTGAGTGGATAGACAGGGCAAAGGTGTCGAAAGCTTCTGCATCTCCGGACCAGAAGGCGGGGGAGTTTAGGATGGTGGCTAGCTCACACTGGACAAGTTGGCTGACCGTACTTGTCCTGCAGGGCTTGTAAGGCAGCGGTGTAAAGTTTTGGGTCGTGCATGTAGGCCTTAGCGAGCTGTACTGCATTCTGTAGTTTCAGGTGGGCTAGGAGCACTTGATACTTATACCGCTCATTTAGGTGCCTGTGACTGCTCATCAGGTCATCTAGGAACATCTTGAGGAGGGCAAAATCCCTCTCTCTACCGCTCTCAAAGTAGGGCAACGACGTCTTCAGCATGCTGTCTGATGAGGCAATCAGCTGTATGATGAGGCAATCAACTGATCCGTGCCAGATGGCGGAGCAGGCTCCGGGTAGGGTGCCATCTGTCCCGGGGCAGGATGTAGTGCTGCTGGATTGGGATAGGGCATGCCTAAACCTGGATGGAAGCCCGGTGCTGCTGGGACTGGATAAGGCATGTTTTGTTCCGCAGGTAAGTAGGGTTCACCTGGAAAAGGGTATGGTGTAAAACCTGGTGCAGGATGTGGAGCTGCGGATGCTGGTCCAGGGTATGGAGCCACAGGTGCTGATCTGGGTTATGGAGCCACAGGTATTGGTCCTTGGTAAGGAACCACAGGAGCTGGAGCAGGGTGCACAACCACGGGAGCTAAAGCTGGGTGTGGAACCACGGGAGCTGGGTGCGGAACCACAGGAGTTGGAGCTGGGTAAGGAACCACGGGATCTGGGTACGGAACCACAGAAGCTGGAACTGGGTGCGGAACCGCGGGAGCTGGAGCAGGGTGCGGAACCACGGGAGCTGCTGATGAGTGCCTCAGGTAGTAGGCAGGGAGAAGATGTGAGTTTTCATAGGCTCCGCCTTGTTCTCATAGGTTGGCGTGGTTGTGTCAGTGATATAGTCGCAAAGCTGTCACATGATTCATCAGACGGTGCTGGTGAGAGGCACCTCTGCTCTGGCTGAGTCATCTGGGTTCTGGCTGCATCAACACCTTCATCTTTTACATTAAGACAGCATGTGACAAGCTTGGCTAGCTCTAGATCATTAGCTACCTTCTGTAGATGCCGCTGCCTGTTCAGTTATGTAGACTAAGTGAGGCGCAGAGTACTACATAGAGCCATGGCTACATGGTAACTTATTCAAGCAGTAGAATCAGATTTTTTTTTTAACATGGAAAAGCAGGGACTGAAGAGACACACACAGACACACATGATAAGACATGCACTCTACACATACACATACACATGGACGATGTATTGTAAATATGTGATAGGAGTAGTGGCTTGAGGGAACACAAATGTATTGGGTAAAGTGTTATGAAATATAATGTCATGTAATATTTGAAATTGTATATAACTGCCTTAATGTTGCTGGACCCTAGGAAGAGTAGCTACTGCCAAGGATTCTTAATGAATACAAATACTTCCATACATCTTTCAAAGTTCTTAAATCTTTTGTCTTGCCCATTCACCCTCTGAATGGCACACATACGCAATCCATGTCTCAAGGCTCAATTGTCTCTTTAACCGGTCTCCTCCCCTTCATCTACACTGATTGAAGTGGATTTAACAGGTGACATCAATAAGGGATCATAACTTTCACCTGGATTCACCTGGTCGGTCTATGTCATTGAGGGGAGGGGTGCGTCACTTGAGTGGGTTGAGTCACTGATGTGATCTTCCTGTCTGTGTTGGGGTTTTAGGCTGGGTTTCTGTACAGCACTTTGAGATGTCAGCTGATGTATGAAGGGCTATATAAATAAATTTGATTTGATTTGATTGAAAGAGCAGGGGTCCTTAATGTTTTGTACACTCAGTGTAGGTGGATCAAATACTGAAATGCTAAGATGATTGGACAATGAACAACTAAAATGTTAATGTTGCTTTCAGACCCTATTGTTATTAGGTCCTGTGTAGAGGAGCAAACACAAGTCAATGATAGGCTATATGTCCATTCTAAGGTCATGACTGTTACATTGACATCAGTACTCTTGATGGCTGGCAGGTAGAGTAAGTGCATCTGTTTACGTCAGACTGTAATCAGTGTCAGCAAAATGTTGAAGTTGCATGGATGAGGTACTCCATTGTTATCAAATAATTTATTTTGGTAAGATTAATCAATTTGAATCATTTTCAATCAACACCACTTTCTCGACTGCCTCATACTGCAAAGGATAATTGTGATAATGCTTCACTGATTGTATTAAGAGAGAGAAACTCCTCAGGAATGGGACTGTGATTTCTCTGTTTCTGTACACACCATTACCAATCAAGTAGTCCTATTAACCTCCACATATCTACCGTGTGTCCGTCCTCTTAGTAACCACATATCTACCGTGTGTATCCGTCCTCTCAGTAACCACATATCTACCGTGTGTATCCGTCCTCTCAGTAACCACATATCTACCGTGTGTATCCGTCCACTCAGTAACCACATATCTACCGTGTGTGTCCGTCCTCTCAGTAACCACATATCTACCGTGTGTATCCGTCCTCTTAGTAACCACATATCTACCGTGTGTATCCGTCCTCTCAGTAACCACATATCTACTGTGTGTATCCGTCCTCTTAGTATCCACATATCTACCGTGTGTATCCGTCCTCTCAGTAACCACATATCTACCGTGTGTGTCCGTCCTCTTAGTAACCACATATCTACCGTGTGTATCCGTCCTCTCAGTAACCACATATCTACCGTGTGTGTCCGTCCTCTTAGTAACCACATATCTACCGTGTGTGTCCGTCCTCTTAGTAACCACATATCTACCGTGTGTGTCCGTCCTCTTAGTAACCACATATCTACCGTGTGTATCCGTCCTCTCAGTAACCACATATCTACCGTGTGTATCCGTCCTCTCAGTAACCACATATCTACCGTGTGTGTCCGTCCTCTCAGTAACCACATATCTACCGTGTGTGTCCGTCCTCTCAGTAACCACATATCTACCGTGTGTGTCCGTCCTCTCAGTAACCACATATCTCCCGTGTTTCCGTCCTCTCAGTAACCACATATCTACCGTGTGTGTCCGTCCTCTTAGTAACCACATATCTACCGTGTGTGTCCGTCCTCTCAGTAACCACATATCTCCCATGTTTCCGTCCTCTCAGTAACCACATATCTACCGTGTGTGTCCGTCCTCTCAGTAACCACATATCTACCGTGTGTGTCCGTCCTCACAGTAACCACATATCTACCATGTTTCCGTCCTCTCAGTAACCACATATCTACCGTGTGTGTCCGTCCTCTCAGTAACCACATATCTACCGTGTGTGTCCGTCCTCACAGTAACCACATATCTACCGTGTGTGTCCGTCCTCTCAGTAACCACATATCTACCGTGTGTGTCCGTCCTCACAGTAACCACATATCTACCGTGTGTGTCCGTCCTCTCAGTAACCACATATCTCCTGTGTTTCCGTCCTCTCAGTAACCACATATCTACCGTGTGTGTCCGTCCTCTTAGTAACCACATATCTACCGTGTGTGTCCGTCCTCTCAGTAACCACATATCTCCCATGTTTCCGTCCTCTCAGTAACCACATATCTACCGTGTGTGTCCGTCCTCTCAGTAACCACATATCTACCGTGTGTGTCCGTCCTCACAGTAACCACATATCTACCGTGTGTGTCCGTCCTCTCAGTAACCACATATCTCCCATGTTTCCGTCCTCTCAGTAACCACATATCTACCGTGTGTGTCCGTCCTCTTAGTAACCACATATCTACCGTGTGTGTCCGTCCTCTTAGTAACCACATATCTACCGTGTGTTTCCGTCCTCTCAGTAACCACATATCTACCGTGTGTGTCCGTCCTCTCAGTAACCACATATCTACCGTGTGTTTCCGTCCTCTTAGTAACCACATATCTACCGTGTGTTTCCGTCCTCTCAGTAACCACATATCTACCGTGTGTGTCCGTCCTCTCAGTAACCACATATCTCCCATGTTTCCGTCCTCTCAGTAACCACATATCTACCGTGTGTGTCCGTCCTCTTAGTAACCACATATCTACCGTGTGTGTCCGTCCTCTCAGTAACCACATATCTACCGTGTGTTTCCGTCCTCTCAGTAACCACATATCTACCGTGTGTGTCCATCCTCTCAGTAACCACATATCTACCGTGTGTTTCCGTCCTCTCAGTAACCACATATCTACCGTGTGTGTCCATCCTCTCAGTAACCACATATCTACCGTGTGTGTCCATCCTCTCAGTAACCACATATCTACAAGTGTTTGATACACTGCCGATTTAGCAGGTTTTCCTACTTACAAAGCATGTAGAGGTCTGTAATTTTTATCATAGGAACACTTCAACTGTGAGAGACGGAATCGAAAACAAAAATCCAGAAAATAACATTGTATGATTTTTAAGTAATTAATTGGCATTTTATTGCATGACATAAGTATTTCATCACATACCAACCAGTAAAAATTCTCTCTCACAGACCTGTTAGTTTTTCTTTAAGAATCCCTCCTGTTCTCCACTCATTACCTGTATTAACTGCACCTGTTTGAACTCGTTACCTGTATAAAAGACACCTGTCCACACACTCAATCAAACAGACGCCAACCTCTCCACAAAGGCCAAGACCAGAGAGCTGTGTAAGGACATCAGGGTATAATTGTTGACCTGCACAAGACTGGGATGGGCTACAGGACAATAGGCAAGCAGCTTGGTGAGAGGGCAACAACTGTTGGTGCAATTATTTGAAAATGGAAGAAGTTCAAGATGACGGTCATCAATCACCCTCGGTCTGGGGCTCCATGCAAGATCTCACCTCGTGGGGCATCAATGATCATGAGGAAGGTGAGGGATCAGCCCAGAACTATACGGGAGGACCTGAAGAGAACTGGGACCACAGTCTCAAAGAAAACCATTAGTAACACACTACATCATCATTTGATGTCCAATTAGCGGTGTGGTGTTTGTTGCTGCCCACTCAGTTTTAGGTATTTTTTTTATTTTTTTTATTTCACCTTTATTTAACCAGGTAGGCTAGTTGAGAACAAGTTCTCATTTGCAACTGCGACCTGGCCAAGATAAAGCATAGCAGTGTGAACAGACAACACAGAGTTACACATGGAGTAAACAATTAACAAGTCAATAACACAGTAGAAAAAAAGTGGGAGTCTATATACAATGTGTGCAAAAGGCATGAGGAGGTAGGCGAATAATTACAATTTTGCAGATTAACACTGGAGTGATAAATGATCAGATGGTCATGTACAGGTAGAGATATTGGTGTGCAAAAGAGCAGAAAAGTAAATAAATAAAAACAGTATGGGGATGAGGTAGGTGAAAATGGGTGGGCTATTTACCAATAGACTATGTACAGCTGCAGCGATCGGTTAGCTGCTCATATAGCTGATGTTTGAAGTTGGTGAGGGAGATAAAAGTCTCCAACTTCAGCGATTTTTGCAGTTCATTCCAGTCACAGGCAGCAGAGTACTGGAACGAAAGGCGGCCAAATGAGGTGTTGGCTTTAGGGATGATCAGTGAGATACACCTGCTGGAGCGCGTCCTACGGATGGGTGTTGCCATCGTGACCAGTGAACTGAGATAAGGCGGAGCTTTACCTAGCATGGACTTGTAGATGACCTGGAGCCAGTGGGTCTGGCGACGAATATGTAGCGAGGGCCAGCTGACTAGAGCATACAAGTCGCAGTGGTGGGTGGTATAAGGTGCTTTAGTGACAAAACGGATGGCACTGTGATAGACTGCATCCAGTTTGCTGAGTAGAGTGTTGGAAGCCATTTTGTAGATGACATCGCCGAAGTCGAGGATCGGTAGGATAGTCAGTTTTACTAGGGTAAGCTTGGCGGCGTGAGTGAAGGAGGCTTTGTTGCAGAATAGAAAGCCGACTCTTGATTTGATTTTCGATTGGAGATGTTTGATATGAGTCTGGAAGGAGAGTTTGCAGTCTAGCCAGACACCTAGGTACTTATAGATGTCCACATATTCAAGGTCGGAACCATCCAGGGTGGTGATGCTAGTCGGGCATGCGGGTGCAGGCAGCGATCGGTTGAAAAGCATGCATTTGGTTTTACTAGCGTTTAAGAGCAGTTGGAGGCCACGGAAGGAGTGTTGTATGGCATTGAAGCTCATTTGGAGGTTAGATAGCACAGTGTCCAATGACGGGCCGAATGTATATAGAATGGTGTCGTCTGCGTAGAGGTGGATCAGGGAATCGCCCGCAGCAAGAGCAACATCATTGATATATACAGAGAAAAGAGTCGGCCCGAGAATTGAACCCTGTGGCACCCCCATAGAGACTGCCAGAGGACCGGACAGCATGCCCTCCGATTTGACACACTGAACTCTGTCTGCAAAGTAATTGGTGAACCAGGCAAGGCAGTCATCCGAAAAACCGAGGCTACTGAGTCTGCCGATAAGAATATGGTGATTGACAGAGTCGAAAGCCTTGGCAAGGTGGATGAAGACGGCTGCACAGTACTGTCTTTTATCGATGGTGGTTATGATATCGTTTAGTACCTTGAGTGTGGCTGAGGTGCACCCGTGACCGGCTCGGAAACCAGATTGCACAGCGGAGAAGGTACGGTGGGATTCGAGATGGTCAGTGACCTGTTTGTTGACTTGGCTTTCGAAGACCTTAGATAGGCAGGGCAGGATGGATATAGGTCTGGAACAGTTTGGGTCCAGGGTGTCTCCCCCTTTGAAGAGGGGGATGACTGTGGCAGCTTTCCAATCCTTGGGGATCTCAGACGATATGAAAGAGAGGTTGAACAGGCTGGTAATAGGGGTTGCGACAATGGCGGCGGATAGTTTCAGAAATAGAGGGTCCAGATTGTCAAGCCCAGCTGATTTGTACGGGTCCAGGTTTTGCAGCTCTTTCAGAACATCTGCTATCTGGATTTGGGTAAAGGAGAACCTGGAGAGGCTTGGGCGAGGAGCTGCAGGGGGGGCGGAGCTGTTGGCCGAGGTTGGAGTAGCCAGGCGGAAGGCATGGCCAGCCGTTGAGAAATGCTTATTGAAGTTTTCGATAATCATGGATTTATCGGTGGTGACCGTGTTACCTAGCCTCAGTGCAGTGGGCAGCTGGGAGGAGGTGCTCTTGTTCTCCATGGACTTCACAGTGTCCCAGAACTTTTTGGAGTTGGAGCTACAGGATGCAAACTTCTGCCTGAAGAAGCTGGCCTTAGCTTTCCTGACTGACTGCGTGTATTGGTTCCTGACTTCCCTGAACAGTTGCATATCACGGGGACTATTCGATGCTATTGCAGTCTGCCACAGGATGTTTTTGTGCTGGTCGAGGGCAGTCAGGTCTGGAGTGAACCAAGGGCTGTATCTGTTCTTAGTTCTGCATTTTTTGAACGGAGCATGCTTATCTAAAATGGTGAGGAAGTTACTTTTAAAGAATGACCAGGCATCCTCAACTGACGGGATGAGGTCAATGTCCTTCCAGGATACCCGGGCCAGGTCGATTAGAAAGGCCTGCTCACAGAAGTGTTTTAGGGAGCGTTTGACAGTGATGAGGGGTGGTCATTTGACTGCGGCTCCGTGGCGGATACAGGCAATGAGGCAGTTATCGCTGAGATCCTGGTTGAAGACAGCGGAGGTGTATTTGGAGGACCAGTTGGTCAGGATGACGTCTATGAGGGTGCCCTTGTTTACAGAGTTAGGGTTGTACCTGGTGGGTTCCTTGATGATTTGTGTGAGATTGAGGGCATCTAGCTTAGATTGTAGGGCTGCCGGGGTGTTAAGCATATCCCAGTTTAGGTCACCTAACAGAACAAACTCTGAAGCAAGATGGGGGGCGATCAATTCACAAATGGTGTCCAGGGCACAGCTGGGAGCTGAGGGTGGTCGGTAGCAGGCGGCAACAGTGAGAGACTTATTTCTGGAGAGAGTAATTTTCAAAATTAGTAGTTCGAACTGTTTGGGTATGGACCTGGAAAGTATGACATTACTTTGCAGGCTGTCTCTGCAGTAGACTGCAACTCCTCCCCCTTTGGCAGTTCTATCTTGATGGAAGATGTTATAGTTGGGTATGGAAATCTCTGAATTTTTGGTGGCCTTCCTGAGCCAGGATTCAGACACGGCAAGGACATCAGGGTTAGCAGAGTGTGCTAAAGCAGTGAGTAAAACAAACTTAGGGAGGAGGCTTCTGATGTTGACATGCATGAAACCAAGGCTTTTTCGATCACAGAAGTCAACAAATGAGGGTGCCTGGGGACATGCAGGGCCTGGGTTTACCTCCACATCACCCGCGGTACAGAGAAGGAGTAGTATGAGGGTGCGGCTAAAGGCTATCAAAACTGGTCGCCTAGAGCGTTGGGGACAGAGAATAAGAGGAGCAGGTTTCTGGGCATGGTAGAATATATTCAGGGCATAATGCGCAGACAGGGGTATGGTGGGGTGCGGGTACAGCGGAGGTAAGCCCAGGCACTGGGTGATGATGAGAGAGGTTGTACCTCTGGACATGCTGGTTGTAATGGGTGAGGTCACCGCATGTGTGGGAGGTGGGACAAAGGAGGTAACAGGGGTATGAAGAGTGGAACTAGGGGCTCCATTGTGAACTAAAACAATGATAACTAACCTGAACAACAGTATACAAGGCATATTGACTGAGGTAGTAGGCCTAGTCTCTGCCAATTGCGCATAGGCAGAAGTGTGTGGTGAACGAGATTGCGGTAAAAATATTTTCAGGCCTACCTGTTTTTTGCAGTGGTGTAACATACTTAAGTAAAAAATACTTTAAAGTACTACTTTAGTTGTTTTTTGGGGGTTGTACTTTACTATTCATATTTTTGCCAACTTTTACTTCATTACATTCCTAAAGAAAATAATATACTTTTTACTCCATACATTTTCTCTGACACCCAAAAGTACTCCTCACATTTTTACAGGAAAATGATCCAATTCATATAATTATCAAGAGAACCTCCCTGGTCATCACTACTGCCTCTGATCAGGCGGACTCACTTAACACAAATACTTTGTTTGTAAATTATGTCTGAGTGTTGGAGTGTGCCCCTGCTATCCGTCAATAAAAAAAGACATTTGAAATTATTTATACTTTTACTTTTTGATACTTAAGTACATTTTAGCAATTCCATGTACTTTTGATACATAAGTATATTTAAATCCAAATACTTTTACTGAAGTATTTTACTGGGTGACTTTCACTTTTACTAGTCATTTTCTATTAAGGTATCTTTACTTTTATTCAGGTATGACAATTGAGTACCTTTTCCACAAAAAAATTGTTACGAAACATTTGTCTTGAGCCCAAGACTAACATTAAGGTGTGTCTCACGTGAGTGCGGTGTTATTGATCACATGACTACCATTTCTTCCTTAATGCATGTAGTCCTTGTGCTGTGAACATGTCTTGACTTTTTTTCTGACAATTTCTTTGTAATTTCTGTATCTATGGGAGAACTGTTACAAAGTAGCCTATCTGAAAAGGAAAGAAAGGTGAGGGAAAACGACTAACTGTTACTTTGTAACATGCCAGCAGTTCCGCTGCCGGATAAGACGGTCACGTGGGCAGGAATCACATGCTGGGATATTTACTCGGGGCGGGATCTGCGCTTTATAAAGTCCAATTTCAGGCAATCACAGACCCTCCGGTGTGGCACATGGTCCCCATTCAACCAATCAGAGGCCTCTCCTACTGTACAAAAAAAAACCGTCTGTATAAAGTGGTGTGTCTACACTATTTATTTATTGATCAACACGCAACAGCAGGGACCTTCACACTTCTACTGCAAATTGACAATACATTAAGTAAGTATTTTTCTAGGGCTTGCGTTTTGTACAATATTAGGCCTGTCTATTTACGCCTGCTACGTTAGGTAAGTCTACTTGGGTTATGGCCTTTACCCCGGGCATTTGCTCTGGTTTCTTATGTTTTTGATACCTGCTGTTACCTAACATTCCTTCGACTAGTTTCGTGGATATAAACATTACAGTACTTGACATAATTTGAAAAGGTATAGCCGTAAAACGGTCTTTTTACAAAACCTTTTTTTTTTTTCCCTCCATGAGTCGAGTGCTTTTGTGTAGCGCTAGAGGGCTTTGTTTTGTTCTCACAAAGGGAACATAGTGTTCAAATGTATGTCGCGAATGTTATCGTTTTATAGGTTACTATATATTATAGCGAACCGTTACCGTTTTGGAAATGGTGATGTAGGAGATTCGATTTATTTTTCTATTTCCCTTGGGCTTTGTCCATGTTCAGAGAATGATTCAGCGGCTTTGGATCCGCCCGCATCTTGTGATCAGGATTCAAGCCAAACTAGGAAAAACAGGAATGATGCAACCAACCAAGTCCCACTTTGCGCAGACTCCCTTTCAGTGTTTGCATACACAGCATTCTAACCAGAACGTCGGTTCAGACGGCTGCAGTCTGCCAATTGCATAGACTTCAATTAAGGAAATTAGCTAGTTGGTTTATTATGAGTTGTTATATGACTTCTGATTCAGGCATTATGCTCCACTGTCTTCCTCACAGAGCAGAATCTATAGCCCTTGATATTCCTGTTCTGTTGGTTCTAGATAAACGTAACACACACTTAACATGTCAGTCAACCAAACTGCCTGTGGCAATAATCTGAAGGCAATAACAATCTATATATAAATGTAGCTTCTTCACACTGAAATACAAGGCTGACTGATGGCTCTTCTCGCTCCCTTCACAGCTGTTTGGCCATGACAGCACTGTACTTGGCAGTGTTGGTGCTCTGTGTGAGTGCCGTGTGTGCGGCTCCTAGGTTTGACTCTCAGTTGGAGGACCATTGGCACCTGTGGAAAAACTGGCACAGCAAGAACTACCATGAGGTGGGTGTTATTGAAATACATGGAGGGCACCATATCGCCTCAAGGTCTTAGTGAGTCTCAAATTAATTATTTGTTGCCTTGACAAGTGTACATTCCATGTAGGCCTGTATTATTGCAAAATGTAGTGACTTATTTTTCCTTGGATTTTGTTTGTAGTTCTGGGACTGTATGATTTGTATGTCCATTCTCTGACCAAGTACACTAATTTCTCAGAGCGAGGAGGGCTGGAGGAGGATGGTTTGGGAGAAAAACCTGAAGAAGATTGAGATTCACAACCTCGAACACACCATGGGAAAACACTCCTACCGTCTGGGCATGAACCACTTTGGTGACATGGTAAGAACAAGCTCCTTGCTGAGACATTTTACTGTGGGGCAGGAGATACATGTCAGCAGCCTTGTCCCATAGTGTTTGCTGTAACTGAATCCTATTGTGGTCTATGACACATTACGGAATGAGGAAACATTTCAGACACTATGAAAACATAGCCACAGGTGTCAGCGTTGTACATTCCTGCTTTCATTGCCAGACTCACAGGTTGGGTTTCTTCCACTAGCACGTACTGAAGAAACAGGAACAGAATAGTGATCCTGAGAAGGGAACTGAAACTTACTCATCATTAATAAGTTTAAAAAATAAATAAAAGTCCTTAGACATTGGAAACCCCTCAATGTTCTATTCAGATAGGAACTTTAAAAAGCACACCTGGCCAGGAATGACATACATTTCAACACGCCCTTACTGATTCCTTCCTCCCTAGACCAATGAAGAGTTCAGGCAGACGATGAACGGCTACAAGCAGACGACTGAGAGGAAGTTCAAGGGCTCTCTGTTCATGGAACCCAACTACCTGCAGGCACCTAAAGCTGTTGACTGGAGGGAGAAGGGCTACGTCACTCCCGTCAAGGACCAGGTGAGACCTCAGTCACTCATGAACCATGACTCATTCTTAACCATACACAGCTGTGTCACTGAATTAAACATGACTGAGGTTTGCAGTTAACCCATTCCAAGTTGCCACAAGTTGTGGACACAGGATATTTATAGTTGCAGTAAATACATTGCTTACACCCCTACTTCGCAATTGCTTAATTATTGTCACTTTCTTTGTTATACACATGCTAGCTATTCACAATCTCTGCCTCCCTCAGGGATCATGTGGGTCTTGCTGGGCGTTCAGCACCACCGGGGCCATGGAGGGCCAGCAGTTCAGGAAGACTGGCAAGCTGGTGTCTCTGAGTGAACAGAACCTGGTGGACTGCTCCAGACCGGAGGGCAACGAGGGCTGTAACGGTGGGCTCATGGACCAGGCCTTCCAGTACATCCAGGACAACGGCGGCCTGGACACAGAGGAGTCCTACCCCTACGTCGGCACTGTAAGACCCATTTCTGTTATTTTAGCCTGTTCACGCTGTATAACCAACTCCTATGGTTGTAGTCATGTTTGGCATGACAATAGGATTTGGCAAGACTGGGCCATAAATGTTTAGAAATCTGGATTTGTTGCGTGAGGTGCTGACAGAATTCCGTAAAATGAATGAAGGTTTCTGGTCTTTATTGCATTGAGATTTAGGCCATTTCAACCAGAATTGCTTGATTCATTGGATAATTATTCATAAGTTATTTTTAACTTTTTTTTTTTTTTTTTTTTTACTATTGATCCTCTTATTCGCCCAGGATGAGGACCCTTGCCACTACAAGCCAGAGTTCAGTGCTGCCAACGAGACTGGCTTTGTGGACATCCCCAGTGGCAAGGAGCATGCTATGATGAAGGCTGTGGCTGCAGTCGGTCCTGTCTCTGTTGCCATCGATGCCGGCCACGAGTCCTTTCAGTTCTATGAGTCTGGTTAGTAGCAAAAAGGCAATGCAACATATGTTACATCAACTTTATTTGAGCTTCACTGGCCCACTGTCCTTTTCACACTGTAGATAATAGTTTCTTTTTCAAAGCTATAAAGTAAAGTGTTGTCACTTTGCCTGCTAGCAGCTTTAGCATATATCAGATGGTTGTACAGCCATATGCTGAGGTAAACTTTTTTTTTTTTTTTTTTCTTCCCAACTAATGTAACTATATGCCCTCCCTCTAGGGATCTACTATGAGAAGGAGTGCAGCAGTGAGGAGTTGGACCATGGTGTTCTAGTGGTGGGATATGGTTTTGAAGGAGAGGATGTGGATGGAAAGAAATACTGGATTGTCAAGAACAGGTACAGAGGTTCTTCCTGGGATGTTTTTGTTTGACCGTTTCCACCACCGGAATGGTTCACTTATTCGTCAGGGAATATACCTCTACAATACCATTGCCTTCATTTGAATATGGTGTTGGTCTGGTACTATGGTTTAAGTCATGAATTTCTCTAAAGTGGCAGTAAATCAAATGTTGTATAATTTTCCAACTAACTCCAACAGAGAAGCTAACAGATTGTTTGTCTTTTCCTCAGCTGGAGTGAGAAATGGGGAGACAAAGGCTATATCTACATGGCCAAAGACAGGAAGAACCACTGTGGTATTGCCACGGCATCCAGCTACCCACTGGTCTAGTGTTTTAGAGCCTGGATGTGTTCTAGACTTTTTTTTTTTTTTTATGTTTGAAAAATGTTCATAAAGGGCAATGATGACAACAGTGCTGCCTTATTAAGTCTGTGAAAGGCACTAGTGAATCCTGCTGCATGGGTTTTAAAGACCGTTTTAGGGAATCTGAAATTCTACCTAGTTTGTTTTTATACTTGATTTGATATATAGTTGAGTCAAGTAAATGTTACAGGTGTGACCTCTGTGTACATTCCTAGTTTACTGCTTTTACACCTGTTCTGTAAAAATGTTGTACATATGAGCAAAATAAACCTCTTTCTAAAATGGATTTGTTTACATGGCAAACTACAAAATTGCTAAGTCATCCTATCCAAACTGTGAAACTTTGCCAATTGTTTTTGTGCCCTTTGGTCAATGCTGTCATTTAACTTGGCTTACTGCACACAGCTGTTCTGTATTGCCAGTATTAGAAGCCGTATTGCCCCCACCCTTTGGGTACACCCACAAAGTTTATTCCAGATAGATCAGGGAAAAGCCCTGATGCACACAAACTGCTGCTGTATTGTAGGTATCTCAGAGCAGATAAGATGGGGAGCAAGGTCCTCATGGCTCATATAAGACTAGTTTTAGCCTGGTGGGTTCCAAAACAACTGGTCAAGTCTGGCCACAGGTCCAGTAACTTTTATAGAAAAAGAACACAGGGGCTTGACTGGTAGTTAGTGACATTTGTGTGTACTGTATTGGGTATGTGTAGCTGCTCCCAATTAAAGGGAATGCAGTTATTTCCCAGCTAAAATGGTCTTAACAAAAATATAATTTGTACTAACCCTATTTGTCATCTGACTATCAGTGAGGCTGTACTCTTGGATTGGTGTGAGGTGCAATATTGCGTTTAGATTTGGTCATAAGCAAACAAAATGCAGGAAAACTAATCTGTTTTACCTAATTTCTACAAGCATGTCACCTGTGCAACTAGTTGAGGGAAAAAAATTGCTTTCTCTCTCAGAAGCAAATCTGACCATAACTATTCTCCTGCTTACTAGCATAAACTCAAACGGGAAGTACCAGTGAAGCGGATGCTAAACTACAGGACTGTTCCAGGATTCATCCGATAGGATTGAGGTCACCAGCATCAATAAGCACATCGACAACGTCGTCCCCACAGTGACCGTACGTACATATTCCAACCAGAAGCCATGAATTACAGGCAACAGCCACACTGAACCAAAGGCTTGAGCTGATGCTTTCAATGAATGGGACACTAATAAGAAATCCTGCTACACCCTTCAACAAACCATCAAATAGGCAAAGCATCAATACAGGACTAAGATCAAATCCTACTACACCAGCTCTGACGCTTGACAGATGTGGCAGGGCTTGCAAACTATCAGAGTACAAAGGGAAACGCAGGCGCGAGCTGTCCAGTAACACAAGCCTACCAGAGAAGTTAAATGCCTTCTATGCTCGCTTTGAGGCAAGCACCACTGAACCATGCATGAGAGCAACAACTGTTCCGACGACTGTGTGATCACGCTCTCCGTAGCCGTGCTGACCAGCTGGCAAGTGCCTTCCTTGACATTTTCAACCTCTCCCTGACCCAGTCTGTAATATCTACAGGTTTCAAGCAGACCACCATAGTCCCTGTGCCCAAGAACGCCAAGCTAACCCCAGACACCCTGGACCCACTCCAACTCGCTTACCACCCCAACAGATCCACAGTTTACGCAACCTCTTTTGCACTCTACACTGCCCTTTCCCACCTAGACAAGAGGAACACCTATTTGAGAATGTTGTTTATGGCCTACAGCTCAGTGTCCAACCACTAGGCGAAAAGGTCCATATCGGGATATCTTTACATTAAACATTTTTGATATTCTAAAGCCGGGGTCTCCAACAGGTTGATTGCCAAACAATTCTGAAAGTATATGCAATTTTCACGATCCATTGCAAACTGTCATAAACCTCACAAGAATCAGAGAACGCAAGCTCCCAGCTACTATCTAATCAACACAACGTGAACATTATCCCATCCTTGGCTACTTTTGGCTTAGAAACTCAAACGATATCTGCCAATTAATTTCCAGCAAAATTGCCCGTCTGTCTGTGTGGTGCGGCCGAAGTGCTTTGAGAGACTAGACGAGGACCATATCACCTCCACCCTACCTGACACCCTAGACCCACTCCAATTTGCTTACCGCCCAAATAGGTCCACAGACGATGCAATCTCAACCACACTGCACACTGCCCTAACCCATCTGGACAAGAGGAATACCTATGTGAGAATGCTGTTCATCGACTACAGCTCGGCATTCAACACCATAGTACCCTCCAAGCTCGTCATCAAGCTCGAGACCCTGGGTCTCGACCCCGCCCTGTGCAACTGGGTACTGGACTTCCTGACGGGCCGCCCCCAGGTGGTGAGGGTAGGCAACAACATCTCCACCCCGCTGATCCTCAACACTGGGGCCCCACAAGGGTGCGTACTGAGCCCTCTCCTGTACTCCCTGTTCACCCACGACTGCGTGGCCACGCACGCCTCCAACTCAATCATCAAGTTTGCGGACGACACAACAGTGGTAGGCTTGATTACCAACAACGACGAGACGGCCTACAGGGAGGAGGTGAGGGCCCTCGGAGTGTGGTGTCAGGAAAATAACCTCACACTCAACGTCAACAAAACTAAGGAGATGATTGTGGACTTCAGGAAAGAGCAGAGGGAACACCCCCCTATCCACATCGATGGAACAGTAGTGGAGAGGGTAGTAAGTTTTAAGTTCCTCGGCATACACATCACAGACAAATTGAATTGGTCCACTCACACAGACAGCATCGTGAAGAAGGCGCAGCAGCGCCTCTTCAACCTCAGGAGGCTGAAGAAATTCGGCTTGTCACCAAAAGCACTCACAAACTTCTACAGATGCACAATCAAGAGCATCCTGGCGGGCTGTATCACCGCCTGGTACGGCAACTGCTCCGCCCACAACCGTAAGGCTCTCCAGAGGGTAGTGAGGTCTGCACAACGCAGGGGGCAAACTACCTGCCCTCCAGGACACCTACACCACCCGATGTTACAGGAAGGCCATAAAGATCATCAAGGACAACAGCCACCCGAGCCACTGCCTGTTCACCCCGCTATCATCCAGAAGGCGAGGTCAGTACAGGTGCATCAAAGCTGGGACCGAGAGACTGAAAAACAGCTTCTATCTCAAGGCCATCAGACTGTTAAACAGCCACCACTAACATTGAGTGGCTGCTGCCAACACACTGACTCAACTCCAGCCACTTTAATAATGGGAATTGATGGGAAATGATGTAAAATATATCACTAGCCACTTTAAACAATGCTACCTAATATAATGCTTACATACCTTACATTATTCATCTCATATGTATACGTATATACTGTACTCTATATCATCTACTGCATCCTTATGTAAAACATGTATCACTAGCCACTTTAACTGTGCCACTTTGTTTACATACTCATCTCATATGTATATACTGTACTCGATACCATCTACTGTATCTTGCCTATGCTGCTCTGTACCATCACTCATTCATATATCTTTTTATGTACATATTCTTTATCCCCTTACACTGTGTATAAGACAGTAGTTTTGGAATTGTTAGTTAGATTACTTGTTGGTTACAGTGCCTTGCGAAAGTATTCGGCCCCCTTGAACTGCTCTCCATCCAACCTCACTGAGCTCGAGCTGTTTTGCAAGGAGGAATGGGAAAAAATTTCAGTCTCTCGATGTGCAAAACTGATAGAGACATACCCCAAGCAACTTACAGCTGTAATCGCAGCAAAAGGTGGCACTACAAAGTATTAACTTAAGGGGGCTGAATAATTTTGCACGCCCAATTTTTCAGTTTTTGATTTTTAAAAAAAGTTTGAAATATCCAATAAATGTCGTTCCACTTCATGATTGTGTCCCACTTGTTGTTGATTCTTCACAAAAAAATACAGTTTTATATCTTTATGTTTGAATCCTGAAATGTGGCAAAAGGTCGCAAAGTTCAAGGGGGCCGAATACTTTCGCAAGGCACTGTATTACTGCATTGTCGGAACTAGAAGCACAAGCATTTCGCTACACTCGCATTAACATCTGCTAACCATGTGTATGTGACAAATACAATTTGATTTGATTTGATTTTGACTTTCACTCCGTGTGTAGCCAGTTGATGTGACAACCGTCTTGTGGGTTGACAGAAATACTTTCCCCAACACCTTTCATAATTAAATTTTAACTGCAAAGTAGGCTTACCTGGGAGATTAGCCTATATCATGAGTCATTATATATTTTGTATGTGTTATTTATTTGTAAACTTTGCCATGAAATGAGCAGCTGCAGTATAGAACCATCACTAGACCAGCAGATAGAAGGCACATTCCTCACTCGTTAGATGCACAATTAAAGGGCCAGATGCGCAATTAAAGGGCAATTACACTCAAAAATCTAAATGTGTTCGTTTTCTTCCAGTCCTAAAACAAATGACATTCTGATGTGATTTAAGCATTGACATGGCCTTAGAACATCCAATTTCCTTGTTTCTCTATGAGCAATTCTTCATTTGAGGCTCCCGAGTGGTGCAGCGGTCTAAGGCACTGCATCTCAGTGCTAGAGGTGTCACTACAGAAACCCTGGTTTGAATCCAGGCTGTATCCCAACCGGCAGTGATTGGGAGTCCCATAGGGCGGTTCACAATTTCCCCAGCGTCGTCTGGGTTTGGCTGGTGTAGGCAGTCATTGTAAATAAGAATTTGTTCTTAACTGGACTTGCCTAGTTAAATAAAGGTTAAATAAAATAAGTTGTTTATTAACCATTGTTTTACCAGGCATTGACAGAAAACATAATGCACTGTTTTCTATTGTACACTGAACACACGGGGGATGAGTTGCAGGGGAGAGAAGAATGTGCCCATTTGAAAGCTAGAATATTTTTCCGTAGCTCTCCACATTTTATTCTTTTAAAGTAGCTCTCATGCTAGAAAAAGTAAATAAAACATTTTGCGAGTTACTAATTTTTTTCTGCAATTATTCAGAATACAGACCATTTCCAATGCATGTTTTTCAGTTTTGTGGATTCAGATGTGTCTTTTAGACATATATGATATTGGGAGTACTCCGAATATGGCCAGATATGGACTCATTCAATCGCCTGAGATATGCGACATCCTATTTTCTCTCTTCATGTTGACAAATACTGACTATACATAGCACATCTTTGTTTTCTCATCATATTTAACATATGAAGCTATATTGATTCCAGATATGCTCCTCTTGGCTGAAGTCCATATCCGGATCTTGATATGCTTTTCATACACTGAAAATAAGGACGATTTCTGATACATTTCTAAGTTTTCCGCACATGCTCAAAAATTTGACAAATATGAAATCCATCTTTTTCTTTCATGCAAAATCTTTGCATGAAAGAAAATTCTCTGGTCTGATGAAACCAAGATTGAACTCTTCGGCCTGAATGCCAAGTGTCACGTCTGGAAGAAACCTGGCACCATTCCTACGGTGATGCATGGTGGTGGCACCATAATGCTGTGGGGATGTTTTTCAGCGGCTGGGACTGGGAGACTAGTCAGGATCGAGAAAAAGGTGAACGGAGCAAAGTACAGAGAGATCCTTGATGAAAACCTGCTCCAAAGTGCTCAGGACCTCAGACTTGGTCGAAGGTTCACCTTCCAACAGGACAACGAGACACTCTCCAAACACAGGTGTGCCAAGCTTGTAGCGTCATACCCAAGAAGACTCGAGGCTGTAATCACTGCCAAAGGTGCTCAACAAAGTACTGAGTAAAGGGTCTGAATACTTATGTAAATGTTATGTTTCAGTTATTTGTTAATAAATGTGCAAACATTTCAAACAACGTTTTTTCTTTGTCATTATGGGGTGTTGTGTGTAGATTGATGAGAAAACACTGTATTTTCTCAGCACATACAATGCATATGCTCTTAACTGAGGTCCATATCAGGATCTTGATATGCTAAATAAGGTCAATTTTTGATGCTTATTTGAGTTTTGAGGACATGCTCAATAATTTGACAAATATTAAATTTAGGAATCACATATTTTCTGCTGTGGAGTTCCAACTGTCATTTCTGAATTTGGGCACCATAAATGAGTGTGTAAATGGTGTGTGGTGGAACTGACAAATGGAGAAACAATGAATTGAGAAGCTGTTCAGCAAATACCTCAAAAAAGTTGACTCTAAAGCAAGTAGCTAATTTGAGATGTTTTATTTATCTTATTAACTAGAATCAAGAATGTTTGCTAATTTGACCTGCAGCAAGTAGGGCTTGCTAGCTAGATAGCTTATACCCCAACATCAAGCCTAACTTGTAGACTTCGCTAGCTAACAAATAATTCCCTTCAGGTTTTCTTTTGTACCACATATCAAACCTTAAGGTGACAGTTAACGTTGGGTCTGGACTGCGAGGAACCGCTGCTGACAACCAAATCTGCATCCATCGTCCATAACAAACAGGGCAGGCAGGGGTATTGAGGGTGTGCAACTTATTTTCTGTTAAATAAATAAAATAAAATTTTCACAAAGATTGGCCTATGTTGCATCTTTACAAAAAAAATTTGGATTTGGATTTGCTATGCTGCAGAAATAGCAAAGATGTGCTTTGGAAATAGCAACTTGGATTAAATAAAATGATGTTTGCCTTTCCATACCTTTTATAGCCTACTACTGAATGTGGTGCAAATGTATGCTTAGATACGTCACCTACATGTGAAGGAGATTGGTAAAGCATGGCACTTGCAATGCTAGGGTTGTGGGCTTGATTTACATGGGGGTCCAGTATGGAAAAAAAGTATGAAAATACATGCACTCACTGCTGTAAGTCACTATGGATAAGAATGTCTGCTAAAATGTCAAATATCTCCCTGGACTCATATCGTGTCAGGAAGATTTCTGAGGTCTGGATTGGATGCATGTAGAAACTGTCCCATAATGGAGAAGCTCTTAGCTCCTTAAATGAAATTAAGGATATGGGTGTGTGTGCATAGTTCCCTCCTATTCACCCACGACTCCCAACATCTTTAAATTTGCCTACGAAACGACGGTGGTAGGCCTGATCACCAACAACGATGAGACAGCCTATTGGGAGAAGGTCAGAGACCTGGCAGTGTGGTGCCAGGACAACAACCTCTCCCTCAAAGTCAGCAAGACAAGGGAGCTGATCGTGGACTACAGGAAATGGAGGGCTGAACACACCCCCATTCACATCGACAAGGGTGTAGTGGAGCGTGTCGTTAGCTTATATTTCCTCGGTGTCCACATCACCTCTTCCCCCTCAGGAGGCTGAAAAGATTTGTCATGGGCCCTCAGATCCTCAAAAAGTTATACAACTGCACCATTGAGAGTATCTTGACTGGCTGTATAACTGCTTTGTATGGCAACTGCTCTGCGTCCGTCCGTACGGTGCTGCAGAGGGTAGTACGTATGGCCCAGTACATCACTAGGGCCGAGCTCCCTGCCATATAGAAGTTCTATACCAGACGCTGTCGGAAAAATTGTCAAAGACTCCAGCCACAGTCTGTTCTCTCTGTTCCCGGATGGTTGCAGTACTGGAGAGCCAAGTCTGGGACCAGAATGCCCCTGAACAGCCATAAGACTGCTGATCAGTTAATTAAACAGCTACCCGGACTTTCTGCTTTTCACCCCCTACAGACATTCAATCAATCACCCAAACAAACCAAATGCACATGTTACCTCAATCAATTACCCCAACTACCTCGTAACACAGTACACTGACTCGGTACACCTTGTATATAGCCTGTATATCCTGTATACAGCCTAGTTATTTTATGGTTACAATTCTATTTTTATGTGTTTTTGGGAAAGGGCTCGTAAGTAAGCATTTAAAAAAATAATTGTTGTGTGCAACAGTGATTGGCAATTAAATGCAAGCTTCACAAAAAAAATGCAATCGTTAACATTTCTAGCCTGTCGATCTATGGGTAATAGGGTTGAAGTGTTATGCTTAACCTGTTTCTTTTTCTAGCAGAAAACACCAGAAAATTACCAAAAATAGGAGAACCAGTTCACCTGTTTTTACACTATGATTTAACTATGGAGATGTTCAATCATTTATTTTGAAATAAATATTTCAAAAGGAATAGTTTCACCATATTAAAATGAAAATTCAGTTCACATAACAGGGTTGACCTTAAAATGCGTGACAGACATTAATTAATCACCAATCATATTTAAAGAAATAATAATCTTCAAAATTGACTTTATCAATAACTAGGGCTTTACAATGATGGTGAAACAGGCTTTTAAAATTCAATATTGGTTCACAATTTCTACTTAAATGAAAATATAAACGGGACGCAAAAGGCACCCATTCCGTGGAAGACCCAGCATGACTCGCTATGAAACCCGGGCACTCAGGCAGACACAGACATACACTCCAAAAGACAGTGAGAAAGTTGTGAAAACTAAACGACAACAAACTTGCTGAGTTCCATTATAGTTGACGAGAGCAAACAGATAAATCAGTTATATAACAGATACTGTATCCTCATAACTGTATAACTCAGACAGATACTGTATGTGGTTTGTTTTGTATTTATCACGTGGTAACTGATAGGATATTGTAACTCTGTATAGCTAAAGATACTCTCTGATATAGCTGTTGCTACATGGGATAAATGAGGTATAAACCAGTGCTTTAAGAATTTTGAGAATATATTCTAATTCATTTTGATAGGTTTGCTATTGTCAGCTGTCGCACTGTTTCAAGTAATGTCAATAGTATTTCCCTAACTGCTTACAAATTATGTTTGCAATGTCAATAGTATAGCTATCTATGTTGAACAAAAATTTAAACCAAACATGTCAAGTGTTGGTCCCATGTTTCATGAGATGAAATAAAATATCCCAGAAATGTTCCATACGCACGAAAAGCGTATTTCTCATTTGCCAAGATAATCCATCCACCTGACAGGTGTGGCAAATCAAGAAGCTGATCAAACAGCATGATCATTACACAGGTCCACCATGTGCTGGGGACAATAAAAGGCTACTTTAAAATGTGCATTTTTGTCACACAACAAAATGCGACAAATGTCTTTTGGGTGAGCGTGCAATTGGCATACCGACTGCAGGAATGTCCACCAGAGCTGTTGCCAGAGAGTTGAATGTTAATTTCTCCACCATAAGCCGCCTCCAACGTTGTTTTAGAGAATTTGGCAGTACGTCCAACCGGCCTCACAACCACATGTAACCACGCCAGCCCAGGACCTCCACATCCGGCTTCTTCACCTGCGGGATCGTCTGAGACCAGCCACCTGGACAGCTGATGAAACTGTGGGTTTGCACAATCAAAGAATTTCTGCACAAACGGTCAGAAACCGTCTTAGGGAAACTCATCTGCGTGCTCCTCATCCTGACCAGGGTCTTGACATGACTGCAGTTCGGCATCATAACCTACTTCAGTGGGTAAATGCTCACCTTTGATGGCCACTGGCACACTGGAGAAGTGTGCTCTTCACAGATGAATCCCGGTTTCAACTGTAAAGGACAGATGGCAGACAGCGTGTATGGCCTTGTGTGGGCGAGTGGTTTGCTGATGTCAACATTGTGAACAGAGTACCCCATGGTGGCAGTGGGGTTATGGTATAGGCAGGTATAAGCTACGGAAAACAAACACAATTGCATTTTATTGATGGCAATTTGAACGCACAGAGATACCGTGATGAGATCCTGAGGCGCATTGTCATGCCATCTACTCGTGTTTCAGCATGATAATGCACGACCCCATGTCGCAAGGATCTGTACACAATTCCTGTAAGCTGAAAATGTCCCAGTTCTTCCATGGCCTGTATACTCACCAGACATGTCACCCATTGAGCATGTTTGGGATGCTCTGTATCAATGTGTACGATACGTAAAGGTATCTGCTAATATTCAGCAATTTAGCACAGCCATTGAAGAGGAGTGGGACAACATTCACAGGCCACAATCAACAGTCTGATCAACTCTATGCGAAGAAGATGTGTCGTGCTGCACGAGGCAAATGGTGGTCACACCAGATACTGACTGGTTTCTGATCCACGCCCCTATTTTTTTTTAAGGTATCTGTGACCAACAGCTGCATATCTATATTCCCGATCATGTGAAATCCAGAGATTAGGGCAGGGATCATCAACTAGATTCAGCCGTGGGCCGATTTGTTCTTGAGCAGATGGTCGAGAGGCTGAAACACAAGTACAAATCATTTGTAGAATGCAAATTGACCACAAGAAGCCAAAACAGATCATTTCAAACCTTGCTTACATTTATATACGATCACGTCTCTATTACGCGTGAGAATACTTGGGAACAGATTTCTTCAATTAAAATCACTTGGAGCTGATTTCCTGGTGTTTTTACAGTCTTTTCTCTCCAACAATGGGGGAAAAAAATAATTTTTGTTTGTTTTTTTTTGCTCAGAAAACTCTGCAGTGGTCGCTGGCACTGCCAGACTAGCCCACCGGCACTGCTGCAGAAAACCTTTGCTGTATGGAAGTCCCTAATGTGCGTTTGTATGCAATATAATACACTATCATTGATTTCATGTGAGATAGATGTCATTATAAATTGAGTGGTCTACTAAATGTATACTTTTTCCCACAGGTTACCAGAAGGTGCAACAAGTTCCCCGACGTCCCCAACTACTTGATTAATATTTGTTGAGAAATAATATGCCTCAAGTCATTTTCTCAAGACAAAGGTGATGGCTGGGTATGATTGTGCACATACAGTACGTAAATAAATATGTATGTTATTTTTGTTGTTGTCATTAGCCGAACAAACAGAGCTATTTTTGGATCTAGTGTTTTCCATGATGCAGTATAACGTTCAGAAATATGTATTGGTGGGGTCTTGAGACACATAGGAATACCTATGTGAGAATGCTGTTCATCGACTACAGCTCAGCATTTAACACCATAGTACCCTCCAAACTCGTCATCAAGCTCGAGACCCAGGGTCTCGACCCCGCCCTGTGCAACTGGGTACTGGACTTCCTAACGGGCCACCCCCAGGTGGTGAGGGTAGGTAACAACATCTCCACCCCGCTGATCCTCAACACTGGGGCCCCACAAGGGTGTGTTCTGAGCCCTCTCCTGTACTCCATGTTCACCCACGACTGCATGGCCATGCACGCCTCCAACTTAATCATCAAGTTTGCAGACGACACTACAGTGGTAGGCTTGATTACCAACAACGACGAGACGGCCTACAGGGAGGAGGACTTCCTCGGCGTACACATCACGGACAAACTGAATTGGTCCAACCACACAGACAGCGTGGTGAAGAAGGCGCAGCAGCGCCTTATGACATATATACAAAAATACAGTTGATTTGTATATGGTGTCTGTTTTGCCAACATTCCACTCCTTGAACTCTGTGTCATTGCAAAACAAAATTGAAACATGACACAGAGTACAAGTAGTGGAACATTAGCTAAACAGACTGGTACCCAGCTAGGTGTATGAATGTTTTGGTGGGAAACGTATCTCCGCGTGCCCCCTTGGCTGTTGCTGATACTTTAGCATTGGCTCAGTTGTTCTCTTCTGGTGTTACTAGCAGAGATGGAAAAGGAAGTGACACATACAAATGTTTTCTGTGTCAATGGAGGTCAAATGAGCTAAGTAGACCAGCCCCAGCTGCTATCGCATTGGTGTCTATGGGAGAGCCACCACCTTGAGTAGACCAGAACTGACCACTGACAGCTTATGTAGCAGGAGAATGCTGCTGCACTGTATTTTGACCAGAGTGTATACCAGAGGCTGAGGAGAGGTAGCCACCAACACAAACACTCTCAGCCCCCCCCCACACACACACATTGGTGATGACGAAGGGACAAAACATGACCATGATCAGGAAGAAGACCATGACCAGAATCTGGGAGGCCTTCTGCCCTGCCAACCCCTCCTGTGTCACGGCTTAGTGAACGCCCGAAGAAGAGCAGGAGAGTGAGAACCCGAAGGAAGAAGCCCAGGGTCAGGGTGGCACTTCACTTGGGCTGGAACAACAGCTGGTCCAGGCAGATGGTAGCGTCAGTCTGCAGGGCGCTGATGGTGAGTGTCACTTCCTTTTCCATCTCTGCTAGTAACACCAGAAGAGAACAACTGAGCTTACCACCATTATGGTGAGGGGGACGAAGAAGGACAAGAAGGAGCCCACCAGGACAAAACTGTCATCTGTCAGGAGGCATCTGCCATCTTTGAACACCTTGGTGTGGTCACACAGGCCTAGGACGAGGATGGGCATGAGAGACACAGAGAAGAGAGAGATGTTCGTTTAGTGTGAGGTTTATGAGTATGTATTTGTGTGTATATGTGTGCATCACCTCTAAATTAATAATCTTGGTCATAAACAGATGTTTAAAGATGGAACAATTAGTCAGTGCATTGGAAACTTACATACGCCATCTCTTCCGGTGACTATGGTGCAAGAACCTATTGAGCCCAGAGTCTTCACTTTCACCCTAGATTGCTGAAGGAGGACACAAATCCAGCGATGGCTTCCTACTTGTCAGGTCTCTCGTACTGGGCACACAGGGGTTCTGGGATGGCGAACTCACACACCTCCTCCACATACAGATAGGGGTGACCGCATTGAAGATGAAATCCAGCAGTCTATCTAGCCTGTAATGTTTGTGAAAAGGAATATTGTAGATTAAGTGGTAGTGAATTGTATTTGCTTTACTGTTCTGAGTTATGATGCTAAAGTATTCTATAGTGTCTTTTCTGGAGATGTGTAGTCTACAGGAAATATGCATATAAAAAAATCCCTGTTTATTGGTTGGAATGTTTGTGTATCTGAATGATGATCAAACACTATAAAATATGACAATTACAGTACTTCCGTGCATCCTGCAGCTTCCACCATATTGCCTGACATTTATAAACAATTTTCCTTCCAAATCATAAAAATAGCACAACACATCTCTAGTATCATATAGCTATCATTACCATTTCTATGACTCAAAGGAGAAGACGTTTTACAGTCTTCTCTTTTGAGTCATATATTTGACTAAAAGCTAGCTAGCTAAATTGACTAACTAGCTCAGTGAAAGCAAGTGTATGGAGGTTAATGTCGTAAATATGTTAGTTTATTGACAAATGTATTAACTAGCTAGCTAATAATCTCTACTATTCTATGTTAGCTACATACATTGTGATTCACGCTTGTTGTTGGGACTGTCAGTGGCCAGTCAAGTGTTGGGAATGCATCGGTGAGAAGCATAACATACCCAATATTTTTTTGCAGCAGGTTCTCAAAGCACTCTCCTGCAAAATGTGCTCTACAAATGGCACTCCTTGTGATCAACTTGGGTGCATCCTGAGTTTGGGAAACGTATGAAACCCACAAGACATATTTTTGGGGGAAGATAAACTGTAAATTGCTTTTACAGACTAAGACACAGTAAAGATGAGCAATTCTCTTGCTTACCGATATGTAGTCTTGCATCAGGTCAGATACCCATGGTTCACTACAGATGAGCCACAAAAGAATCAGCAGGTGGGTGGAATGAAAACATTCTTTCAACCCGTGGGTCGGCTTGTGGTTCAGAACAATTACATTGCTGGTCAAAAACATTTTTAATAAAGATACACTTTTTAAAAAGCCCAGGGGCTTGTTGTGTTGCATTGTGTTGTGTATTCCATTCTGTGAGCGGTGAGGCAGACATAAGGCTACCAGCCATGCACGCATCGAGTCCATTATTTGTGTAATGTCGTGTGTGTAAGTGGCAGGGAAATCAGGCGCAGGAGAATCGAACTTGGGATAAATGGAGTCGTTTAATATACTTGACAAAACTCCACAGTCAAAAATACAAGCTAAAATAAAAGTGGGTACATGAACCCGTCGCGCACAAATACATAATACACAAATATACAAACAATCTCTGACAAGGACATGAGAGGAAACAGAGGGTTAAATACACAACATGTAATGAATGGGATTGGAACCAGGTGTGACGGAAGACAAGACAACCAATGGAAAATGACAAATGGATCAATGATGGCTAGAAGGCTGGTGACGTCGACCACCGAGCAACCCCCGAACAAGGAGAGGTATCGACCTCGGCAGAAGTCGTGACAATTTGTGTGGTGCTAAAACGTTCTATTTGTCTATGCACAGAGTTTATGTTCCCTCTCCCCAAATAAGAATACGACACATTGCCAAGTTTATTTTCCCTGCCACGTGAGAATACGACACACTTTCACTGGATAGCCAAGCTCAAACGAAAATTGCTAAAGTAGGCCTAACCGGAGAAACTATACGGATGTATCCCAACCAAAAACCATAGATTTCAGGCAATATCCGTGCTGACACACATCAACACCATCATCTCGGAGACCCTGGACCCACTCCAATTTGATACCACCGCAATAGATCCACAGAAGACGCAATCTCAATTGCACTTCAGACTGTCTTCTCCCACCTGGACAACAGGGAAAATAACTACATGAGAATGCTATTCATAGACTATAGCTCAGCATTCATCACCATAGTGCACCCCAAGCTCATCACTAAGCTAAGGTCCCTGGGACTGAACACTTCACTCTGCAACTGGATCCTGGGCTTCCTGACTGGCTAGCCCCAGGTGGTGAGGGTAGGCAAGGACACCTATGCCACGCTGACCCTCAACACGGGGGCCCCACAGGGGTGTGTGCTTAGTCCCCTCTTGTACTCCTTGTTGACCCACGACTGAGCAGACACGCACAACTCCAACACATCATAAAGTTTGCTTATGACACAACGGTGGTAGGCCTGATCACCAACGGCGATGAGACAGCCTTCAGGGAGGAGGTCAGAGACTTGGGAGTGTTGTGGGACAACAACCTCTCCCTCAATATCGGTAAGACGAAGGAACTGATTTTGGATAAAGAAGGGAGAGCATGCCACATCTACATTGACAGGGCTGTAGTGGAGCTATACTGTACACTACACTGACACTCACACAAAAAACCCACACACATAAGACACATGCATACCGACACAGCACACACACACACACACACACACACACACACATCATCTGCTGCTGCTACTCTGTTCTTTATTTGAACTCTTATTATTATCTGTCTTGTTGCCTAGCCACTTTACCCTGCCTTTATGTACATATCTACCTCAAATACCTCGTATCCCTGCACATTCATC
Organism: Oncorhynchus tshawytscha; assembly: GCF_018296145.1. Lineage (NCBI taxonomy): Eukaryota > Metazoa > Chordata > Actinopteri > Salmoniformes > Salmonidae > Oncorhynchus > Oncorhynchus tshawytscha. The sequence goes on from NC_056437.1 coordinate 15,658,785, forward strand.
TGGTGCTGATACTCCCTGTATATACTTTAAATGCTTGTGTATTTTATTCCTTGTGTTATTATTTCTATTTTGTATTATGTTTTAACTATCCATCGTTGGGAAGAGCTCATGAGCAAGCATTTTACGGTAAAGTCTACACCTATTGTATTTGGCAATTTTTTTTATAAATGTTATGATAAGGGTATAGGTTACAGCATCATCGTGGAAACGTGCTGTGCGAGTGAAATCCCCAGTTTGTAACAACAACCATGCTGTAAATGGTTACACAGCCTGCACAAAGTGCAAGCAAACAAAGTGCAAGCAGGTAGGCCTATTTATTTTAGATCATTCTTATCAGTAAATTATTTCCTTAATTCAGGAATTCGTTCATTAGACCATATGCAGGCCATGTAAACTGGTGCGGCTTGTAAAAGTTTGAGTAGCATACTAAATAAATGTGGCCTATTTTTGCAGCCAATATTACATTCTGGGAATGGTTTATTTAAGTTTTAATTAGGCCTAAACTATTTGATTATCTAAATAATATTGAATGTAAAGGTATTGTTTTGTTATGTAAACTATACAGGCTTTCATTAGGTAAGAAGGGTAATTAGAAGGCTCTGTTTCTCAAAGTGATTTGAGTGACAGATCGCCGTCCCCTCTGACTTCAAAATGGCCCGAGTTGCTCCCCTCCTCAAGAAACCAACACTCGACTCATCTGACGTCAAAAACTACAGACCTGTGTATCCCTTCTTTGTTTTTATTTCCAAAACACTTGAGCGTGCTGTCTCTGATCAACTTTCATGTTATCTCTCTCAGAACGATCTTCTTGACCCTAACCAGTCAGGCTTCAAGACAGGTCACTCAACCGAGACTACTCTTTTCTGTGTCACAGAGGCTCTCCGCACTGCCAAAGCTGTCTCTCTCTACTCTGTTCTCATCCTCCTAGATCTATCGCTGCCTTTGACACCGTGGACCACCAGATCCTCTTCTCCACCCTCTCAGGGCTGGGCGTCTAGGGCGCTGCACACTCTTGGATTGCATCCTACCCGACAGGCCGCTCCTATCAGGTGACATGGAGAGGATCTGTGTCTGCACCACGTACTCTCACTACCGGTGTCCCCCAGGGCTCGGTTCTAGGCCCCATCCTCTTCTCTCTAAACACCAAGTCCCTCGGCTCTGTCATATCCTCACGTCTCTCCTATCATTGCCATGCGGATGATACTCAACTACTTTTCTCCTTCCCCCCTTCTGACACCCAGGTGGCGACATGCATCTCTGTGTGCCTGGCAGATATCTCAGCTTGGGTGTCAGCCCACCACCTCAAGCTCAACCTCGACAAGACGGAACTACTCTTCCTCCCGGGAAAGGCCTGCCAGCTCAAAGCCCTCTCCATCACAGTTGACAACTCCACACTGTCACCCTCCCAAAGTGCAAAGAACCTTGGCGTGACCCAGGACAACACCCTGTCGTTCTCTGCAAACATCAAAGCAGTGACCCGCTACTGCAGGTTGCTCTACAACATCCGTAGAGTACAACCCTACCTCACACAGGAAGTGGCGCAGGTCCTAATCCATAAAAAAAACATTTAAAATGACTATGTGGGTTACGTGCCCCTGTGCCCCCTACGGCCATGAAGCCTCACTCACTCACTACATGAGCTTGTGTGACTTTGCTAACCCAATCAACAGTATGTTAATTAAGAGACCTTCCTTGTCCATCAGTGTTCAGTTTATTTGAAGCATTACTTAATGAGGTCAAGATCAATAAGACTACATTCTCTGTCACATAAGAAGTCAGTTTGTGCTTACGGTTTGTTTGTTTACAACACTGTTATAGACACATGATACCCATGAGGTACAGTCTATTTTTAAATGGAGCCTTATGTGTGAAGCTGAGACCAACAGCCACTGAGAGTGATAAGACATTGAGGAAGACTAGAGCTCTGAAATGTCTGAGTTTGTATGTGAAAAGCAGCGAAAACATGAGTTGGAGAGAAAGGGTTTCCTCTGTACTATTCTTTATCTGCAGCTAGTGTTTGTTGAGTAAAGGTGCTGTACGGTCATGCAGGGACAAGAGCCTTCCAATCTAGAGACTGTTATGCCTCATGGTCGTGGGAGGATTTGTAGGACATTCTGTTCTATGACACATTCTCTCTCTCTTGTTTAACCTATCTTGTGGGGGGACACAATTAATCCCCATTCCAAATCCTAATTTCCCTAACCACTAACTCTAAATCGAACCCTAAACCTAACCTTTAACCCCTAATTCGTTACCTTAACCACAAACGCCCTAGAAATAGCCTTTTTCCATGTGGGGACTAACAAAATGTCCCCAGTTGGACAAATGTGTGTTTGTTTACTAGTCTTATAGTTAAAGTATAGTTAAACACGTCCATACACACAGACACACACACACACATTTATAATGTTGAGAAAGTCACAAAGGTGTAGCAAGGATAATTGAACACTTTAAAAACATTTTTTGGCTCTAGTACATTATGGATCTAGGAAAGGCATTACAGCTAAGAGCCAGAGCAACAGCCTTTGATTAATAACCTGTTTTCTATGCAGGACACTGATACTTATGCGGCCTCTTTGTTCTTAAATGTATTCAGTTCAAATACAGTAGAGCATAATCTCTCATTCATATGAATGGAGTGTTGTCCCCATGGAGCTCCAGAATACATTGAATGGGAAACATTGTGGGTGCTTCATGAATGGTGAGCTGTTTGGGTAACAAAGTTGACCATGGGGGAGTGGTTGCTGCTTACTTTGTGAGTAAGGAGTGAGAGAAACGTAAGACTAATTCAATCTATACGGCTTGTTTGGATGTATTTGTAATAGCAAAATAGAACTGGTATTTTGTGGTTTTCGTGATGTTGTGCGATTGACTGACAACGTCTTGTCTAGGGGAAATGAGTAAGGGGAAAAGGTTATGCTACTCTAGGTGTTTTTCCTCTTCTTACCCAATACCAATACACTCTCCCTCTCCCATCCTCACCATTTACAAACCTTCTTATGCTAGTCTTGCTTGCCAGCGAATGGCACTTGATAAATACTAGCCTTACCTTTGCAACACAAAGAACAAACATGTATTGTAATATTGTACAGGAAAGCACCTGAGAGTAGATAGGATTAGATCTTATCGTCAAGTAGGGTACTAAGTAACTCGTAAACCTATTGTATAGCAAGATCAACAACACCTTGGTAACAGGACACCTATTTGAATACTTTTCCCCTATCATCACACATTCATAGGCTGATAATACGCTTCCATGACTACGATAGGCATTGTCCAGTCAGGCCTACTTTCTGCAGGTCTGGCTTTTCAGCAGCGCTGTGATGATTGCTTGTCACAGGGTATTGTTTCTGCTTGTTCAGCTACATGACTAATCACGCTAAAAAGAACACAAGAGAGCACACGCTGTCTTCCTGCTCTTCTACCGTGTCATAGTTCCTCTTACTTGATTATAAAAGGTTTTCCTCTTTTACCTTCCCAAATGCGGTTCTGTATGACCACAACCCCCATCACCTAGGCCCCAGGATGACGCGGCTTGGCTTCGGTCAGCTGATGGAGCATGTAGCAGAGTGATGCATGTGTCATATTGTGTAATCTACAATCACATGCCAAGCATTGTCAAGACAAGAAACATCCACTTTTAGTCATCAGTTTCACTTCTTAAAAAATATATATTTTTAGTTTGTTTAACTTTCCTGAACAAAATTGCTATAAATGTACAACATAAAACAAATGTACATGATTGACAACATACACAGCTGTGGTATAATTGTTATTACATGAGTAGGCCTACTCTACATTTTTTGTTCTTTATAACCTGCTGTTTCCTTTTGCACCCACCACAAATTAGTATCGTCTGAGATTGTTTTTGGATTGACAACTGAAGCAAAGAATTACCACTACACCACCTGGTGTTGATAATATTAGAAACCAGCTTCTCATGGTTTGACACACTGTAATATGCTGTATGCCTATGAAGGAGTACTACGTCCCCCTGCTAGTGGGTCAGCAACACAACATGGACAACAAGTGGAGGGATTTTAACATTGGGTTTTATTCAAAACATATTTTAGGTCCACCAGTGGAAATGACACAACAACCCTACAATATACTACATCATAAGGCTGAGGTAGGCCTAATATTTGTCCATGAGGGGTCTCTCAGTTCAGGGATCCAAACAGTAAGACGCTGAAGGGTTGCATTCCAATCATCTGAATTGGACTCCTCTCCCCTATCCTGTCTTGCTAGATCAGCACAGTTCCAGAAGGAGAAACGAATAGGGAAAGAAACGTTAAACTATTAAGACATAGGCCCAGGTCATTGAAAGTCTCCTCCCTACTTTCTCCCCCTGAAGTATCTCTGGTCCCAGATCTGGTTGGTCAGATGGTGAAGGTAAAATACTACTCCGCTTGTTCAAAAGGATCAGCCAGAGAAAAGCACTGCCCCAATTATCTGATCAACCAATCACCTCAACTTCTAAACAACTGGGCATGATATATATATATACACTGTATATCCACAGCTCCGTTCATATGATACAAAGATTACTAGCTCAGGTCAAAGGTCAACCCTTGAGGACAAGCAGGTCATGGTGGATCCAGAGAAGGCTCCAGCGCAGCCTCACATGCGTGTCTTCTTGTAGATGGCGACGTACTCCTGGACGTCTTCAGGGGAGCCCAGGACCACAGGAACTCGCTGGTGGATGTTCTCTGGCTTGATGTCCAGGACATTCATCTCCCCCGTGGTGGCCATGCCTCCAGCCTGCTCGATGATGAAAGACATGGGGTTGCACTCATACAGTAGCCTCAGCTACACCGGATGGAGTGAAAGAGAGACAATGGTTAGTCACTTCAATATATATCGAGAAATGGTCTAGTTCATTCTACCTTCTATCATTGATTGTTTGAGCACAGCCAGCACTCTACTTCTGGTTACTTGTATGTAACATATTTCTACTTTGGGAAAAAAATATATATAACGTTTATATGACCTGAAGAGCTCTGTCTCACTCACCTTGCCCTTGGGGCTCTTGACATTGGCAGGGTATAAGAAGATTCCTCCGTACACCAAAGTCCTGTGCACATCAGCGACCATGGAGCCAACATAACGCCCTCCATAGGGGGCACTCCCATCCTGGAAACAAAAAGCAATGTATCCAGTGCGACTTACAATAGGTGCATTTAAAAGTAAGTAAGACAACCACGAGGCATATTTCATTAACTGCATCGGTCACTTCATAGTACCTAAAGAGTGAGTTAGTGGTGCAGAATTATAGTTTAAGCCCTTTCAGGTGTATAGTTAGTAAATTACCTCTGGATATTTCTTCTTCTTCAGGTATTCTGTGATGTCTGGGTAGAAGTGCTGAGCATAGCCTTCGTTCAGACTGTAGATCTTCCCCCTCTTCTTGATCTTCACATCCTTATCTGTCAGGATAAACTCCCCGATAGACTAAAAACATACAGAACAGGGACCTGACTCAGCAACTTCATTGACTTTTTTCCCACTACATGTGACTGTGCAAACAAACTTCCAGAAGTAATCAAGGCAAAGGCTTTGTTTTACCATCCAGCATCAACTTATTTTTTGTTCTATAGTAATTAATCGGAAGATCAAAGAGCACCTCATGGATGAACTATAAATCAATGAAGGGCACCTCTCCTGTGTCTCTTCATCGACTAATTAATTTAGACGTGTTCACATGTTCTTTCACTGCCGTTTCTTATTTGGTTATATAGTTTTACTGTAGTGTGTTGCTATTTCAAAAATGCACTTTTACATTTTTTAAAGTTCGATTTGGATTTTACAGGGTTGAGCATGAAGCAGTTCACCCCTAGGTTTGATTTGATTTGAAACTTACAGGGTTGAGCATGAAGCAGTTCACCCCTAGGTTTGATTTGATTTGAAACTTACAGGGTTGAGCATGAAGCAGTTCACCCCTAGGTTTGATTTGATTTGAAACTTACAGGGTTGAGCATGAAGCAGTTCACCCCTAGGTTTGATTTGATTTGAAACTTACAGGGTCGAGCATGAAGCAGTTCACCCCTAGGTTTGATTTGATTTGAAACTTACAGGTTTGAGCATGAAGCAGTTCACCCCTAGGTTTGATTTGATTTGAAACTTACAGGGTTGAGCATGAAGCAGTTCACCCCTAGGTTTGATTTGATTTGAAACTTACAGGGTCGAGCATGAAGCAGTTCACCCCTAGGTTTGATTTGATTTGAAACTTACAGGGTCGAGCATGAAGCAGTTGACCCCTTGACCTGTGGAGAGCACCATCATGGTGGCACTGCCGTAGAGGGCATAACCGGCAGCAACAATGTGACGTCCAGACTGCAGCGCGTCCTTCTCATTGGGCTCATCATCTGTTGTCTGAGAGACAAACACGTGGATAGTTGTTACCAAACAAAACAGAAGAACAGTGAAACAGTAACTAACTACAGTAGAAACTGGCACACTAATCTGACAGACACTTTGTTTCAGTATAAGAACGAAACAAATGTGTGGAACTGTTACGGAACGTCCGAGACAGAATATAGAATGCCTTCGGAAAGTATTCAGACTCCTTTACTTTTTCCACATTCTGTAACGTTACAGCCTTATTCTAAATGGATACATTTGTAAAAAATCCTCAGCAATCTACAAAGAATACCCCATAATGACAAAGTGAAAACAGGTTTTTAGACATTTTTGCAAACTTGGATTCCACCTGTGGAAAATTCAATTGTTTGGACATGATTTGGAAAGGTACACACGTCTTTATAAAAGGTCCCACAGTTGACAGTGCATGTCAGAGCAAAAACCAAGCCATGAGGTCGAAGGAATTGTCCGTAAAGCTCAGAGACAGGATTGTGTGGAGGTACAGATCTGGGGAAGGGTACCGAAAACATTCTGCAGCATTGACGGTCCCCAAGAATTCAGTGGCCTCCATCATTCTTTCATGGAAGAAGTTTGGAACCACCAATACTCTTCCTAGAGCTGGCCGCCCGGCCAAATTGAGCAATCGGGGGAGAAGGGCCTTGGTCAGAGAGGTCACCAAGAAACCGATGGTCACTCTGACAGGGCTCTAGAGTTCCTCTGTGGAGATGGGATAAACTCTAGAAGGACAACCATCTCTGCAGCACTCCACCAATCATGCCTTTATGGTAGGAGTGGCCAGACAGAAGCTGCTTCTCAGTAAAAAGACACGACAGCCTGCTTGGAGTTTGCCAAAAGGCACCTAAAGACTCTCAGACCATGAGAAACAAGATTCTCTGGTCTGATGAAATCAAGATTGAGCTCTTTGGCCTGAATGCCAAGCGTCACGTCTGGATGAAACCATGCACCATCCCTACGGTGAAGTATGGTGGTGGCAGCATCATGCTGTGAGGATGTTTTTCAGTGGCAGGGACTGGGAGACTAGTCAGGATTGAGGCAAAGATGAATGGAGCAAAGTACAGAGAGAGGTCCTTGATGAAATCTTGCTCTAGAGCGCTCAGTACCTCAGACTGGGGCGAAGGTTCACCTTCCAACACAACAACGTCCCTAAGCACACAGCCAAGACAACGCAGGAGTGGCTTCAGGACAAGTTTCTGAATGTCCTTGAGTGGCCCAGCCAGAGCCCGATCGAACATGTCTGGAGAGACCTGAAAATAGCTGTGCAGCAAAGCTCCCCATCCAACCTGACAGAGCTTGAGATGATCTGCAGAGAAGAATGGGAGAAACTCCCCAAATATAGATGTGCCAAGCTTGTAGCATCATACCTAAGAAGACTCAAAGCTGTAATCACTGCCAATGTGCTTCAACAAAGTACTGAATACTTATGTAAATGTAATATTTCAGTTATTTTTTGTATAAATTAGCAAACATTTCTAAAAACATGTCTTTGCTTTGTCATTATGGGGTATTGTGTGTAGATTGATGAGGGAAAATAAACAATTTAATACATTTTAGGAAGCCCTGAAGCCCAAGGCAATTTCTTTTTTTCCATTTTTTATGTGCCTCTTGGAATTCTTGTTTGAACAACTTAGTATCTTGTTTGAACACAAGTCTTTCAAAGGAGAGTAATTGTTATTTTGTCTAATTAGGCCTCAATTGTTATACAGATCGTCAGACCGTGTAATGGTTGCTGCAGCCATTCATTCACTGATTCCATCCATTGATAGGATTGTTCATTGACAGTTCTTTGATAGCCTAAAATAGGGCTGTTTCTGAGTGCCATAGCATGTAAGTGGGGCTTTATACAAAATACATTATCGAAGCATTCATACAAAATGTTGTCAGTATTGCAAACAAACACGACAGACAGGCAGTCTATCGATTTCATATTCTTCTTAGCTGTTGAGTTATATGCAGCTATTTCCTCTCGCCACAATATCAGCATATATGGTATCAGGCAATGCAAAATTAACTTGCCTATTGTCAGACTCCTTTTACCGGTCTGGATACATGAACGTTCGGCTGCCCAGAGGTGGAATGCAGCAAGACACAGACATGCAGTCCAATTAGTGATTGAATGTTATTTTTTCATCTTAATTACAAACATTGGCTAAGCTGCACAGGAGACAGACAGGCAGTCAAGTAGTGTTATTTTACCAGGAACTAAGATATGGCAGCAACTATAAAGACTGGCCTACAACATCACACAAAATATTCCCAAAGTGTAGGGACTGCATCCTGCTTGTGCAAATGCAATAGACGTTAGACAGAGAAGGTTGTATCCTTCATAATATATAGTGCCCTCAGAAGGTTTTCATATCCTTTGACTTATTCCACAGTTGTGTTACAGCCTGAATTCAAAATTGACAAAATGTACACAATAAACCCCCCCTCCCTCCCTCCCGACAAATCTTCTTCAGGATGTCCCATCCGCAGGACGGTTGAGCTAATGTGGGCTAATGTCATAGCATGAAGTTGTAAGAAACAAAACAAAATCCCAGGACATAGATATATCTGTTATGGGCAGAAAGCTTAAATTCTTGTTAATCTAGCTGCACTGTCCATTTTACAGTAGCTATTACAGTGAAATAATACCATGCTATTGTTTGAGGAGAGTGCACAATTATTAACAAACCAATTAGGCACATTTGGTTAGTCTTGAAACAACATTTTAAATAGACATGTAAGATTTCACTGGATCACTCGAAAACTTTCCACATACAGTGCTGCCATCTAGTCGCCAAAGTATAAATTGCGCAGGGGCTAGAATAATTCATTATACCCTTTCTCTTGCATTTCAAAGATGGTACAAAAAAAAAAATACAATAAATTGTTTTTTTCTTTGTATGATCTTTTACCAGATGTAATGTGTTATATACTCCTACATTCATTTCACATTTCCACAAACGTCAAAGTGTTTCCTTTCAAATGGTATCAAGAATATGCATATCCCTGCTTCAGGTCTTGAGCTACAGGCAGATAGATTTGGGTATGTCATTTTAGGCAGAAATTGAAAAAAAGGGGCGGATCCTTAAGAGGCAAAAGTGAAAACCTGTTTTTAGAAATGTGCTCGAATGTATTGAAATTTAAATACAGAAGTCTAATTTACATAAGTATTCACACTCCTGAGGCAATACATGTTAGAACCACCTTTAGCTGCATTAGAACCACCTTTAGCACATTACACCTGTGAGTCTTTCTGGGTAAGTCTAAGAGCTTTGCACACCTGTACATTCTTTTAAATTCTTCATGCTCTGTCAAGTTGGTTGTGAATCATTGCTACACAGCCATTTAAGTCTGCCATAGATTTTCAAGACAATTTAAGTCAAATGTAACTAGGCCACTCGGGAACATTCAATGTCGTCTTGGGACCTTGTGTTTTAGGTTATTGTGCTGCTGAAAGGTGAGTGTCTCCCAGTGTCTGTTACAAAGCAGACTGAACCAGGTTTTCCTCTAGGATTTTGCATGTGCTTAGCTCTATTCCGCTTCTTTTTATTATATATATAAAAGTCCTTACCGATGACAAGCATACCTGTAACACGATGCAGCCACCACCATGCTTGAAAATATGAAGAGTGGTACTCAGTGATAATGTCGTGTTTGCCCCAAACCTAATGCTTTGTATTCAGGATATAATTAATTTCTTAGCCACATTTTTGGAGTTTTACTTTCTGACTGGGTGTATTGATACACCATCCAAAGTGTAATTCATAACTTCACCACGCTCAAAGAGATATTTAATGTTTGCTTTGTCTCCATTTTTTTTCATCTACCAATAGGTGCCCTTGCATTGGAAAACCTCTGGTCTTTGTTGTTGAATCTGTGTTTGAAATTCACTTCTCGACTGAGGGACCTTATAGGTAATTGTATGTGTGGGGTACAGTGATGTGGTAGCATTCAAAAATCATTTTAACACTATTATTGCACACAGAGTGAGTCCATGCAACTTAGTATGTTACTTGCTAAGCACATTTTTACTCCTGAACTTGAGACTTGCCATAACAAAGGAATTAAATACTTATTGACAAGACATTTCAGCTTTTCAATTTTAAGCTGATAAAACAGCACCATCATTACACAGGTGCACCTTGTGCTGGGGACAATAAAAGGCCACTAAAAATGTGCAGTTGTATCACACAACACCACAGATGTCTCAAGTTGAGGGAGCGTGCAATTGGCATCCTGACTGCAGGAATGTCCACCAGAGCTGTTGCCAGAGAATTTTACATGAATTTCTCTACCATAAGCCACCTCCAGTGTCATTTTAGAAAATTTGGCAGTATGTCCAACCGGCCTCACAACCGCAGACCATGTGTATGGCATTGTGTGGGCGAACAGTTTGCTGATGACAACATTGTGAACAGAGTGCCCCATGGTGGGTTTATGGTGTGGGCAGGCATAAGCAACAGACAACGAACACAATTGCATTTTATCAATGTCAATTTGAATGCACAGAGATACCGTGACGCGATCCTGAGGTCCATTGTCGTGCCATTCATCTGCCACCATCACCATGTCTCAGCATGATAATGCACTGCCCCATGTCACAAGGATCTGTACACAATTCTTGGAAGCTGAAACATGACCCAGTTCTTCCATGGCCTGCATACGAATCAAGCAGTGGCTGTCACCCATTGAGCACGCTTGGGATGCTCTGCATCAACAGTGTGTTCCAGTTCCCACCAATGTCGCACAGCCATTGAAGAGGAGTGGGACAGCATGGCACAAACAACAACCTGATTAACTCTATGCAAAGGAGATATGTTGCGCTGCATGAGGCAAATGGTGGTCACACCAGAGACGGACTGGTTTTCGGATCTGTGACCAACAGATGCATATCTGTTTTTCCAGTCATGTAAAAATCAATAGATTAGGGCCTAATGAATTTATTTCAATTGACTGTTTTTCTTATATGAACTGTAACTTAGTAAAATCGTTGAAATTGTTGTGTTTATATTCTACTTTCTAACATCAGGATGTGTCTTTTTTTTTTAAGCACTTCAACATGTATTAACAGATGTTTTTGGTAAGCAATACAAAGACTACTGTAAAATGTATTTTAATAGAAACATACATTGATTTATTAACTAAACTATAATAAATACATCTTAAATAATAAAGGCTAGTATCAGCTTCTTTTCATAAATAAAAGGGAATAAATCTCAAACTGCAGCAGTCAAGTGATTTGTTCACAGAAGCAGGCACCAACAAGTTTCACATGTGTATTGAGCATTTCCCACGCTCTCCACAAATTCAATATACTGTTTACAGAAAATATATAAATAATACATGAGCAAATCAGACTGACTATCAAGTCACCAAAAGTACAAACATGTTGTATGCACGGAAAGGGTACAGCCTGGTGGTCGTCGTAATGTCATCCATTTAACATGACATTACCTTGAACGCATCCATTAATATAACTAACTTTCACTCGTTTCCAATGGGCACAATATTGATGTTTACCTCACCTGTATGCTTGTTATTTCCGCAATTTTTGCACAGTGAAGTACTACCCAAACCAGATCAAACCAGACAGACGTATCTGGTTTCAAGTGGCCAAGTCACGTCATGTGATCTAGTGGATAAACTCGAAATCAGACAAGATCATATTACATCCGTGAAAAGGTTACGACTTCAGCTTTCTCCTCATATGTATGTATATCATTCCTGTAAGACAAAACATGTAGTCATGGAACGTTGCACAAGCCCTGCGCTTTTAAAATGGCTGTGTTCCTATGGGATTTTAACCATGTATAGAGCGCCACCATCACGTAAAAGATATGCCTCCCCCAAAATTCCCTACAAAAAAAATATTATTTTTGGAATGGCAATTGGTGACATATGCAGAGTTATTCCAAGAAGGAAAGAAAGGAAGGCTCCCAACCACTTGTGTATCTTACATAGTTATTCTCATTTTGCTCTTTTGTAGCTTTGGCAACTGTGTGTGTTTTCTATCCCTGCTCGCTCCTCTCCCTGCAGGCTTTACAGACGCTCCCCAGCCCTTGGCTACAACCCCTTCTAATTTAGTGTACCATGCATGCACAACCCATGTCGAATTATTGTTCTTCAGCAGCGTTTGGAACTGCTGGTCAAATCAAATCAAATTTATTTATATAGCCCTTCGTACATCAGCTGATATCTCAAAGTGCTGTACAGAAACCCAGCCTAAAACCCCAAACAGCAAGCAATGCAGGTGTAGAAGCACGGTGGCTAGGAAAAACTCCCTAGAAAGGCCAAAACCTAGGAAGAAACCTAGAGAGGAACCAGGCTATGTGGGGTGGCCAGTCCTCTTCTGGCTGTGCCGGGTGGAGATTATAACAGAACATGGCCAAGATGTTCAAATGTTCATAAATGACCAGCATGGTCGTATAATAATAAGGCAGAACAGTTGAAACTGGAGCAGCAGCACGGTCAGGTGGACTGGGGACAGCAAGGAGTCATCATGTCAGGTAGTCCTGGGGCATGGTCCTAGGGCTCAGGTCCTCCTCCGAGAGAGAGAGAATTAGAGAACGCACACTTAGATTCACACAGGACACCGAATAGGACAGGAGAGGTACTCCAGATATAACAAACTGACCCTAGCCCCCCAACACATTAACTACTGCAGCATAAATACTGGAGGCTGAGACAGGAGGGGTCAGGAGACACTGTGGCCCCATCCGAGGACACCCCCAGACAGGGCCAAACAGGAAGGATATAACCCCACCCACTTTGCCAAAGCACAGCCCCCACACCACTAGAGGGATATCTTCAACCACCAACTTACCATCCTGAGACAAGGCCGAGTATAGCCCACAAAGATCTCCGCCATGGCACAACCCAAGGGGGGGGCGCCAACCCAGACAGGATGACCACATCAGTGAATCAACCCACTCAGGTGACGCACCCCCTCCAGGGACGGCATGAGAGAGCCCCAGTAAGCCAGTGACTCAGCCCCTGTAATAGGGTTAGAGGCAGAGAATCCCAGTGGGAAGAGGAGAACCGGCCAGGCAGAGACAGCAAGGGCGGTTCGTTGCTCCAGAGCCTTTCCGTTCACCTTCCCACTCCTTACTTACTTACCCTACATTGTTCATCTCATATGCATACGTTGATACTGTACTCTATATCATCGACTGCATCCTTATGTAATACATGTATCACTAGCCACTTTAACTATGCCACTTGGTTTACATACTTATCTCATATGTATATACTGTACTCGATATCATCTACTGTATCTTGCCTATGCTGCTCTGTACCATCACTCATTCATATATCCTTATGTACATATTCTTTATCCCCTTACACTGTGTATGACAGTAGTTTTTTTTTGGAATTGTTAGTTAGATTACTTGCTCGTTATTACTGCATTGTCGGAACTAGAAGCACAAGCATTTCGCTACACTCGCATTAACATCTGCTAACCATGTGTATGTGACAAATAAAATTTGATTTGATTTGATTTGATTTGGCCAGACTACACTCAATCATATGACCCACTGAAGAGATAAGTCTTCAGTAAGGACTTAAAGGTTGAGACCGAGTTTGCGTCTCTGACATGGGTAGGCAGACCGTTCCATAAAAATGGAGCTCTATAGGAGAAAGCCCTGCCTCCAGCTGTTCCCAGTGGGAAGAGGAGAACCGGCCAGGCAGAGACAGCAAGGGCGGTTCGTTGCTCCAGAGCCTTTCCGTTCACCTTCCCACTCCTGGGCCAGACTACACTCAATCATATGACCCACTGAAGAGATAAGTCTTCAGTAAGGACTTAAAGGTTGAGACCGAGTTTGCGTCTCTGACATGGGTAGGCAGACCGTTCCATAAAAATGGAGCTCTATAGGAGAAAGCCCTGCCTCCAGCTGTTTGCTTAGAAATTCTAGGGACAATTAGGAGGCCTGCGTCTTGTGACCGTAGCGTACGTGTAGGTATGTACGGCAGGACCAAATCAGAGAGATAGTTAGGAGCAAGCCCATGTAATGCTTTGTAGGTTAGCAGTAAAACCTTGAAATCAGCCCTTGCTTTGACAGGAAGCCAGTGTAGAGAGGCTAGCACTGGAGTAATATGATCAAATTTTTTGGTTCTAGTCAGGATTCTAGCAGCCGTATTTAGCACCAACTGAAGTTTATTTAGTGCTTTATCCGGGTAGCCGGGAAGTAGAGCATTGCAGTAGTCTAACATAGAAGTGACAAAAGCATGGATAAATTTTTCTGCATCATTTTTGGACAGAAAGTTTCTGATTTTTGCAATGTTACGTAGATGGAAAAAAGCTGTCCTTGAAATGGTCTTGATATGTTCTTCAAAAGAGAGATCAGGGTCCAGAGTAACGCCGAGGTCCTTCACAGTTTTATTTGAGACGACTGTATAACCATTAAGATTAATTGTCAGATTCAACAGAAGATCTCTTTGTTTCTTGGGACCTAGAACAAGCATCTCTGTTTTGTCCGAGTTTAAAAGTAGAAAGTTTGCAGCCATCCACTTCCTCATGTCTGAAACACATGCTTCTAGCAAGGGCAATTTTGGGGCTTCACCATTTTTCATTGAAATGTACAGCTGTGTGTCATCCGCATAGCAGTGAAAGTTAACATTATGTTTTCGAATAACATCCCCAAGAGGTAAAATATATAGTGAAAACAATAGTGGTCCCAAAACGGAACCTTGAGGAACACTGAAATTTACAGTTGATTTGTCAGAGGACAAACCATTCACAGAGACAAACTGATATCTTTCCGACAGATAAGATCTAAACCAGGCCAGAACTTGTCCGTGTAGACCAATTTGGGTTTCCAATCTCTCCAAAAGAATGTGGTGATCGATGGTATCAAAAGCAGCACTAAGGTCTAGGAGCACGAGGACAGATGCAGAGCCTCGGTCCGATGCCATTAAAATGTCATTTACCACCTTCACAAGTGCCGTCTCAGTGCTATGATGGGGTCTAAAACCAGACTGAAGCATTTCGTATACATTGTTTGTCTTCAGGAAGGCAGTAAGTTGCTGCGCAACAGCCTTTTCTAAAAATTTTGAGAGGAATGGAAGATTCGATATAGGCCGATAGTTTTTTATATTTTCTGGGTCAAGGTTTGGCTTTTTCAAGAGAGGCTTTATTACTGCCACTTTTAGTGAGTTTGGTACACATCCGGTGGATAGAGAGCCGTTTATTATGTTCAACATAGGAGAGCCAAGCACAGGAAGCAGCTCTTTCAGTAGTTTAGTTGGAATAGGGAATAGGACCACTATTGGTCTGTGGTCAAGAACCCAGAGTTCATCTCAGCCTATACTGTCCTTAAGTCCCTCGACTTTTTGGCTCTGACGTTGACATGGATCACCCCAGAGAACACTGCTACTCCAGCTGCTCTCTTCACCGGACTGTTCTCTCTCAGTCTGAGAGCATTGGTTCATTGCCGTGGTGGCACAGTGCTGCTGATTTCTCCTAAATGGAGATTCTCTTTACTCCCTCACCTGTCCTTTTCCTTATTTGAATTCCATGCGGTTACTGTCACTTGACAACAATGTTAAGCTTGAGTGGACATCTATCGCCCACCAGGTTCCCTTGGAGAGTTCATCAATAAGCTTCACACCTTGATAAGCTAATTTCCTGACGTTGGCTCAGCGCTCTTTGTACTGTGCAACTTCAACCTCCTGACGTCTGCCTTCGATTAATTTCTTTCCCTCCTTGCCTCTTTTGACCTCACCCTTTCGACTCACAAGGCAGGCAATACGCTTGACCTCACCCTTTCGACTCACAAGGCAGGCAATACGCTTGACCTCACCCTTTCCATTCACAAGGCAGGCAATACGCTTGACCTCACCCTTTCCACTCACAAGGCAGGCAATATGCTTGACCTCACCCTTTCCACTCACAAGGCAGGCAATATGCTTGACCTCATCTTTACTTGAGGCTGTTCGCCTACTAATCTCATCCGCCATCATAATCTTCTCTCTTCTCTCTCCCTTTTGTTAAATCTCTCCCTTCTGGTTCTACCTCGTCAAGCCTACCATCCTCCCTTTCCACCGCCTATAACTCGCACTTCCCCCTTTCCTCCGTGCAACCTTAAAGAACAGGGCTGCAGTCAGCTGAGGAAACCTAAACTAAACTTCCGGAAGACCTATCATCCTTCTCTTCCTCTGATAGAAAGTGGCTTTAGCAGCAGATACAATCTAAATTTCAAGCTTCTGCCTCCAACCCTAGGAAACTCTTCACCTTCTCCTCCCTCCTTAATCCTACCCCCCCCACTCTGCCGACAACTTTGTCAACCACTGTCGTCAACCTTCTTTTCATCCGCTCTTTATTCACTCAGCCTACTGAAATCAACTGGTCCCACTCATACATAACTACCCTACGCCTTGACCTTTTTCTCCCCTCTCACGTCAGAAGAAATCTTACGACTAGTGAGGTCCGGTTGCCCGACAACCTGCACGCTCGACCCCAACCCCTCCTTCAGACCATCTCTGGAGACCTTCCATTCCGCACGTCACTCATCAACTCATCTCTGACCACTGGCTGCATCCCCCGACTTCAAAATGGCCTGAGTCACTCCCCTCCTCAAGAAACAAAACACTCAACCCCTCTGATGTCAAACCCCCACACAAAAAATAATTTTGTGAACTAACACTTGCACTTGACTCTTTTCCCTCTTTCTAGCTCTGACTTCGCTGAGTTACTTCATTGAGATGAATGCACTAACTAAGTAACTTTGGATAAGAGCGTCTGATAAATGACTCCAATGTAAATGTATTTCTGATATTTTAGCGTATTTACATTATGGTGATTCTATTCCAAGGAAAACTCTAATACATTTGACAGTAGCCTATGTAGTGCCTACCTAAAACATTTGTTTATATATTTGAAGTCCTTCCAAGTAGAAACTACATATCCTAATGTTAGAAAGTAGAGTATACCGTGCCTTGAGCCCTTGACTTTTTCCAGATTTAAAATTCCAGCCTTATTGTAAAATAATAAAATGTATTAAAAACTCCGCAATCTACCCCATAATGACAAAGCAACATTTTTTTAAATAAAAACTGAAATACCTTTATTTACATAAGTATTCAGACCCTTTGCTGTGAGACAAAAAAAAAGCTCAGGTGCATCCTGTTTACATTGATCATCCTTGAGATGTTTCTACAACTTGGAGTCCACCTGTGGTAAATTCAATTAATTGGACATGATTTGAAAAAGGCACACACACGTCTATATAAAAAGGTCCCACAGTTGACAGTGCATGTAAGAGCAAAAACCAAGCCATGAGGTCAAAAGGAATTGTCCGTCATTCTTAAATGGATGAGGTTTGGAACCACCAAGACTCTTCCTAGAGCTGTCTGCCCGGCCAAACTGAGCAATCGGGGGAGAAGGGCCTTGGTCAGGGAGGTGACCAAGAACCCGCTGGTCACTAACAGAGCTCTAGAGTTCCTCTGTGGAGATGGTTGTCATTCTGGAAGGTTCCCCCATCTGAGGCACTCCACCAATCAGGCCTTTATGGTAGAGTGGCCAGACTGAAGCCCCTCGTTAAAAAACAAAAAGGTACATGACAGCCCGCTTGGAGTTTGCCAAAAGGCACCTAAAAGACTATCAGACAATTAGAAACAAGATTCTCTGGTCTGATGAAACCGAAATTGAACTCGACTGAATGCCAAGCATCACATCTGGAGGAAACCTGGCACCATCCCTACGGTGAAGCATGGTGGTGGCAGAATCAAGCTGTGGGGATGTTTTTCAGTGGCAGGGACTGGGAGACTAGTCAGGATCGAGGCAAAGATGAACGGAGCAAAGTACAGAGAGATCCTTGATGAAAAGTTGCTCCAGAGTGCTCAGGACCTCAGACTGGGCCGAAGGTTCACCTTCCAACAGAACAACGACCTTAAGCACACAGCCAAGACAACAAGCTTAAGAGGATCTGCAGAGAAGAATGGGAGAAGCTCCCCAAATACATGTGTGCCAAGCTTGTAGCGTCATACCCAAGACACATTGCTGTAATGGCTGCCAAAGGTGCTTCAAAGTACTGAGTAAAGGGTCTGAATACTTAAGTTTGTTTTTTTATTTTTTGTAAATTAGCAAACATTTCTAAAAACCTGTTTTGCTTTGTCATTGTGTAGATTGAGGAAAATAAATTTAAGACATTTTAGAATAAGGCCGTAAAGTAAAAAAAATTGGAAAAAGTTAAGGGGTCTGATTTACCTTCTGAAGGCACTGTAAACCAGTGGTGGAAAAAGTACCCAATTGTCATACTTGAGTAAAATAAACGAAACCTTAATAGAAAATGACTCAAGTAAAAGTGAAAGTCACCCAGCAAAATTCTACTTGAGTAAAAGTCTAAGCATTTGGTTTGAAATATACTTAAGTATCGAAAGTAAAAATGTCAAATTCCTTATATTAGGCAAACCAGACGGCATAATTTTCTTGTATTTATTTATGGATAGCCAGGGGCTCCAACACACCATTTACAAACGAAGCATGTCTTTAGTGAGTCCGCCAGATCAGATGCAGTAGGGATGTTCTCTTAATAAGTGTGTGAATTAGACAATTTTCCTGTCCTGCTAAGCATTCAAAATGTAACGAGTAAATATATAAAAATATAAATAGGAAAGTAAAGTACAGATACCCCCAAAAACTACTTTAAAGTATGTTTTACTTAAGTACTTACACCACTGCTGTAAACTAGATATAGGCTACTGTGGATAGGGTCCCAGTAAGAAGTGATAAAGAAGAGTGATAAAGGAAACAAAAAATGCTCGGCAGAACAAGCCCAGACCTTGTGGCTGAGCAGTACCAGAGCAAAATTGGAGCAGGAGAGGGATCTGCTCGAATTACGCTCTGCTCCTCACTTAAAAGTTATGGCATTCAGAAGCAGCCCTGCTTTAGGTTATCAAAGAACAGTCAATGAATAATCATGGAATCAGTGATGTGTTGTGAAATCTGTTGAGAATGTATTGTGTGTTTAAAGTTGTATAACTGCTAATGGGGTATCCATAATAAATACAAATGAACAGCTGCAGCAACCATTACACGGTCTGACAAGCTGTGTAACAAGTTATGCTTAGAGAAAAGACCAAATAAATCAAATCAAAAGTTTGTCACGTGCGCCGAATACAAACTTAGTGAAATGCTTACTTACAGGCTCTAACCAACAGTTTAAAAAAAAGGTATTATGTGAACAATAAGTAAAGAAATAAAAAGTTAAAAAGACAGTGAAAAATAAACAATAGCGAGGCTATAACAATAGCGAGGCTGCATACAGTCACCGGTTAGTCGGGCTGATTGAGGTAGTACTACATGTAGATATGTAGTGCCTTGCGTTTGGAGGCCGAGCAATTGCCGTTCCAGGCAGTGATGCAACCAGTCAGGATGCTTTCAATGTTTCAGCTGTAGAAACTTTTGAAGATCTGAGGACCCATTCCAAAATCTTTTCATTTCCCTGAGGGGGAATAGGCTTTGTCGTGCCCTCTTCACGACTGTCTTTGTGTGTTTGGACCATTCTAGTTTGTTGGTGATGTGGACACCAAGGAACTTGAAGTTCTCAACCTGCTCCACTATAGCCCCGTCAATGAGAATGGGGTTGTGCTCGGTCCTCCTTTTCCTGTAGTCCACAATCATCTCCTTAGTCTTGGTTACGTTGAGGGATAGGTTGTTATTCTGGCACCCCCCCGGCCAGGTCTCTGATCTCCTCCCTATAGGCTGTCTCGTCATTGTCGGTGATCAGGCCTAACACTGTTGTGTCATCTGCAAACTTACTGATGGTGTTGGAGTCGTGCCTAGCCATGCAGTTGTGGGTGAACAGGGAGTACAGGAGAGGACTGAGCACGCACCCCTGGGGGGCTCCAGTGTTGAGGATCAGCGTGGCAGGTGTTGTTACCTACCCTCACCACCTGGGGGCGGCCCGTCAGGAAGTCCAGGATCCAGTTGCAGAGGGATGCATTTTGTCCCAGGGTCCTTAGCTTAGTGATGAGCTTTGAGGGTACTATGGTGTTGAGCACTGAGCTGTAGTCAATGAATAGCATTCTCACATAGGTGTTCCTTTTGTCCAGGTGGGAAAGGGCAGTGTGGAGTGCAATAGAGGTTGCATCATCTGTAGATCTGTTTGGGCTGTATGCAAATTGGAGTGGGTCTAGGGTTTCTGGGATAATGGTGTTGATGTGAGCCATGACCAGCCTTTCAAAGTATTTCATGGCTACGGACGTGAGTGCCTCGGGTCTGTGGTCATTTAGGCAGGTTGCCTTCGTGTTCTTGAGCACAGGGACTATGGTGGTCTGCTTGAAACATGTTGGTATTACAGACTCAATCAGGGACATGTTGAAAATGTCAGTGAAGACACCTGCCAGTTGGTCAGCAAATGCCCAGAGCACACATCCTGGTAATCCATCTGGCTCCGCAACCTTGTGAATGTTGGCCTGTTTAAAAGGTGTTACTCACGTTGGCTACGGAGAGCGTGATCACTGTCGTAAGGAAAAGCTGATGCTCTCATGCATGCCTCCGTGTTGCTTGCCTCGAAGCGAGCTTAGAAGTGATTTAGCTTGTCTGGTAGGCTCGTGTCACTGGGTAGCTCACGGCTGTGCTTCCCTTTGTAGTCTAATAGTATGCAAGCCCTGCCACACAAGACGAGCGTTGGAGCCAGTGTAGTACTGACGCTTAGCCCTGTATTGACGCTTTGCCTGTTTGATGGTTCGTCGCAGGGCATAGCAGGATTTCTTATAAACCTCCGGGTTAGAGTCCCGCACCTTGAAAGCGGCGGGTCTACCCTTTAGCTCAATGCGAATGTTGCCTGTAATCCATGGGTTCTGGTTGGGGTATGTACGTACAGTCACTGTGGGGACGACATCCTCAATGCACTTATTGATAAAGCCAGTGACTGATGTGGTGTACTCCTCAATGCCATCGGAAGAATCTCGAACATGTTCCAGTCTGATAGCAAAGCAGTCCTGTAGTTTAGCATCTGCTTCATCTGACCATTTTTTTTAATAGACCTAGTCACTGGTGCTTCCTGCTTTAATTTTTGCTTGTAAGCAGGAATCAGGAGGATAGAGTTGTGGTTGGATTTACCAAATGGAGGGCGATGGAGAGCTTTGTACAAGTCTCTTTGTGTGGATTACAGGTGAGCTAGAATTTTTACCCCCTCTGGTTGCACATTAACCTCACTAGTGTACGCTAGCGTCCCACCTGGCCAACATCCAGTGAAATTGCAGAGCGCCAAATTCAAAAACAGAAATGCTCATGATAAAAATTCATAAATCATACAAGTGTTATACATCGGTTTAAAGATGAACTTCTTGTTAATCCAACCACAGTGTCATATTTCAAAAAGGCTTTACCATGCGATTATCTCAAATCAAATTTTATTTGTCACATACACATAGTTAGCAGATGTTAATGCGAGAGTAGCGAAATGCTTGTGCTTCTAGTTGACAATGCAGTAATAACCAACGAGTAATCTAACCTAACAATTTCACAACTACTACCTTATACACACACAAGTGTAAAGGAATGAAGAACATGTACATAAAGATATATGAATGAGTGATGGTACAGAACGGCATAGGCGAGAAGCAGTAGATGGTATAGAGTACAGTATATACATATGAGATGAGTAATGTAGGGTATATAAACATAAAGTGGCATAGTTTCAAGTGGCTAGTGATACATGTATTACATAAAGATGGCAAGATGCAGTAGATGATAGAGTACAGTATATACGTATACATATGAGATGAGTAATGTAGGGTATGTAAACATCATATTAAGTGGCATTGTTTTAAAGTGGCTAGTGATACATTTTTACATCAATTTCAATTATTAAAGTGGCTGGAGTTGAGTCAGTATGTTGGCAGCAGCCACTCAATGTTAGTGGTGGCTGTTTAACAGTCTGATGGCCTTGAAATAGAAGCTGTTTTTCAGTCTCTCGGTCCCTGCTTTGATGCACCTGTACTGACCTCGCCTTCTGGATGATAGCGGGGTGAACAGGCAGTAGCTCGGGTGGTTGTTGTCCTTGATGATCTTTATGGCCTTCCTGTAACATCGGGTGGTGTAGGTGTCCTGGAGGGCAGGTAGTTTGCCCCCGGTGATGCGTTGTGCAGACCTCACTACCCTCTGGAGAGCCTTATGGTTGTGGGCGGAGCAGTGGCCGTACCAGGCGGTGATACAGCCCGACAGGATACTCTCGATTGTGCATCTGTAGAAGTTTGTGAGTGCTTTTGGTGACAAGCCAAATTTCTTCAGCCTCCTGAGGTTGAAGAGGCGCTGCTGCGCCTTCTTCACAACGCTGTCTGTGTGGGTGGACCAATTCAGTTTGTCTGTGATGTGTACGCCGAGGAATTTAAAACTTACTACCCTGTCCACTACTGTCCCGTCAATGTGGATAGGGGGGTGCTCCCTCTGCTGTTTCCTGAAGTCCACAATCATCTCCTTTGTTTTGTTGACGTTGAGTGCGAGGTTATTTTCCTGACACCACACTCCGAGGGCCCTCGCCTCCTCCCTGTAGGCAGTCTCGTATTTGTTAGTAATCAAGCCTAGCACTGTAGTGTCGTCCGCAAACTGAGAACAGCGCCCAGCAGACAAATCATTACAAACAGTTACCAGCCAAGTAGAGGAGTTACACAAGTCAGAAATAGCGATAAAATGTATCACTTACCTTTGATGATCTTCATATGGTTGCACTCACAAGACTCCCATTTACTCAATAAACGTTTGTTTTGTTCAATAAAGTCCCTGTTTATATCCAAAAACCTCTTTTGTTAGAGCGTTTTGTTCAGTAATCCACAGGCTCAAACAGTCACAACAGGCAGACGAAAAATCCAAATAGTATCTGTAAAGTTCGTAGAAACAAGTCCAACGATGTTTATAATCAATCCTTAGGTTGTTTTTAGCTTAATCGATAATATTTCAACCGGACAATAACGTTGTCAATATAAAAGGTAAACAAGAAAGGCTCACTCTCTGTCGCGCGCATGAAAAACCTCGGACACTGTAGGGTCCACTCATTCAGTGGTCTACTCTCTCATTTTTCAGAATACAAGCCTGAAATAATTCTTAAAGACTGTTGACATCTAGTGGAAGCAATAGGAAGTGCAATTTGAGTCCTAAGTCAATGGATACTGTAATGGCATTCAATAGAATAACTACAAACAAAAAAGATTCTCAGGTTTTCGCCAAATCAGTTGTGTTATACTGACAGACATTATGTTAACAGTTTTGGAAACTATAGACTGACTATCTTCTATTCAAATCTACCAATTATATGCATATCCTAGCTTCTGGGCCTGAGTAGCAGGTAGTTTACTTTGGGCAAGCTTTTCATCCAGAGGTGAAAATAGTGCCCCTACCCTAGTGAAGTTAAACATGTTGATGGAAATTAGGTAGAACTGATTTAAGTTTCCCTGCATTAAAGTCTCTGGCCACTAGGAGCGCCACCTCTGGGTGAGTGGTTTCCTGTTTGCTTATTTCCTTATACAGCTGATTCAAATGAGATCACCTGTTCAAACGACTTAGTAACTTGTTTGAACAACAATATTTCATTTGAACAACTTAGTACATTTTTTTTTGCCTTGGGCCTAAGGGCTTTGTAGAGGAATAATAACAAAAGAGTCACCAACCTTTCTGTAGATGGCAAAAATGGTTCCAATTGATACAAGACAGTCAATGTTTGACGAGCCATCCAGTGGGTCGAAGCACACAATATATTTTCCCTGTGAAACAAGAGGACGTTGTCACATTGATGTTGCAAGACATATCTCAACTTCAATCTGGGCCACACACACCCCTACCCGTTTCTCTGGCTCCACAATGAGGGCCCTCTCGTTCTCCTCTGACACCAGGACACAGGAGGTGAAAGAGGACTTGATCATGTTGATGACCAAGTCATTGGACAGAACATCCAGCTTCTTCACCTGGTCACCGGTCACATTGGTGCTCCCAGCAATGCCATAGCTGGAGGGGAGGGAGAGGAGAGGAGAGAGAAAGAAGGAAGGGATAGAGAGATGGGAAGGGGGCAGACATGTGAGTAGTAATATCACCATAGTAGGCCTATTTCTGTCACAATTGGAAGGAGGGAGGGACAAGGGTGTAGTGTTTCTAGGGTTGCTCTGTGATAGTGGGCATGCAGTGTCTGGTTCAACTCACAGGGCAGAGAGTGATACCATCTTTTGGCCTTCATTGACTGTCAGTCATCAAGGAAATTCCGGACAATGGAGGACTACAAAGAAATTCCTAATAAATAGGTAATAGGCCTATACTTCCTCCTAATGAAGACAATAGACATGTCTCAAGAGGAAATTAATGAGTAGCCTATTGCATTACAATAGCTCAGGCTTGCATTTATGAAAACAACATTGAGTCCAAAGAAAGAATCGGATGGACATTGACCCGAGTCGAAGTTGACAACAGTATTACCTGATTAGCAGGACTGTCAGACTCATGCATAATATCCGACTAGGTAAATATTTGATTTAGTCTCCCTACCCGGCATATGGTTGGTTGGTTGGTTGGACGGTCCCTGCTATTGATATAATCATTCACTTATTGCCAGTGCTTTGTGATTACCATACAGCACAGAGGGGATAAGAATCCACAACTCACATTTTCTGCAGCATCATGATGCGACAAAAATGATCACTGACAGACCATATCACTAGCTAGTTTTCCATCCAATTTGTGACAGATTTTTATGCGAATATTCAAAAACCTCAGACGTTATTTCCATTAAAACAAACTGTTTAAAATGCTGCGCGTGATGACGTAATGCACATACAAATAACTTTGCCTTTAAATTCCCATGTACCAAAAATAAAAATATAAGTTAAATGGGTGTTCATCACATTTTAAACTCTACTGATGGTTGTCACAAAAACTGTTTAATTATATAGAAAGTGTGCCCATTCTGGTGTTGGCTCATGTGTTTTAACCAACAGCTCGCTGATACAGTGTAGGTAGGCTACCTACATTATGAGATTATTATAGAGAAGAGCATTATTATTTTTATTTGTAAAACGGCAGCCAAGCACTCACCATCATGCCACCAGAATAAGACCCTCTATTGGAAAGGAGCATCAAGCTCATCCCCTTTTCCATTCACCGCCCTGTGAAGTTAAATCAACTGCATGCTTTCCCGAGTTGTCGTGGGAGGACCACAACATATCACGTGACTCCACATTTATTTAGATATAATAACCATCCTATCAATATTTGCACATTAAGGAGTTTACCACTATTTTTGGGTAGCTTACATGGCAATTCAACCGCAATATGTATTTTATGTACACTACGTCATCACGGACAGCCTTTTATCCGCAACAAGTCAATTTGATGGAAAAAAAATGTAAAAATCCATGTGGCTTTTTAAATATTCTCATGTTAATCTGTCGCCATTTTACATAGTCATTTTATGTACATATATTTTCCTACTTTACCCTGTGAGGACCGAACCAACAACCCTGGGGTTACACGCGCCATGCGCTACCAACTGAGCAACACAGGACCAATTGAATGGACACCAAGACTTTCACATGCATACACAGAAACTTACAGGTTGGCAATCCCAGCTTTTCTGACAGCGGTGGAGATAGCTTTAACGGCTGTGCAGATAGAGTTGAGGAGGGTGGTCAGTTCTCCCGTTCCCTTCGCCTTCCTTCCCTCCTCCTGCACGAATCTCGTGAGGGTAACGACATTAGTATCGAACGCGCATCGTTCGGACATGGTGACGAACTGTACTGGTTCTTTGAGCTTGTTTGCCGCGCGACGTATTCCTGCTGATTTGGGGACCAGGACAGATTAGTTCCTCAAAGCCTCACCCTAAAGTTAAAATAGAACTAAAGAGTTGAGAGGATGTGCAGGTGTTTGAACTAAAGGGTGTGCAGATGTTTGAACCAATCACAGTTGGCCTTTCACCGGGAGGGGCGTGATTGAGCACTGGCTGAGAAGTATAAACAGGTTAGCAAAAATGTTGACCTGGTTCCAAACTGTCCATTTACTCCACCCATTCTCTCCCTAACCCGTTTGGGGGGGATTTCACATCTGAAAGGACTGGTAAGCAATATGTTGATGGATGCACCTGGCCAATGGCCATTCAATATGTTTGCTTTCACCTATCCACATTTGGCATTTGGCTTTCAGATTAGTGAACAATTAAGTAGTAAAGGGATGATGCTGGCTGAAATGGAACTAGACTTGTCAGCATGCTATATAGGCCATCCATTGGATAGGCCTACATGATCCATAAATAGATCAAATGGAGAATGCAGATAGTGTGCAGTTAGATCAATTTTGAATGAGAGAACTAGTTTTAGTGCAAGCCACAAATTACATTTACGTGGGATTATGTACTGTAGGCCTAGCCTACAATACAATGACAGGCTATGAATCCAATACTTGTACAAATGTTATGAGAGAAACCATTCTGTAGTTGGTTTCAGATATTCAGTGTCTCTGGTGTCTGGTGGGGTCTTATGTCATTTAGTGTTGGGAAACCAGTCTGACAAGTGATGAAATGTACCAGAGATACTCCACAGAAACCAGGTGCAAAATTTGTCTTGATGAAATTACATAGAGATCAGCATATTGGTATAATAGCCTAGATTATCATAAATCATTTATTATTGAAAATATGAATCTATAATATCAATAACTACTTTATGAGCTGCTGGCTATCAGCCCTGTAAGGTAAGCATGCATTCTGTGCATGTTCCTGAGAAAAGCTGAGTCTAAAGTACAGGTCATAGGTCAATCCAATGTGTTCTTTTTGTCACTGCTCCACTTTTTAAAGATGTTTATCCTTGTGTGTCTGAAATGGTACCCTAATTCCTACATAGTGCTCTACTTTTGAGCTGTATGGGCCATGATCAAAAGTAGTGTACTATATAGGG
Organism: Oncorhynchus tshawytscha; assembly: GCF_018296145.1. Lineage (NCBI taxonomy): Eukaryota > Metazoa > Chordata > Actinopteri > Salmoniformes > Salmonidae > Oncorhynchus > Oncorhynchus tshawytscha. The sequence continues at coordinate 15,686,019 of NC_056437.1, forward strand.
AATAGGTTGCCATTTCAATTCAGACACAAACCCTGTGTGTGAAAAGCAATGATGAAAGCTAATGACTAACACAGTCAGGTAAGATCAGTTTATTTGGGTAGGGTTACATGGTTTTATTACGCAAGTTTGGAAAAAATGTCTGAGAGGGGCTTTCGCAACAAGAATTGGCTCTCAGCAGGTGACGGCTGAGAGCCAATAGCGTGCCAGGATCAAAGACCAGATTCTAGTGGAGTATCTGAACTGTTTTCAAACCTCCTTTGTGTTGCTTTTTCTGTTGTTACAAAGCCTTCAGAATAAATACATTCTTGTGTAGTTTTGAGTTTCATGAAAAGGGTTGTACAGCAAGAGCAAGAATGTACGAGCAGGAATGCTGGGGTGAAACCTTTTTTTCAATGATAGAAAGTCAATCTATTAAATAAACCTTAAAAATACAATCTTAAATCCATTTTAAACTCTTTCCTGAATAGTCTTTTTAGGATCTTAAGTGACACATTTGGTGAAGGCCTATCAATATACATTCCCACATTAGGCCACAAAATGTCCCTCAGGACTTTGTTATCACTGAAGTTCTATAGCCAAATAACTTGTCATACATCCCAAACCACCACCTCGCCCCTACCAACTCGCTCGGAGGCATGACCAAAATATGAGAGTGACTATGGAATGAGATTAGATTAGTTTTTTAAAATATATTAGCATACCTTATGGATGACCGTGCCACATGGTCACCGGCAATAATAATAATACTAGGTTAACAGGTCAATATTCTTGTTTCCTCACTGCTCTTTATTCTTTCAGCCACATCAAAAAAAAAAAAAAAAAAAAAAAACTTCATTTTTTTTTCAGCCACATGAACTGAGAGACTGGCCGATGAAAATCTGGAGAAACACATTCAATAAGGCTGATAAATAAGACCAAAAAAACACAATACAATATCTCTTATCACATTTTTTTTATTTGAAATTCCTTTGTTGATAGCATTATACTTATAAAAGAATCAAAATTTCAAACTTACAAACACCTAAGTCTAAGACTTAAACCAGGCAGAAGAGTGGAGTTTATTTGGGAATCATTTTCAAATCGCTTTCTATTGGCCTCTAGAGAGTTGTTTTAAGGAGCCGGGATATTCACTGATAACAAAACTCTTGGTCAAGACTAGGCCTCTGGGGAGGATTGAGGTCACAGGGCCAAGACAATTGGCCTGGTCCCAGATCTCTTTGTGCTGTCTTTCCAACAGGACAAGACAGCACAAACAGATCTGGTACCAGGGTATACGACAATGGAATATGCTCAGGCATGACCAAGTCCCCATGGTCTGATTCATCTCCTGTGTTTGCTCTCATGTCTATATTGTGTGATGACATTGTGTGGGGCTGGTACACACTGAGAATCAAAGCTCTGAGAGAGGGAGAGAGAAGGAAGCTTATATCAATGGCTGATGTTTCTGTTTGTGGATGTTATTGCAAAATGAGCTCAAATAATAAAATCTTAAGTTTGAAATGTGAAATGTGAATTTTATTTTACTCTAGTAGTCCTAATTTAAACCACTGAGGACACTGATTATAACACCCATGAAGACAAGTTGATTAGATTTTTGTTGGGGAAGTGGGTAGACATGGAAACAGACCACATACATACAGTATTGCCACTGTGTACAAACGCACACACCACATACAGTACATTCCAAACACATCTGGAGAAACGGTCTCTCTTTCAGTTTTTCTCTGTATGCTTAGAGACCGTCGACAACGCCATGCTGCATGCTGAACTCCTGGAAGTCCCCAGGGATGGTATCTGTGTAGGTTAGAGGTCAGAGGTTAAGGGTCAAAGTCAAGTTCTACCAAGAGTCAGTTAAATTAAGGTTGCCACTTTGGTTGATGAATTTGACTAATTTGAGTTCAAAACAATTCTTAATTTGTTTTGTTTTTATCCAGCACTGAGATGCAGTGCCTAAGACCGCTGCGACACTCAAATAAAGCATGCTGCTTACCATTGCAACGGTACTTTAGGTTGGACCAGATGATGTTTTCCTGAGAGAAACAGAACACGCCCAGTCGGCCTCCTCTCATGGTGGTGTCGATGGTCACACCAGAGTCAGCCACCAGCTCTGTCCCCTCATAGAAACGGGCCCTGTCCAAACACCCAACAGACATTAGCCATTGTTGTACACAATTGTGTATTAGATGTAGCCATGACATCACACACACACTCTCTCTCTCTATTTTTCTCTCAGCTGTCTCACCTGATGTATCCAACCTGGGGTCGGTGCTGCAGGTACCAACGGTAGGAAACCTTGTCCTTCCAGCCCACGTTCCTGGGGTCCTTCCACAGCAGACGCACCTGGTCGTTGGTGTCCCCTGTGTGCCACAGGGAGTTCCTCAGGTGCTCCCCTGGACCTGACTTAGACTTCACAGCCTGGGGAGGGAGAGAGCGATGGAGAGAGGAGATGGCAAGGGAGAGAAGGTAATTAAGAAGTAAGTACAAAGAAACAAAGACAGATTTGGCTTAGGGTGGCTCTCCATCAGTGGAGGCTGCTGAGGGGAGGACGGCTCATAATAATGGCAGGAATGGAGCAAATGGAATGGTATCAACCACATGGATGTCATGATATCATTCCACCCATTCCGCTCCAGCCATTACCACAGGCCCGTCCTCCCAATTAAGGTGCCACCAACCTCCTGTGCTGTCCATAGCACACGTGTGTGTGTTAAATTGTACAGAGCCACCCTAAATATAATCTATCTTTATTTTTCGTACTTACTTCAAAAACACAATCTCACATACAATCATACAAACACACCTTGAGCTGGATGCCAGGCTCAGCCACTGCTCTGAAGGGTGTGGCCAGCTAGTAGGTCTGCTCAAGACAGATTGTGTTTTGGGTGGCTCTCCATAGTACACATGTGTGTGAATTGTACAATCAAGAGACACCCTAAACCAAATCTATCTATCTTTGTCTTTTTGTACTTACTTCAAAAACAATCACACACACACACACACACACACACACACACACACACACACACACACACACACACACACACACACACACACACACACACACACACACACACACACACACACACACACACACACACACACACACACACACACACACACACACACACACACACACCTTGAGCTGGATGCCAGGCTCGGCCACTGCTCTAAAGGGTGTTGCCTGCCAGTAGGTTTGTTCAGTCTGTTTCCACATGACCACGTAGAAGGAGGAGGAGTCCTGGTAGCCAAAGATGAAGCCTGCGTAGTCATCGTCGGTCACCGTGTTAACATGGAATGTCCCCTCAAAGTCCACTCCACTGAACGCAGTGTAACCTAGGGAGCAATGCAAAACAAAAATGTTGCGATAAAATAGGATACGACTTGATACAATACCATATGAGATAACATGGTTCGATACCTGATAACGATATGGAAGTCTTTCTTACCCACAGCAAGTCCAGGGTCACTGTTCATGGTCTGAACAATCTCCATTCCCTGTTTGAGAGATGAAATGTCAGTCATGTTGACAAAGTCAAAGCATTTCTGCCATGTAGAACTTATTGTGTTGTAAGTCCATCCAGTAAATGACCATCTGACCTGATTAAGTACCACCCAGTTGGGGTCAATCTGGGCATCGCCCTCCGGGTCCAGCACCACCGTCTGATAGGCTCTGAAGTCTGTCAGAGTGACCTCAGCGTTCTCTGGACAGTTGTCTATCCTGTCTATCACCTTGTCCTGGTCAAAGTCTGACTCACACACATCTCCAACACCATCACCTGGAAGGAGAGAATACACAAAGGAAATGATGCCCAGTAAGGTTCTAAGCATAGACAATACACTGGTAGAGTGGAGAGTTACATTTGAGTAATTTAGCAGACACTCTTTTCCAGAGCAACATACAGGAGCTATAGGGTTAACCACTAGGCTACCTGCCACAAATTGGTTGAATATCAATGGTGATGAATGATACAGTAGTAGACCAATTAAGCTACAGTTATTTTTTTTGCAGATGTCATTGTGAAGTAAGCATTTCACTGTTATTTACACCTGTTGTTTTATGAAGCATGTGACAAATAAAATGTAATTTGATAGAGAACCTTGTTAATGCATAGGTGCTCACTTTCTTGTGTTTTACTTTCACTTAAAATGTAGTCTGATCCCATACTGTTGGTGTAGTCAACTCTTCTACAGTTGTCACACCATTTACTGTCTGTTTGGCAGGACACAAACTAACACAGAGAGGTGTTGGCCAAAGCACAAACAGACTGGTTCACCAGGCAATAGGTTTTAGGTGATGACTCAAGAATTCACATTCAGATTGTCCCGTTGCTCGGCAATTTGTTTGAAGCAGTAAAGTAAATTATTTGAAAGAAATATTAAAGACTGACTGTTCTCATCCAGCTGGTCGGGGTTGGGCACCAGTCTGCAGTTGTCGGGTCCTGGTAGCAGGAAGTCAGGGATACTGTCGTTGTCGTCGTCATCGTCACACTCATCCCCCAGGCCGTCTTTGTCTGTGTCCAGCTGGGAGCTGTTGATCACATTGGGACAGTTGTCCTTGGTGTCCTGGTGACCATCGCCATCACTACAGACCAGGGGACGACATACAGGGAGGAGGGACAGAAAAGATAGGTTCAGGTCATCACATGAATGGATTTAGCCTGAGTGTTGCTTACAGCAATGGAATTGACATCATAAACAGATCTGGGACTCAGGCTAGTAGGGAATGGCTGGCAGTTAAGTAACATTGGACTGGCAACCTACTTTATGCACTGTATACTAAAATATACAGTAAAATAGGAATATTTGTCAAAATAAAGGGATATATTGACTACTGCATTTATGAATTGACTAAAATAAATTAAATCGTGAAGTGGATATTTTAAGAGCATACGTTTTCTCAAGTCAGATACTTTTAAAATATGTTTTTCTTGTACCTGTCTTGATTTGTGTCACAAGAATCCCCAACCAGGTCATGGTCAATGTCGGACTAAAATTAGAGCACAGATTTGTTAAAACACTTTTTGACCACTCAGTATAATATTTATTACAGGGTAGGACAGTTCAGTTGCTCCATATCCCATTTTATATCTGTAAACTGAACAGGTCTCAGAACCCTAAAGGAGGCCTGTGGAAGCAGTCTGACCTGGTTAGGATTAGGGATATCAGGGCAGCTGTCACAGGCATCTCCCACTCCATCTCCATCCCGGTCCAACTGGTCCCGGTTCACCACCTGCTGGCAGTTGTCAAGGAAGTTCTTCAAGCCTGGAGACCAATTCAATTACAAAGTTTGAGTTTGTAAAGTTATCTGACCAATAGTATCCCACCACTCTGCAGAAGTGTTGGTGAAATACATGAGTGCTTCAGCTTCAAGTGGACTCCTTCAGGAGCACTGCTTCGTGACGTAAGAACACCGGCGATGGCTGTTCTAGAGTTCACATTTAGAACACATGTGTGGATCTCGGTTGGATACATGCAAAAAGTGAACTTTAAGTGTGGCCCATGAGAAAGTCATAAAACATGATTTGTATGATTTGAAGGCTTAACCACTGACGTTGAATCAATGCATTGGGATTTAAAAGCAAACTGCATGCGATTGATTCTATTTCCATTGATATGCTGTTTCTTATAGTTCAATAGTGGTGCCACAAGGAGGCACTGTTGCATTTGTCATCTGAGTGAACTGTTGAAATATGGTAGGCCATGTGTGTGTCATTTCTCATTTATCTCTGGAAAGCAACAGTACTGTGGTTGTAGCATAAAGGTCAAGCCGTCTGTAGACAGGGTCTATAAAAAGAAACCCAGACAGTCATCTACATTATTAAAGAGTGAGGATGATAAAGGCATACTGTATGTTTCTGTTAACTTGAGAGGTAATTTTAGTAGTGGGGTCATGGCAATTATGTATATAAACCCTGAATTGCTGATGCTACTCTATGTACTGGCTAGTGAGAGGCTTTGAAGCCACAGATTGGGCATATTGACACCCCCCAGAAGAAGCAGTCCTCCATAGGAATGAATGGAACGCTACAGTATTTAAATTAAATGTGTCAAGGACAAAATTACATGTATTTAACATTTTATAAAATTAGTGGGGACAGTAACAATTTTCTTCTATAGATATTTTTCATGTTTAGCTCACATTCTATAATTTAAAAGTATGCATTAAGGTGTCTGTAATATAATTAACGTAGAAATGAATTAATTCATTTCTATAGCTTCCAAAACCTTTTTTTACGCTCGTGGGGGAATGCCAAGATGGAGGTGCGGTGGTTTCAAAACAGCACCCCCTGTCAATCATCTAGTATATAAATCATTGGGTCAGGGTAGGGTTGGTGCTTGGTGGTACTGTATGTTCAAGGATTCTAGACAAGCGGCTGTTGGAACATACTACTGTGACGGACTGTAGCTATGTGGTAGTGATGTGTCGCTGTACGTACCGTCTCCATCCATGTCATCATCGCAGGCGTCTCCTTTCCCATCACTGTCAGTGTCCCTCTGATCAGGGTTCTCCACCGTGCGACAGTTGTCACAGGCGTCACCATGGCTGTCCTTGTCACTGTTCCTCTGGTCCACGTTAGGCTTCAGCCAGCAGTTATCCTGCACGGGAGAGGGGCACAGAGGGAATAGGGTCAGTCTGTCTTATCTGGTGAAATCTTCTGTCTTAACCGGTGTCCTGTGTGAACTTAAGTATGCTCCTTCAAATTCTCAGCACAGCACAGCCAGAAGAGGACTGGCCACCCCTCAGAGCCTGGTTCCTCTCTAGGTTTCTTACTAGGTTCCTGCCTTTCTAGGGAGTTTTTCCAAGCCACCGTGGTTCTACATCTGCATTGCTTGCTGTTTGGAGTTTTAGACAGGGTTTCTAAATAAGCATTTTGTGACATCTGCTGATGTAAAAAGGTCTTTATAAATGCATTTAATTGAATGTGTGTGTGTGTGTGTGTGTGTGTGTGTGTGTGTGTGTATAAGGTCTACCTGTTCATTCAGAATACCGTCACCATCAGCGTCGGTGTCACAAGCGTCTCCTTGTCCGTCCTTGTCAGCATCCTCTTGGCCAGAGTTAGGAACGCGCATGCAGTTATCCTGAAAACAGACAGATTTATTTATTGACCGATTTATGGTTATCACTTTAACAGACACACCATAAAAAGAAGATGGAGGGAGGGGAAAAGGGAGAGGAGGGGGGGTTGTTTATCCCAGGATAGTTGTATTTCTTGTGTTGTCATGGTTACCTTTTTACAGAGCATATCCTTGCACTTAAGTTTCTCATCAGGGTATCCATCAATGTCTGTATCCTTTCCACATAGGTAGCCATTACCAGCCCAGCCAATCCCACACTGACAGGAGAAAGAAGAGAGAACACTTAAGAGGCAGTGCGTGTTTGTGTGTTTTTGCGTGTGTGTGTGTTTGCGTGTGTATGTGTGCGTGCGTGTATGTGCGTATGTGTGCGTGTGTTTGTGTGTGTGAGGGAGAGTTCTGTCAATGGGGGCCAGTTTGTGATCCTTAGGACCCCACCTGACAGGTGATGGAGCCGTCTCTTTCTTGGATACACTGGGCGTTGACATCACAGGGGTTGGTCAAACTGTTACCACAGCTCCTCTCTGGCTTACAGCCCTTCGCCTGGTCTCCTGTGTAGCCTGTCTTACAGCCCCCACAGACATATGAACCCTACAGGGATAATGTAGGGTAATAGGCAATGAGAGACATAGGAATAAATGTAGTACTTGTAGCAGGCAGTCAGAGATTTGGAATCCAGTTAACATTGTTCCCTCCTTGCATTATTGTTTAAATTGAGCAATATTCCGTTTTGTATTCCAGGCTATCAGATACTAGCCTGGTGCCAGATCTGTTTGTGCTTCAAGCAATTTCTGTTGAAGGAAACGAAGGTCAGGAGTTGGCTGAAGCAACAAACCGATCTAGTCGACCACCAGGCTATCAGACAGACAGACACTCAGGCCTTACCGCAGATCTATGACAGAGTAACACACTCAGGCCTTACCGCAGAGTTGTGACAGAGAGAGTTGGCGGTGCACTGTCCATTGTTGGGTTCTTTGCACTCGTCAATGTCATCACAGACCTAAGAGACCGTATAAAGTACAAAACTGGAGATGATTATTATGATACATATCTTGAAAAGGTGTTCCATGATTAGTTATCCTAATAACAATGTCACCGGGTGGGTAGGAGTATATTTAATTTAAATTAATCTTCTTGAATTGTCCATTGACTGAATTTAAACCTTCCTGTCGAAATGTTGGTGAATAAATTATTACAACAGACCTAATAGAGTGTGCAGCTTTTTCTTTTACCCAATTAAAATGGAGACCTTGACTGTATTTGGTGATGTTGACTGACCTGGAGGCCTTGACTGTATTTGGTGATGTTGACTGACCTGGAGGCCTTGACTGTATTTGGTGTTGTTGACTGACCTGGAGACCTTGACTGTATTTGGTGATGTTGACTGACCTGGAGGCCTTGACTGTATTTGGTGTTGTTGACTGACCTGGAGACCTTGACTGTATTTGGTGATGTTGACTGACCTGGAGACCTTGACTGTATTTAATGATGCTGGTGATGTTGACTGACCTGGAGACCTTGACTGTATTTGGTGATGCTGACTGACCTGGTGACCTTGACTGTATTTGGTGATGTTGGTTATGTTGACTGACCTGTTTGTTTGTCTGTGCGTAGACCACTCCCACCCCTTCCACAGCCAGACCAGAGTAGCCCAGAGGACAGGCGTCACAGCGGAACCCTGGAGCCGTGTTCACACATTTCACCCCGGGGAAGCATGGGTTAAATTGACACTGGAGAGAGAGAGAGATGAAAGAAGACGCTTGGTTAGTGTTTCAGAATTATTACAACCATATAAATACATACAGTAAACACACATGCACCTGAATATAACATACACACACAAACACACCCTACCTCATCCACATCGTCACAGCTGAAGCCGTCCCCTGTGTATCCGTCAGGGCAGGGTCCACACTCAACCCCTTCCTCTGTCTCAATACACATGTCACCGCGGAAACAAACTCCAGGGGCACACTTCTGCTTCATGACTTCGCTTCCACCCAGTCCTTCAAAGACACCCAGAGGAAATATATTTTTATGACACTCGTTTCCACAATACCAGTGGTTTCTCATGTATTAGTAATGAATGTGTTATAAGCGAACATACTTCAAACTAGTTTTATTACTAGGACCCAGTGATTTTCCTCATGGTCAGGAAAAAGCTATTTGCCCAATCTATAAACAACATATAACAAAACTTTAATACATAATTTGTAATATAATGGTGATGGTGGATGTTCTTACCACAAGCCTGGCACTCAGAGATGGTGTTTCTGAGAAAAGATGTCTCTTTGACCTTTAGAAAGCAACATATACATGTTTTGAGTTTTTATGGACTCAGTGGGTCAGGAGGTACAGTTTATTAATAGCTCCCAGATGTGCTTGAGCACTATAGTTACCTGCTGAATGAGGACATCTTTCAGCTCATTTATCACCTTTGTGAGATCAAGCATTTGATTGGACAGCTGCTTTGTGTTGACCCCTGCATGGGAGAGCAGCATAGGAAAAGAACATTAGTCATACCAACAGACTCGAGGGGGAGGGGTTCTTGTTTAACATCATTCTACAGTAACTGTTGTTTTTGTGTGAATTCGAAAGTAGAGACACATATATATATATATATATATATATATATATATATATATATATATATATATATATATATCTATATCTATATATCTATATATATCACCATTTATTTGCTTCTTGAAAAACAGTTGGGCGACGTTCAAGAAAAAGACTTTCCTCAAAATGTTTTTGTCTGTGTAAACTAAACAGTACTAGGGAACACACAGGAATAGAAGTTGGTTTATTTTTTTATATTTTTTTGTCATAAACACTTACCCAGAGTCTGCACTGAGTCTCCTTGTTGGTGGCAGTTTTGAAGAGAAGCTACGTTCTCAAACGTGTCTCCCACCACTAGTTTCAGCTCCTCCAGCTCTTCCTGTTTATGAAGAAGTCCAACAACAGGGACACATTAGGTGGAATCAGTGCTGAATGCTGATGGATGGGTTTGATTAGATTAGGACAAGGTGGTTACCAAATTTGTTTCCCGATTTCCAGATTTTGACCTGCTGTAGCCAACTCTAATTTCCGATGGACAAGCATTTGGCCAAAGCAGAAACAGACTATCTGGCACCCAGGCTAGGGGGTTAGGGTCATTTGAATTTGGAAGGAGGATCTAGGAGTAAATAAGTGACATCACTCATAGTTTCCCTGAGTACAAAGTCAACAAAAGCAATGGTTTGGGGAGTGTCTGGGTAGCTCTGGTCAAATGGCTTAAATGGAAACAGACTGACAACCAATCCTCGGTTGAAGGTTCTGTGATTTTATCTGGATCTATGAGTAAATAATAACTCTATTCCATATGATGCACCACATTTGAACTGCACCCAATTTGACAATGGTCTAAATAAGTGCTCTATAAAAGCAATAGGTTGCCATTTGAAACATATCCAATAACATCACCTCTGCTTTGCCCTGCATGCTCTTCAGCTCCACCACACCGTAGCCTGCAGGCAGACCCTGAAACACGGAGGGGAGATCCCGGACCGTCTCCACCAGCCTGCAGTCCAGGTGTAGCTCCACCCCCCCAGGTCCCTGCTGCATGCCCTTCAGGTGGAAAAGGAGGCGGTGGCGCTGACCGTCTGCCAGCGGGATGTTGTTGAAGGTCACGGAGCTCATCCTCCGATCACTCCTCAAGTAACGCAGCACGGCTGGGAGAGAGGAAGGGACAGAATTAGAGAGAGATGAGAAGAACTTGATAGTTAAAGGAAAAGGACATGTGATGAAAAGGGAATTGGTTCAATGAAATTAATACATGAATAATGTAGAAGCAGAGAGCGAAAATAATGATTTTTAAACACAAATTAAAAGAGAGAGAGAACTAAGACTCTTTTCACTGTTAGTCTACACCTGTTGTTTACGAAGCATGTGACAATTAAAATGTTATTTCATTTGACATAGTACAGAAAAGTGCAGTCAGCAAGACCAATGTATTATGCATCCCTCTCCCCGTTGTGCACCTCATTTCTTTGAGGGGAAATGGTGGCCAGAAATCGATATCTTTCAATTAATAATGAGTAAAAGAAACAATATATTCTATATTTTCAGAGTATAAGTAGATAAACCATCGGTTTCAATGGGTATGACGCTCCTGCCTCTCCTTCCTACCCCTTACCTCTGTTGAGTTTCCCCAGCACAGTGAACTCAAAGTACTTGCTGTTGTCCCGTGGGTTGTACAGGCCGAACACTGTGGTGCCAGTCTTGGGCTGCAGCTTGAAGGTGGTGAGGATGAAAGCCTCATTCACGCCCTGCTCCACTAAGCCACCCTGCAGCAGGTCTGGCAGACAGTCCGGGGAATTGAGGAGATCATACACTACAGAGGAAAAAATAAAGTAAAATAACTGTAAAGGGAAATGTAAAGTAAAATAACTGTAAAGGGGTAATGTATAGTAAAATTAATGTAAAGGGAAATGTAAAGTTAAATAAAATTAATGTGAAGGGAAATGTAAAGTAAAAAACTGTAAAGGGTAATGTAAAGTAAATTTAATGTAAAGGGAAATGTAAAGTAAGATAAAATTAATGTAAAGGCAAATGTAAAGTAAAATAACTCTAAAGGGTAATGTAAAGTAAAATAACTCTAAAGGGAAATGTAAAGTAAAATAACTCTAAAGGGTAATGTAAAGTAAAATCAATGTAAAGGGAAATGTAAAGTAAGATAAAATTCATGTAAAGGGAAATGTAAAATAAAATAAATGTAAAGGGAAAAGTAAAGTAAATTACTGTAAAGGGAACCGTAAAGTAAAATAACTGTAAAGGGAAACATAAAGTAAAAATAAATGTAAAGGGAAACATAAAGTAAAGTGAAATACCTGTGAAGGGAAACATAAAATAGAGTAAAATAACTGTAAAAGGAAACATAAACTAAAGTAAAATAAAGTAATCTTTGAGGGGAAGTAAAGTAACAAAGTAAAGTTCTGCTGCTCAGTACAGCGAGAATAAAGACACGTGTAGATGAATAGGATGGTTATTGAGCAAGGTGTTGTCATGACGTTGCCCTCTTTGGGTACAGCAAGCCCCATCCCCCTCTCCCTGCCTCCTACAACTAGGCTGCTGTGGTCGGAGAGGTCGTAAATTCCAGGAAGATCCTGCCTCATGGCCACACAGTATAGCGACAGAGTGACGTTTCATAGAGAACAAGGGCATTTCTTCCACATCACAGAACTTGAGGTCCGAACAACATTTATGTTCCCGGAGAAGGTATAAAAGATCGGTGAAGAATCCAGCTACGAACTGGTCCGTTTGTTACATTTTAGTACAACAAGCCGCCATGCCGGTTTAGCCAACTAGGGCACATTCCCCTATCATTTCTTGTAACCATATTTACTTTGTTTGTTTGTTTATGCACTTCTGTGAATTACTTAGTTAGTAAATAAATGATTTAAGACAATTGATGTATGGATGACTCATAGTGAAGACTGGGTTCGTGCAGATTACCACATTTTGGACGTTTGGAATGAGACTAACGTGAGGTAAAGTAAATCATTCATTAATTCGAAGACTAATTGATCAGATATAAAATATCTGAAAAGTTATATTAGGAAATTATAACTTTGTAATCTGAATATTTTCCTTGGTGCCCCAACTTCCTAGTTAATTACAGTTACATGATTAATCAGTTTAATCGCATAATACTAATTACAGAGAATCTTTGATAAAAACTAAAAGTCTTCATTTAATGATAGTAAAGACACGACAGTGTTTTGGATGTATCGGGGGGAAAGGGTACGTCAATACTTTATAGACTAAACTGGGCTGGAACATCACAGTGAGTTTGGCTAACTGGGGAGAAATGTTACATTGCCTGGCCAGTAGTGTCCACTTGATCACATCGACCTGAATGGTGAGGATTGGTGAGCTAGAGGTTTTAAAGTGCTGAGAAGATGCTGGTCGTCACGAGAGAGTAGGCTAGTTGTTGATGAGGCAGATGAGGCAGAGTATGAGTTTGGGGTAAAACATTTTCCCTTTTATCAGAATGTATGGTATTTTGATCAATCTTGAGCTAGTAGTTTGGATGTTCCGAGACAATACTTTACGTCAGTAGACTAGAATGGGCTGGAAGATCAAGATCAAAATGAGTTTTCTCGGTGCAAATAACTTAGTGGGTCTTTTGCTTGACCACTTTTACCACACAAATATGGATAGACTGTACTGAGTGCTCAGGGAGTGGAATGTAGAAGCCACTAAAGAGTTTTGGTATTTGGTATTTTATTAGGATCCCCATTAGCTGTTGCAAAAGCAGCAACCACTCTTCCCGGGGTCCACACAAAACATGAATCATGACATAATACAAAACATTAATAGGCAAGAATACCTCAAGGACAGAACTACATCAATATGTTTTTTTTTAAGTCACAGGTTGCCTATATATCAATACCATTACATACACGCAAACTATCTAGGTCAAATAGTGGCGCAGCGGTCTAAGGCACTGCATCTCAGTGCAAGAGCCGTCACTACAGTCCCTGGTTAGAATCCAGGCTGTATCACATCTGGCCGTGAATGGGTGTCCCACAGGGCGGCACACAATTGGCCCAGCATCGTCCGGGTTTGGCCGGTGTAGGCAGTCATTGTAAATAAGAATTTGTTCCTAACTGACTTGTCTAGTTAACTAAAGGTTAAATAAACATTTTTAAAAATAGGGGAGGCATTGTGCCGTGAGGTGTTGCTTTATCTGTTTTTTGAAACCAGGTTTGCTGTTCATTTGAACAAAATGAGATGGAATTAAGTTCCATGCAATAATGGCTCTATATAATACAGTACGCTTTTTTGAATTTGTTCTGGATTTGGGTACTGTGAAAAGACCCCTGGTGGCATGTCTGGTGGGTGTGTGTGTCAGAGCTGTGTGTAAGTTGACTATGCAAAGAAATTGGGATTTTCAACACATTGTTTCTTATAAAAAAGAAGAAGTGATGCAGTCAGTCTCTCCTCAACTCTTAGCCAAGAGAGACTGCCATGCATAGTATTTACATCAGCCCTCTGATTACAATGAAGAGCAAGATGTGCCGCTCTGTTCTGGGCCACCATCCTCAGTAGCTTTCCATCTAAGTTGTCAATGCCAGGAGGTTTGTCATTATTGATCGTTAACAATGATTTATCCACCTCTCCCACACTAACTTTACAAAATTCAAACTTGCAATGCTTTTCTTTCATTATTTTTTTTTTTATGCATTAATACGATGGCTCATTGTTTGTTGTTGGCATTTCCTTCCTAAATTTGCCCACTTTGCCAATGATGTAATCATTAAAATAATTTGCAACATCAAATGGTTTTGTGATGAATAAGCCATCTGATTCGATAAAATATGGAGTTGAATTTGTCTTTCTGCCAATAATTAAATTTTTTCCCATGATTCTTTATATCATGGATCTTGGCTTCATAATACAGTTCCTTATTTTTTGTTGTTGAGTTTAGTCTCATCATTTCTCATTTTGCAATAAGTCAGCCAGTCAGATGTGCAGCCAGACTTATTAGCCACTCCTTTCGCCTCATCTCTTTCAACCATTCAGTTTTTAATTTCCTCATCAATCCATGGAGCCTCAACAGTTCTAACAGTCAGTTTCTTAATAGGTGCATGTTTGTCAATAATTGGAAGAAGCAATTTCATAAATTCATCAAGTGCAGTGTCTGGATGCTCCTTATTAATCACATCAGACCAACAAATATTTTTAACATCATCCACATAAAGAGTCACAGCAAAATCTTTTGTATGATCTCTTATACACAATTTTAGGCCCTGCCTTTGGAACGTTGGCCTTCCTGGGAATAGCCACAATATTGTGATCACTGCATCCAATGGGTACAGATACAACTTTAGAACAAAGTTCTACACTATTAGTTAAAATGTGATCGATACATGTGGATAATCTTGTCCCTGTAGTGTTTATAAACAACCTGGTAGGTTGATTAATAACCTGAACCAGATTACAGTCACTGGTTACAGTGAGAAGCTTTCTCTTGAGTGGACGGTTAAGCTCAAGGTTACAATTCTATTCCAATAAAGTCCCTCCGGGACACAGCAGGCCGTGGGAGGATGTGCCTTGAATCCCTCCCCGCCAGTCTGAGACCATACATGAATACACAAGTGTCCTAGCAGCCGTCTACAAGGCACAGTGTAATGAAGGCACGCACCAAATTGCTCCCAAATGCTTCTAGAAAATTGCTCTCATCTTCTCTCTTCTCAGTGTGTGTGTGTGTGTGTGTACGTGTGTGTGCGTGTGTGTGTGGGTGCGCACGCGTGCGTGCGTGGGCTTCCATCTGTGTCTGTCAGCTTCAGACATCTTTCTTATTTTCTCCTGCCTCTAGTCTTTCCTCCCGTTCCCCCTGCCTGGCCTCAATCTGCTCCAGCTCACCAGGGAGCAGCACGGGTGCTTTTAAAGGTGTGTGGTTAAACGTGACTGGAGCCTCCTTTTCATGCCGTTTCCTGCACTCAATCTCACCTTTACAAACACACTGATGCCTGGTTTGTGAAAGGCTTCAGCATCACTATTGTCCCCGTCACTTGAGGAGGGAGGTTAGGCAAACACTAACAGATAGATCTCTGTATGGTTCAACCTGACTTGGCCTGCAAACTGGGACTGGGAGGTGCACCAATAAAACAGTCTAAACAAACCAACTCTTTTTCTATTCTCATCTGTCTGTTTAGACACACTATACACACTCTCTCCCTCTTCCATCTGTGTGTCAGGATCTCCTCACAAAATTCCATGAGAAAGGATTAGATTTCATCCCCAGAGTCACCGCTTGTCCTATCATGATCTGTTAAGCTACACAAAACCAAATTCACCTCAAATTCACCTGAACAGCTCACATACAGTATGACACATGTGACATGATCTACCACATAAAGTCAATTGAAGTCATAAAGTGACAGTAAAATCACCTAGATGCAGTAGATAATAAACAACTGCATTATTGTTGTCTGTTATGTATATTGTGCCTTAATAGGTAAATAATCCATTTAAGTCCTGTATGGCTCAGCTGGTAGAGCATGGTGCCAGGGTTGTGGGTTTGATACCATACATGACTGTAAGTTGCTTTGGATAAAAGTGTCTGCAAAATGGTATATATTGTATTATTATAAGTAATAACAAAGTTGTACTGTAAACACAAGGCATGTGATTGACAATTTACTTAATAAGTCCAAACTTTTGTTTGTTTATAGTGAAACCTCGTGCAATAATTGCCAATAATTTATATTTGTATGAACTGCTAGTGAGTCAAATGTTTAATATTTATCAACGGCGACAACTGTGTGCAGTACAGCTGTGAATATATTTTGTAAAATAATGTGACAGTTATGGCCTGTACCTCAGTGTAGATACCATTTAAAGGCCTGTGTGTTGTGGTGCATGCGTGTGTGTGTGTGTGTTTTCAGACTCCAAAATTGCATGCAGACCTTTAGTGATTATTCCCATGTGTGTGCTATGGCTGGTACTTTAAATCATATCCAGACTCCAGACTCCAGACCCCCCACACTAAACACACACACACACACTCACTCACTCACTCACTCACTCACTCACTCACTCACTCACTCACTCACTCACTCACTCACACTCAATTAATACAGCGGTCACATCTCAGTCATCACCTCTTACTCTTCCTCAGTCTAAAGTCAGTACACAACATTCTTATGAAGCATGTATTTTCAATATTCTTACCACAGAGGACTATTTATCAGAATTTATTCTTACTCAACAGAGTATCAAATGTCCTGTCTAGCCCTCTGTGTATATTGGCTTGAGTGTGAACGAATATGATATTCTCGTTTTACAAAGTAAAAAAGCAACTGTACAATGGTGATTGCAATCTAAATAAGAGAAATATAGATTTTTGTGTTGACTGA
Organism: Oncorhynchus tshawytscha; assembly: GCF_018296145.1. Lineage (NCBI taxonomy): Eukaryota > Metazoa > Chordata > Actinopteri > Salmoniformes > Salmonidae > Oncorhynchus > Oncorhynchus tshawytscha. The sequence goes on from NC_056437.1 coordinate 15,703,004, forward strand.
TTTTGTTACCTTAAACTTTTGGGGAAAAATGTATCTGATATTCTCAATCACAGTGTCTGTTAGATCAATCATTACCTCAGAGCTTCATGATTCTCGATTGGAATACTCTGAGGTAGAGTGCTGAGAGCTTTAGTAGACTGATAAAAGGCATCTGAAGATGACATCACAGTCGGTTTGTATGTCAACTTAATCTGTATGTCTTTGGCTAAGATCAAATTGTTGAATTTTTACTTTTAGCGGTTGTGTCCTGTGATTACAAAGCAATACCTTAAAAGTACTTTGTGGTGCAATTGCATGGTTTCAATAGACTTCAATGACCACATCAAGATCATATTGGCATCACATTCAGTAATAATTTAAGAAAGTCATTGTCAGCTACACTCACCTGAGCCCTGGGCTCCCACTTCCGAACACAGGTTCAAGATCAGTTGCGAAGCCACGATCAGTGTCGTCCACAACCCCATTCTGTCCTCTCACTGTTCCCAGACCTGTTTCTCTGGAGTGACTTATCCTTATCAGGCAGAGTAGTGCTCTTGGTCCTCCTGTACTGTTTGTTGCCTGGGATGTGTGTGGTGTGTATGGCTCACAGTAGAGACAGAGGTGAGGCTAGGCTGTCATAGTGAGGCACGGAACAGCTGCTGTCTGTGTGTGTGGCTGACTGGGGAGGACAGGAGGCTGACTGAGGGAGGAGGAGCAGGGCCGGAGATGGTTTAAGCTTTCTTCAGACAGCCACATGCAGAGGAGTGACCAAAACATTCTCCACCGTATTGGCTCCCATTAATGTGTGTGTGTGTGTGTCTGTGTGTGTGTGTGTGTATATGCATGCAGGGGTTCTTCCATGGTTCACGACCTCATTTTGGACAGTGAACATTCTGTACTTACAGTAAGCCAGACTAAACAATGTGCAACTTTTTGATCTGTGCCACTCTTCAGACTTTAGAGAAAAAAAACATGTGTTAATAGTACAGAAATAAAGTCGGTCTCCTGGCAGTCAGGAGGCATTTTATTGGCACACACCTCCTCCTCCCAAACACTGTTAGGGATTCTTTCAGCTTTTCAGGGCTTCAGATGTAACACCTTTCCCCTGCATCCTGGCTTCCTTTTAACCTACAGGCTTTTGACAGGAAATTAGCGATCTGAAACCCAAATCTGAAATCCGAAATTCATTTTATCAGGAAAAAGGCAGCCCCGCCACTTGGTTTTGCTATAAAGCTCAGGGATGGGACTGGAGAAATGTAATGAGCTGTGAAAAGTTTGGACACACCCACTTATTCAAGGGTTTTTCTTCATTTTTACTATTTTCTACATTGTACAGTGGAGGCCAAAAGTTTTGAGAATGACACAAATATAAAGTCTGCTGCTTCAGTTTGTATGATGGCAATTTGCAAATACTCCAGAATGTTATGAAGAGTGATCAGATGAATTGCAAAGTCCCTCTTTGCCATGCAGATGAACTGAATCCCCCCAAAAACATTTCCACTGCATTTCAGCCCTGCCACAAAAGGACCAGCAGACATCATGTCAGTGATTCTCTCGTTAACACAGGTGTGAGTGTTGAGGAGGACAAGGCTGGAGGTCACTCTGTCATGCTGATTGAGTTCGAATAACAGACTGGAAGCTTCAGAAGGAGGGTGGTGCTTGGAATCATTGTTCTTCTTCTGTTAACCATAGTTACCTGCAAGGAAATACATGCCATCATCATTGCTTTGCACAAAAAGATCTTCATAGGCAAGGATATTGCTGCCAGTAAGATTGCACCTAAATCAACCATTTATTGGATCATCAAGAACTTCAAGGAGAGTGGTTTAATTGTTGTGAAGAAGGCTTCAGGGCGCCCAAGAAAGTCCAGCAAGCCCCAGGACCGCCTCCTAAAGTTGATTCAGCTGCGGGATCGGGGGACCACCAGTACAGAGCTTGCTCAGGAATGGCAGCTGTCAGTTGTGAGTGCATCTGCACGCACAGTGAGGCGAAGACTTTTGGAGGATGGCCTGGGGTCAAGAAGGACAGCAAAGAGCCACTTCTCTCCAGGAAAACCATCAGGGACAGACTGATATTCTGCAAAAGGTACAGGGATTGGACTGCTGAGGACTGGAGTAAAGTCATGTTCTCTGATGAATGCCCTTTCCGATTGTTTGGGGCATCTGGAAAAAAGCTTGTCCTTAGAAGACAAGGTGAGCGCTACCATCAGTCCTGTGTCATGCCAACAGTAAAGCATCCTGAGACCATTCATGTGTGGGGTTGCTTCTCAGCCAAGGGAGTGGGCTCACTCACAATTTATGCCTAAGAACACAGCCATGAATAAAGAATGGTACCAACACATCCTCCGAGAGTAACTTCTCCCAACCATCCAGGAACAGTTTGGTGACAAGCAATGCCTTTCCCAGCATGATGGAGAACCTTGCATAAAGCAAAAGTGATAACTAAGTGGCTCGGGGAACAAAACATAGATATTTTGGGTCCATGGTCAAGAAACTCCCCAGACCTTAATCCCATTGAGAACTTGTGGTTAATCCTGAAGGGGCAGGTGGACAAACAAAACCCCATAAATTCTGACAAACTGGTTAGGGTATGTTTTAATAGTCATAGTGGGTACATAATCTCCTTTACAGTTCCCGATAAACTCATTTGCCGTCTCAGCGTATTCGTTGATATTATTTTCTGAAGCTACCCGGAACGTATCCCAGTCCGCGTGATCAAAACAATCTTGAAGTGTGGATTTCGATTGGTCAGACCAGCATTGAATAGTCCTTATCACGGGTAATTCCTGTTTGAGTTTCTGCCTATAGGAAGGGAGGAGCAAAATGGAGTCGTGGTCAGATTTGCCAAAAGGAGGGAGGGGGAAGGCCTTGTAGGCAACGCGGAAGTTGGAGTAACAGTGTTCGAGTGTTTTAGCAGCGCGAGTACTACAGTCGGTATGTTGATAAAACTTCGGCAGCCTTTTCCTCAAATTTGCTATGTTAAAATTCCCAGCTACAATAAATGCAGCCTAAGGATATGTGGTTTCCAGTTTGCATAAAGTCCATTGAAGTTCTTTGAGGGCGGTCGTGGTATCGGCTTGAGGGTGGATATACACGGCCATGACTATAATCAAAGAAAATTATCTTGGGAGATAATACGGTCTGCATTTGATTGTGAGGTATTCTAGGTCAGGTAAACAAAAGGACATGAGTTCCTGTATGTTGTCACAATTACACCATGAGTCGTTAATCATGAAACACACACCCCCGGTCCTACTTCTTCCCGGAGAGATATTTATTCCTGTCTGCGTGATGAACTGAGAACCCAACCGGATGTGCCAACTCAGACAGTATATCCTGAGAGAGCCATGTTTCCGTGAAACAGAGTATGTTACAATCCCTGATGTCTTTCTGGAAAGAAACCCTTGCTCTGTGCTCGTTAACTTTATTATCCAGAGAGTAAACATTAGCGAGTAATATACTCATAAGTGGTGGGTGGGGTGTGCACCACAAGTCGGACTAGAAGACCACTCCAAGTACCTCTCCTCCGCCGGCGTTGTTTTTGGTTGGCTTCTGGAATCAGTTCAATTGCCCTGGGGTTGTGAACAAAGGACCGCTTCGGGAAAGTTGTATTCCTGGTTGTAATACTGGTAGTGCTGGTGAGTTACCGCTGCTCTGATATCCAATAGTTCTTTCCGGCTGTATGTAATAACACAAAATAAATTCTGGACTGACAATGTAAGAAATAATACATAAAAAACTAAATACTGCATAGTTTACCAAGAGCTAGAAGCAAGGCAGCCCTCTCTGGCGGGATAAGACAGTTTTACTGAGCTCATGAAGCATTTATAAGTTCTTTCTTCAATTATCAATGTTTATATATCATTCATTGAAATGATCATTGAATAAATTCCCAGATCTCAGACTGTGGCTTTAACAAGCCCAGCACGGTCACCGGGGCCAACGCTGTCACTGGGGCCAACACTGTCACTGGGCCCGACACTGTCACTGGGCCCAACACTGTCACTGGGCCCAACACTGTCACTGGGCCCAACACTGTCACTGGGCCCAACACAGTCACCGGGCCCAACACAGTCACTGGTGCCAACATACCGCAAGACAATCCGGAACACACGGCCGGAGGTCATCACACTAACTGGCACCAAACTACTTGTCACATTTGGCAGACATGAACAAACCGGAGGCTTAATAATGTTTGTTTTTCTCATGTTTTGTGTTTTTTGTGACTTTTAAGAGTATGGAGGCTTGTTACAGTTTGAGATTTCAAGGCATTTGTGGTTTCCAAGTACTCCGCTAGTCCAGACTCCCGCAGTGAACACCTAGCTAGTCGCTGAAGAAACTCATGACTAAGAGTTGTAGCACAGATGGAGATAGGAAACCAGGACATGTGTATATATAAGAAGTTGTAGGTTGCACTGCTGCTGTGTTGCATAACAAGAAGCTAGATGTGTGGTCAGGAGTGCATTCTTCATTGATTCAGTCTTAAACTGAAGTCTGTTCAAGATGTCTGCAGCAGTGCAAAGCTGCTCCTTAAATGTACAAACAGAAGGAGCAAGATGGAAGCTTCATCAGCAGACAGCATTGAGAAAGCGAAACAGTTTCTGTACCCAGATACCACATGTGTTTTGTATGGTCACTCGCAGTCTTTTGGTGTTTTCTGGTGTGGACTCCATCTAAGTAGTTGACAGAGATTCGGTAGGACACCCACAGACTAAACTCTCCTCTGATTGGTTGAGTTATCACAAAGGCCTTCCACAGAAGTGAGGTTCTGGATCAGCGAAAGGCACCAGTGTGATAGGCTAAGCATATAATTAATTATTGGACAGCCCACATCCGTTTGCTGGAGACCCTGGACTGAGTCACGTCATAGTGTGGTTGGTGAGCTCAGACTGAACCGTGTAACTGGGTTTGTATCAACCCAAACCCCAGAGACAGACAGGCTGCTGCTATTCTTAGACTGGAGACAGATGTGAAATTGTGCAGCTCAGGTTTTCTCATCCCTAAACCCCTTTTCTTATCCCTACAGTATGTCATTTTTTATCAAGCGTTAGCCTACACACATATACACACACATAGTACAGTACGTCTTGCTGCTATTGTACTGTATAGTGTCAGTACTCTGTGTTGTGTTTGGTTGTGATGTGCTGGGTTGTGATGTGCTGTGCTGTGATGTGATGTGCTGCGTTGTGATGTGTTGTGCTGTGATGTGTTGTCATGTGTTGTGATGTGTTGTGCTGCATTGTGATGTGTTGTGTTGTGATGGGGATGTTCTCAAATGAATGAAGTTGCACAATTGTAATCAGTAGCCGTGAGGAGAGTTTATTCATCTTCTAATTAGACTAAGACATGTATCAGAACTTAGGCTGGTCCAGTGGAGGGAAGGCAACTCCAAACCCCAAATTACAGCCTCCACATTGGGCTTTACTCCGTCATTAGCCTCAGCTCTAAAGCCAAAGGCTTAATAATCCTCCCACATCCTATGGGATTGTGGGTATTTGTCTTTAAACATATGAGCCAATTTGTTTCTAGAATGATCTTCTAAGGCAGTCCAGGTAAGAATAGAAGTTGACTTACTTGAGTTAAGCCCCTAGGTGCTATGGTGAGGAGGATCTCATCCATCTTACTCTGTCTTTTTAGGTTCCAAGTTTTTCCAGGTCGTACCAGTCGAAAGTATGAATTATACAAAGCTTAATTTTTTTGAGGGTCAAAAGAAGACTGGAAAGTATATTCTCAGCCAATGTATGTAAATTAGGATTTTAAAATGTAATGCATTCGGCATTACTGATGCAGATTTATTCCATCTTTAGCTGTAATTTTAGGAGGCTGTTTAAGAAAAAGGCTAGTGTAACCTGAGAATAAACCTACCTAACCTGAGGCAGGTCTACTCTTAGCCAAGGATAGGACACATTCCAGACAGATAATTTATCCTTTATATGTAGGTGACCTGACCAGGAAAAACTCTGGGTTTTAGTTATAGCCTAGAGTTTTCCTGCACTGATTACATGGTCCGGAAACATGTCTGGTCCTACATGATTGCTTTATGTCCTGTAAGAGACCAATAGGACTCCGTTTAGATTATTAGTATGCTGTCATACCCACACCTTTTCCATTTGCTTGGCCATAAAGTCTATCTACCAATCAATGAAGTTGTCTGAAATCACTCAAAATGTTCTCCACTGTGGGCAAGTGGAGAAATGATACTTTTCCTGGAAGCGTAATTATTGCACAAGGTGTACCTACCAAGGTATTCTCAAAACAACTACAGTACATGTGAGGGGAAATGTAGAATTTCATAAACAACACAGCCTTTTAGTGGCCACTGAAATTCTCAGTAAGGATTGTCCAAGACTAGCTAATGGAGGCCCCCTCAGTGGTAAGAGGACCCAGGTAATGCTCTTACCAGATGGACCCATCCAGTCAGTCAGCCCACAGACTAGCCAGCAGCTGTTCCACTATCTTCACACAGGCACCATTCAGCACGTACATCACCTTCCACCACCCTCGACCCCCTCACCCTCTCTCTCTCTCGTACTCTCTTTCTCTCTCTCTCTCTTTCTGTCTTCCTACCATCTTGTTGTCTTTCTGTGTATTTCTCTCTCTTGGCCATCTCTCTCTCTCAATTTCAATTTAAGTTACTTTATTGGCATGGGAAACATATGTTTGCATTGCCAAAGAAAGTGAAATAGATAATGAACAAAAGCGAAACAAACAATAAAAAATGACGAGTAAACATTACACTCACAAAAGTTCCAAAAGAATAAAGACATTTCAAATGTAGTATTATGTCAATATACAGTGTTGTAACGATGTGCAAATAGTTAAAGTATAAAAAGGAAAACAATAAACATAAATATGTGTTGTATTTACAATGGTGTTTGTTCTTCACTGGTTGCCCTTTTCTTGTGGCAACAGGTCACAAATCTTGCTGCTGTGATGGCACACTGTGGTATTTCACCCAGTAGATACGGGAGTTTATCAAAATTTGTTTTCGAATTCTTTGTGGGTCTGTGTAATCTGAGGGTAATACATGTCTCTAATATGGTCATACATTGGGCAGGAGGTTAGGAAGTGTAGCTCAGTTTCCACCTCATTTTGTGGGCGGTGTGCACATAGCCTGTCTTCTCTTGAGAGGCAGGTCTGCCTACGGTGGCCTTTCTCAATAGCAAGGCTATGCTCACTGAGTCTATACATAGCCAAAGCTTTCCTTAAGTTTGGGTCAATCACAGTGGTCAGGTATTTCGTCACTGTGTACTCTCTGTTTAGGGCCAAATAGCATTCTAGTTTATTCTGTTTTTTGTTAATCCTTTCCAATGTGTAATTATCTTTTGGGGGGGTCTGTTTGTGTTTGTGAACAGAGCCCCAGGACCAGCCTGCTTAGGGGACTCTTCTCCAGGTACATCTCTCTGTAGGTGATGGCTTTGTTATGGAAGGTTTGGGAATCGCTTTCTTTTAGGTGGTTGTAGAATTTAACAGCTCTTTTCTGGATTTTGATCATTAACGGGTATCAGCCTAATTCTGCTCTGCATGCATTATTTGGTGTTTTACGTTGTACACGGAGGATATTTTTTGCAGAAATCTGCAGGCAGAGTTTCAATTTGGGGTTTGACGCTTTTTGTGAAATCTTTGTTGGTGATCGGCACCCAGACCTCATGACCATAAAGGGAAATGGGTTCTATAACTGATTCAAGTATTTTTTAGCCAGATCCTAATTGGTATGTCAAATGTTATGTTCCTTTTGATGGCATAGAAGGCCCTTCTTGCCTTGTCTCTCAAATCATTCACAGCTTTGTGGTAGTTACCTGTGGCGCTGATGTTTAGGCTTCGGTGTGTATAGTTTGTGTGCAATTGTATTTGTGGTCCTGGCAACTGGACCTTTTTTGGAACACCATTTTATTTTTGTCTTACTGAGATATACTGTCAGGGCCCAGGTCAGACAGAATCTGTGCAGAAGATCTAGGTGCTGCTGTAGACCCTCCTTGGTTGAGGACAGAAGCACCAGATCATCAGCAAATAGTAGACATTTGACTTGGGATTTCTGTTGTTTTGAATTTGGCGCCCTGCAATTTCGTGTGGTTTGGCCTCCACAGTAAGTGTGAGCAGAGCCTGCTAAGCATCTGATAGATGCTTAGCATAGATTAAAGCTAGATTAAAGCTAGATTAAAGCTAGAATCCTTAATTGAAACAATAACAAAGAGCACACCAAACCTCTGTTTCGGTAAAAGGCTGAGGAATGGGCCTGGAGAAATGGAGCCACTCTCAAATTCATAGCGAGAGCCATGGATGCAAGGACTACATGATATCAAAATGATAGTTTTAACCAATGTTTTATACCGTCTTTGTTTACATTTATGTTGTTTACAAATATTTGTGTAAAAACAGCTTATTTTTCGGGTTCTAGTGGTGTACGACAGTTGAACTAAGCTCACAATGCATTTATAAGTTATATTCCTCAAGAATTAATGGGTAAATATTTTTAATTTATAAGTCCAAAAGTTATGTAGCAATGAAGGATTCTAGATTTAAGGCCTACGTCAAAGAATTGTATTTGGCCCAAGATGTGAGGACAAAACACACCTTTGCTTATCTGCCATTACTTGCTTACAGTACTGTACATTATCTTAGAGTGTATGTGTGTTTGTGTGTGTGTGCGTGCATGCATTTGTGTGCGTCTCCATCCCATCTTTCATTCTAAGCCTATGATGAATAATGCCTTATTGAGCCAAGCATGTCTGGGCTGGATGTGTTTAGTCCACCAATGAATTCAAATGGGAAATGGCACAGTAGTACACTGTAGTCCTTGTCAGTCCACAGGGCACATGACTGACTACTGCTGGGAAGAGAGTGGAAATAGGAGTAGAGAGTAGACGCCACATGGAAACTATTATGACGTTGGTTTCACAATCTGGCTCTGATACACACACACACACACACACACACACACACACACACACACACACACACACACACACACATCATTTTGACACTGGTTAATTGGTCCACAATCTGGCAAAACTGTCTTCACGTGTTTGGTTACATGTCGGGGGGAAAACCACACACCAAAACAGCCCAGTAGCAACAAGAAGGAATCTCTTTCATCCTTATGTTCACCTTGGTGGGCTGACTGGGAACAGTCTCTGCTGTGATCAAAAGAAACTTAGTCAAACGTGTGGGGGAAGGTTGGTGTTGATGTGAGTTAGAGAGTCATAATGGTGTGTTGTCATGACATCCACCAGTGTGCTGAAGGCTGGTATCACTGAGGTGTTGGTTGTCTCCCTGGGTAGACCATATTCAGTTTGACATATCATTCAGGATTCAGGATTCAGGACAGTGTTTTATAGTGTGTGTAGTAGGGGTTCTATTGTGTGTTGGGGTGGAATTAGGTTGGACGCGTGGGACATGATGTTGTTCCCATAGAGTTCACAAACTTAAATTATTTGAATTCAAGGATTTTACTAGAATCTAGGATTCCCAGAAGTACTTTCTCCCCCAATGTGAAGTTGATAGATAGTGTGTGAAGCCATGCGTGGGAGTGAGGACGGTTGCATATCAGACAGTGTGTTATTGTGCTTTGGCCGCTTGTGTAGTATGAGTGTGTGATGGTGCTATGAAGTATATTGTTCCTTATGATAAATTATGAGGTATATTTAAGCTATAAGGCCCGAGGAGGTGTGGTTATGGCCAATATCCCAACGCTAAGGGCTGTTCTTATGCAGGATGTAACGTGGAGTGCCTGGATACAACCTTTAGCCATGGTATATTGGCTATATACCACAAATCCCTGAGGTGCCCTATTGCTATTATGAACTGGTTACCAACGTAATTAGCACAGTAAAAGTAATGTTTTGTCATACCCATTGTATACTGTTTAATATGTCATGGCTTTTAGCTAATCAGAATTCAAGGATCAAACCTCCCGGTTTATAATGTTACTAATAATAAATTATGAGGTACATTGTTCGTTATGATAAATTATGAGGTATATTGTTCCTTATGATAAATGATGAGGTACATTGTTCCTTATGATAAATGATGAGGTATATTGTTCCTTATAATAAATAATGAGGCATATTGTTTCTTATGATAAATGATGAGGTAAATTGTTCATTACAATAAATGGATCACGGAGAGGAAAAGTGAAGGAACCTGGGGTTGGAACCGGTTCAGGGAACAGAACCGGAAACCGGAAGATTAATACTTTTTTCAGGGAAGAAAAATGGAACCTGGAACAAAACTGTTCCTGGAAAATAACTATTATTTTAAAGCATGGGAACCGCTTAATAACGTTATTTTAAGTTCCAGGCATTTGTTTCTAGTTCCACAACAAAGCACCTATGCAAAGCCCTCACTCTGTCACTCACAAACTTTTTCCAGTGTCTGCCTGTAAGCTGAAAATCTTTACCCGTGTGTGTTTAGGCTACCTGCCCCTCCCCCTCTGAAGCATAGCCTACTGTACTGACATTACAAGCTTGATTCAGAAGATAGGGAGAGAAATTTTGAATTAGATAGAGATGAATGAATAAAAAAAATTCAGTGCTATTATCACGTTTGACATTTATTAACTAAGACGTATTTTTAATTCTGGTGCTGCTTTGCACACACAAGCACATTAGCTAGCTAGCTCAAAGGACATTAAAATGGTATAATTATGTGGACCTAATTCACATAATGCATGTCATAACAAGATGCCCAGCGCTTCAAGCCTCCTCCTGAACCCTCTCTTGATCTCTCCCCACCCGCAAAATTTCAGTCGCATCTTGCGCCATAGGCTCCACTTCTCTGTCCATCACGCATGTAAACAGCTAGCTTTCCTGCTCTATCCGCACTGATTGGTGAAGTCATTTAATGAGCTCAATGTAAACAACTGTTGATTTCACAGGTTCAAAAGGAACAATTTAAACCTGTACTTTTTGGGGTTCTAACCATTTCAGAACTGTATTTTTCTGGTCAGAGCAGTGGAACGAAACCAAAAAAATGGTGGTTCTGTACAAAATGAAACGATTGGGGACATGCAATTCCTTGAGCGGAGCTTGGTGTAATCTGGTCACCTTGTTTGAATGTTAAGTCATGGTTATGACATGCCAATTTAAATGCATTCCTTTGTTCGGCCCAGGCTGTATGAAACTGGAGTCTCTATTTCCTGTTTGGCAGGAAAGAGAGGCCGAAAGATAATGCCTTTTACAGAGAGACAGACGTCCCACTCTTTCTGAAGTGGAGGTTCAGGAAATGAATGAATTTCTTCCAGGGAGGGAGGGTGGTGGGGTGGTTAGGGAGGGGGGTGGTTAGTGGGTTCTCTGTACCACCTTGTTGTGTGAACTGGTTTTGGGTGAGAGGGAGACAGAGGGGTACAGGGTGGATCACTGTAGAAGACGACAGGTAGCCTAGGGGTTAAGAACGTTGGGCCCCTTAACGACAGATCCCTGGTTCGAATCACCAAGCCGATTAGGTGAAAAATATGTTGATGTGCACTTGAGCAAGGCACTTATCCCAATTGCTCCTGTAAATCACTCTGGATAAGAGCATCTGATAAATGACACAAATGTAAACATAAGAATCTGCATAGACCTCCCCTTCAAATCCACTGAACTGTTTCTATAATATTACTTAACCTAAATTGACCAATTACAATCAACCTAGCGTGCAGTACAGAACACAAGGCATGCCGTGTGTAAACATATGTGTATAACCATGCGGCCATGTCTGTCTGTTTGAGAATGGAAACCAGGTGTTTTTGTGCTCTTCCAACAACAGTATGTACAATAGTGGTTGCACTGTCAGCTAGCAGTGTGACCCCAGCAGGAGCCTTCACATCAAACACCCTGCTGATGGATGAGAAACCTATGTAGTTGGGCCAGGGCTCAGAACAAATGGGAGCAATTTACCCCAGGCAGGAAAATAGCACTCCACTCCCCTGGCCCGGCCCAGCCAAGCCCCGTTATTTTATATGAGATGTTAAATGGGGTAAGGGAGCATGCGTTACACATGGTCAGTGTTCGGTTCATGGGAAAGCTGCAAGTGTGAAAGTCTTGACTGATTTCATGTCAGCACATGTAAAAATAATAAAAAATATATAAAAGGTTTAAGGTCTGAAGGGAAGTCAGGAGGACTGAGACAATAAAAGAGTTAAGGTCTTGAAGGGATGTCAGGAGGACTGAGACAATAAAAGAGTTAAGGTCTGAAGGGAAGTCAGGAGGACTGAGACAATAAAAGAGTTAAGGTCTGAAGGGATGTCAGGAGGACTGAGACAATAAAAGAGTTAAGGTCTGAAGGGATGTCAGGAGGACTGAGACAATAAAAGAGTTAAGGTCTGAAGGGAAGTCAGGAGGACTGAGACAATAAAAGAGTTAAGGTCTTGAAGGGAAGTCAGGAGGACTGAGACAATAAAAAGAAGGTCTGAAGGGAAGTCAGGAGGACTGAGACAATAAAAGAGTTAAGGTCTGAAGGGAAGTCAGGAGGACTGAGACAATAAAAGAGTTAAGGTCTGAAGGGAAGTCAGGAGGACTGAGACAATAAAAGAGTTAAGGTCTGAAGGGATGTCAGGAGGACTGAGACAATAAAAGAAGGGAAGTCAGGAGGACTGAGACAATAAAAGAGTTAAGGTCTGAAGGGAAGTCAGGAGGACTGAGACAATAAAAGAGTTAAGGTCTGAAGGGAAGTCAGGAGGACTGAGACAATAAAAGAGTTAAGGTCTGAAGGGAAGTCAGGAGGACTGAGACAATAAAAGAGTTAAGGTCTGAAGGGAAGTCAGGAGGACTGAGACAATAAAAGAGTTAAGGTCTGAAGGGAAGTCAGGAGGACTGAGACAATAAAAGAGTTAAGGTCTGAAGGGAAGTCAGGAGGACTGAGACAATAAAAGAGTTAAGGTCTGAAGGGATGTCAGAGGACTGAGACAATAAAAGAGTTAAGGTCTGAAGGATGTCAGGAGGACTGAGACAATAAAAGAGTTAAGGTCTGAAGGGAAGTCAGGAGGACTGAGACAATAAAAGAGTTAAGGTCTGAAGGGATGTCAGGAGGACTGAGACAATAAAAGAGTTAAGGTCTGAAGGGAAGTCAGGAGGACTGAGACAATAAAAGAGTTAAGGTCTGAAGGGAAGTCAGGAGGACTGAGACAATAAAAGAGTTAAGGTCTGAAGGGAAGTCAGGAGGACTGAGACAATAAAAGAGTTAAGGTCTGAAGGGAAGTCAGGAGGACTGGTGAGACAATAAAAGAGTTAAGGTCTGAAGGGAAGTCAGGAGGACTGAGACAATAAAAGAGTTAAGGTCTGAAGGGAAGTCAGGAGGACTGAGACAATAAAAGAGTTAAGGTCTGAAGGGAAGTCAGGAGGACTGAGACAATAAAAGAGTTAAGGTCTGAAGGGAAGTCTGAAGGGAAGTCAGGAGGACTGAGACAATAAAAGAGTTAAGGTCTGAAGGGAAGTCAGGAGGACTGAGACAATAAAAGAGTTAAGGTCTGAAGGGAAGTCAGGAGGACTGAGACAATAAAAGAGTTAAGGTCTGAAGGGAAGTCAGGAGGACTGAGACAATAAAAGAGTTAAGGTCTGAAGGTCTGAAGGTTAAGGTCTGAAGGGAAGTCAGGAGGACTGACTGAGACAAGGACTGAAAATAAAAGAGTTAAGGTCTGAAGGGAAGTCAGGAGGACTGAGACAATAAAAGAGTTAAGGTCTGAAGGGAAGTCAGGAGGACTGAGACAATAAAGGGAGAGTTAAGGTCTGAAGGGAAGTCAGGAGGACTGAGACAATAAAAGAGTTAAGGTCTGAAGGGAAGTCAGGAGGACTGAGACAATAAAAGAGTTAAGGTCTGAAGGGATGTCAGGAGGACTGAGACAATAAAAGAGTTAAGGTCTGAAGGGATGTCAGGAGGACTGAGACAATAAAAGAGTTAAGGTCTGAAGGGAAGTCAGGAGGACTGAGACAATAAAAGAGTTAAGGTCTGAAGGGAAGTCAGGAGGACTGAGACAATAAAAGAGTTAAGGTCTGAAGGGATGTCAGGAGGACTGAGACAATAAAAGAGTTAAGGTCTGAATTGGGGGGTAAAGAGACATGGGGGGAACTACACACGGATAAATTATGGTGTTGATGATGTCACTGCATTCCTGTAAAACCTTCAGAGAGTGTAGGTGTGTATGTGTCTGTGGTGTGGTGTGGTGTGTGTGTGTAGCTGAGTGTGTTCTGGATATTGTCTCAACATGCACAATAAATCCAGAAGTAGCAAGGTAAACTTATTTACCATATAAACACTTTGATGCGCAATGATTCACCTCCCATGGAAAAGCTGTAAAATGTCCAACAGATGTTGCAGTTTATGGTACACAAAATGACTTCCCAACACTCGCATTACTGAAGTAGCCTGTTCCTCCACTGATGTATGACTACATGAGAATATATTGCGGTTACACAATGGCTTGACACAAACATGTCTGACAGATAATTGAATGAGGATCAGGGCTAACTTATACAAATGTCTGAGTTTTGATATACAGTACCAGTCAAAAAAACCTACTCATTCAAAGGTTTTTCTTTATTTGTACTATTTTCTACATTGTATAATAATATTGAAGACATCACAACTAAGAAATAACACATATGCAATCATGTAGTAACTAAAGTGTTAAACAAATCATAATATATTTTAGATTCTTCAAAGTAGCCACCCTTTGCCTTGATGACAGCTTAGCACACTCTCGGCATTCTCTCAACCAGCTTCACCTGGTGTGCTTTTCCAACATTCTTGAAAGATATCTCACATATGCTGAGCACTTGTTGACTGCTTTTCCTTCACTCTGCGGTCCAACTCATCCCAAACCATCTCAATTGGGTTGAGGTCGGGTGATTGTGGAGGCCAGGTAATCTGATGCAGCACTCCATCACTCTCCTTCTTGGTCAAATAGCCCTTACACAGCCTGAAGGTGTGTTTTGGGTCATTGTAATGTGGAAAAACAATTGATAGTCCCACTAAGCACAAACCAGATGGGATGGCATATTGCTGCAGAATGCTGTGGTAGGCATGCTGGTTAAGTATGCCTTGAATTCTAAATAAATCACAGACAGTGTCACCAGCAAAGCACCCCCACACCATCACACCTCCTCCTCCATGCTTGACAGTGGGAACCACACATGCAGTGATCATCCGTTCACCTACTCATCGTCTCACAAAGACATGGCGGTTGGAACCAAAAATCTCCAATTTGGACTCATAAGACCAAAGGACAGTTTTCCACCAGTCTAATGTCCATTGCTCAAGTTTATTGACCAAATCAAGTCTCTTATTCTTATTGGTGTTCTTTAGTAGTGGTTTCTTTGCAGCAAATCAACCATGGAGGCCTGAATCATGCAGTCTCCTCTGAACAGTTGAGATGTGTCTGTTACTTGAACTCTGTGAAGCATTTATTTGGACTTCAATTTCTGAGGCTGGTAACTCTAATGAACTTATCATCTACAGCAGAGGTAACTTTGAGACTTCCTTTCCTTTGGCGGTCCTCATGAGAGCCAGTTTCATCATAGGGCTTGATGGTTACTGCGACTGCACTTGAGGTGTGTCCAAACTTTTGACTGGTACTGTATATGTTATTATATCACAGTTCTCTAGCACTTGTTTCATTATTAGCATAAAATGATTGCGTAGCCAAACACAATAAAAGTGTATAAAAAGGAAAGATCTAGTAAGAGAGACAAACGGACCACAGGCATGTGGAGCTGTATGAGGAATGAAGTTTAATGGGCTTATGGTCCTTCAAACAGTTCAGAGTTTAAACAGTCAGATGGTTATATAGGACAACAAAAACAACCAGCGCCACTTGTGTTGTCATAAACCACTTAGAACGTTATACAAACCATTCCTCAACGTTATACAAACCACCCAGGCTTATCACAGATCTGTTATTTCTGACACAAATTATTGGTGACCAGAGTCAAATAAAGATATACTGTTGGGGACATTCTTTCACCAGAATTTGATTTTGGTTTAAATTTGGTTAAGCATTGGACTATATACCCTATTTCTTCAACGCCCTGCTCATACCTTCCATGGGGATTTAGTGAGGAGTTACTCTCTTTTTTCTCTCTCCCTTTTCTCTCTCCATCTCATCACTCGTTTCTCTCTGTTAGTTAACTGAGATCAGTGTTACTCTGCTGGTAAAGTAATAGTGATCTCAGTCTGAGTTATTGACACAATGTCTGTATAGCAGTCTCTCTCCGGCCCTGACACACACACACACACACACACACACACACACACACACACACACACACACACACACACACACACACACACACACACACACACACACACACACACACACACACACACACACACACACACACACACACACACACACACACACTCACACTCACACTCACACTCACACTCACACTCACACTCTCTCTGGCCCTGGGACAATCACAGATTCAGAGATGCTGGGTGACTGACTGATGGACAGACACACAACGTGCTGGTGGGTGGTGGACAGACAGACAGACATATTGAGACAGACAGAGAGACAGTGGTAAAGAAAGGCCTGGTCCTATGTTGCCCCATGACAGCGAGAGAGGGGGGCAACGGGTGTGTTGTGGCAAGGGCTGCCATTCCTATTGGTCTGCCGTCAACAAATGGGAGCGCTACCCTGAAGCATATATCACAGAGTGCTAGTTGTGGAGGCAGCCAATCGCTTCCCTATGTATATCCTGAGAAAGGGAGAGAGAAATATACTGCTAATATTGATAACACAATACTTATACTTATATCTTTAATCTGCAATTTCTAACCACATTTACCTGGTTGTTGTATAAAAACAGATTGCTGCCATTAGGAAAGTCAGGTGGTGGTGGCCTAATAGTAGGCTACTTCATTATCATTACTAAGACAAAATGCATCTCATTATCTCTGCTGGTAGCGAATATGTCCTGTACTTCTCTGTAACATATATGCACTACCATTCAAAAGTTTGGGGTTACTTAGAAATGTCTTTGTTTTTTAAAGAAAAACACCTTTTTTGCCCATTAAAATAACATAAAATTGATCAGAAATAATGTGTAGACATTGTTAATGTTGTAAATGACTATTGTAAATGGAAACAGCAGATTTTTAATGGAATATCTACGTACATAGGCGTACAGAGGTCCATTATCAGCAACTATCACTCTTGTGTTCCAATGGCACCTTGTGTTAGCTAATCCAAGTTTATAATCTTAAAAGGCTAATTGATCATTAGAAAACCCTTTTGCAATTATGTTAGTGTTCGGAATTTTATGAATAATGACTAAACAATATCTACATTTAAATAGAACTATAACTAATTAAACTCTACCCTGTTTTACAATATCTGATGAATAATGTTAGTTCCTAAAAAAGAGGGTATGTAGCATGGATAAGGGGTAATTGGAAATGATAACCATTGTGTAGGAAGGAATGTGTGTGTGTGTGTGTCTTAAGGAAGCAAAGAGGGTCATTAACCTATGTTTGAACCGACTCAACTATAACTCTGTGGCGATCATATAAGACAGCGAGAGCCTCTCCAGGTTTTCCGTATCTGGAACTGTCTGCTAAAGTGGTAATAAATTATGGTGAGACTTCAGGAGTTAATCCAGTTATATTGTGTGTCATGTATGTGCACTGGTGAGTTGGAATGAACTTTTGAACCTGCTTTGTACTGATCGAGAGGAGGAAGGACATTTTAAAACCTATGACGTCATATTTGATATATAAACTGTTGTACAGGGTTCTATGAGCAGCGCGCTCCGAGAATAAATGCTATTGGCTAATTTTGATAAGACTGGTCTCTGTCTATTTTATGCAAATAAGGATCTTACAAATTCTTAGAAACAGACAGGGGGATTTTAATTGTATTGGTTAATGAACACATATAGGAATGATAAAATTCCCTTGACAGGGAATGATAAAATTCCCTTGACAGTTAGCACAGCTGAAAACTGTTGTCCTGTTTAAAGAAGCAATAAAACTGGCCTTCTTTGGACTAGTTGAATATCTGGAGCATCAGCATTTTGGGGTTCGATTACAGGCTCAGAATGGCCAGAAACAAAGAATTTCTTCTGAAACTCATCAGTCTATTGTTGTTCTGAGAAATGAAGGATGAGTGTGAGGCCCCGGTGCACAACTGAACAAGAGGACAAGTACATTAGAGTGTCTAATTTGAGAAACTGACAGCTTCATGAAATAGTACCTGCAAAATACCAGTCTCAACATCAACAGGGAAGAGGCGACTCTGGGATGCTGGCCTTCTAGGCTGAGTTGCAAAGAAAAAGCCATATCTCAGACTGGCCAATAAAAACACAAGATTAAGATGGGCAAAAGAACACAGACACTGGATAGAGGAACTCTGCCTGAAGGCCAGCTTCACTGTTGACGTTGAGACTGATGTTTTGCAGGTACTATTTAATGAAGCTGCCAGTTGAGGACTTGTGAGGTGTCTGTTTCTCAAACTAGACACTCTAATGTACTTGTCCTCTTGCTCAGTTGTGCACCGGGGCCTCCCACTCCTCTTTCTATTCTGGTTAGGGCCAGTTTGCGCTGTTCTGTGAAGGGAGTAGTACAGAGCGTTGTACGAGATCTTCAGTTTCTTGGTAATTTCTCGCATGGAATAGTCTTTATTTCTCAGAACATGATTAGACTGATGAGTTTCAGAAGAAAGTTCTTTGTTTCTGGCCATTTTGAGCCTGTAATCGAACCCACAAATGCTGATGCTCCAGATACTCAACTAGTCTAATAAAGAAGGCCATATTTATTGCTTTTTTAATTAGAACAACAGTTTTCAGCTGTGCTAACATAATTACAAAAGGGTTTTCTAATGATCAATTAGCCTTTTAAAATGATCAACTTGGATTAGCTAACACAACGTGCCATTGGAACACAGGAGTGACGGTTGCTGATAATGGAACTCTGTACGCCTATGTAGATATTCCATTTTAAAAAATCAGCCGTTTCCAGCTACAATAGTCATTTACAACATTAACATTGTTTTCACTGAATTTCTGATCAATTTGACGTTATTTTAATGACCCAAAGATGTGGTTTTCTTTCAAAAACAAAGACATTTCTAAGTGACCCCAAACTTTGAACGGGCATGTGTGTGTGTGTGTGTGTGTGTGTCTTACCCCACTCCCAGTGTGAGAAGGTGTGAGACCAGCAGTGAGGGGATGAGGATCATGAGGACGTCGGAGGAGAACAGGCCTCTCTTCATCACCTCACTCTTCCTTACACTCAGGGAGCCTGACTGCTGCTTCGGGTGCTGGAACACAAACTCCCTGGGGGAGCGAGAGAGATGGGGGGAAGGGAAACAAGGGAGATGAAGATAGAAAGAGATTTAGAGAGATCAGGAGAAATGGGAACATAGATAGATAGAAAGAAAGAAAGAAAGGAGGAAGAGAAGGAGAGTGGGGGAAGACATGAATGAAACATTTTGTTTTGTCTTGTTTTTCAAGATAAAAGGAGATTTCTCAGGAGAAATTCTGTAGTCTCATACCATGAAGAGAAACATACCTTCATGACTGTAAAATAATATCATATGTCATGTTCAGATGTAATGGAGAGATATTATCTGTCAGGTTTCAATGCTATTGTACACATTTTTATTCATTATGTATTAAAATAATAACTACATTCCCTCTAGCAAATCCACAGGCCCCCCATGAGTCAGTGGTTGTTCTTAGCAGCCCAGTACTGTGTGTATGTTAGTTAATGTGTTCACATTGCAACTACTCAAATAAGGTCAATGGAATTAAAATGAATTACAGTGAAAATCAATTTGGAATCATTCCAATTATATGCGTAGGTTCTTACTTTGGTGGAAGGTTCTCAGGCCGACTGGACCAGTCCCATACCCACTCAGAAATCAGCCCCCTCTCCCCTTCTTCTTCGGACTGAGACGGGAGAAGAGAGGGATGGATAAATGTCATTTAATAAGTACATTTGCCATCATGAAAACACTGAGTTGTGTGGTGTTAAAGCTATCTAATAGCAAAGGCTTGCTACTGCTACAGTAAAAAATGTGATGTGAATGTTGTGTGTTTGTTTAGTACCTGTATGGTAACACAGTCTGTACTG